>NW_012106441.1:900673-1003993 GCF_000951045.1 Mandrillus leucophaeus | reverse complement strand
AAAAAAAAAAAAAAAAAAATTTAAAAAAAAATTAAAAAAAAAGAAAAAAAGAAAGAAATACGTTTCTTTTCTTGGCCAGGCACAATGGCTCATGTCTGTAATCGCAGCACTTTGGGAGGTCAAAGAGGGAGGATTTCCTGAGCTCAAGAGTTTGAGACCAGCCTGGGCAACATGGTGAAATTCTGTCTCTAAGAAAAAAACAAAAATTAGCCAGGTATAGTGGCACATGTCTGCAGTCTCAGCTACTGGGGAGGCTGAGGTGGGAGGATTTCTTGAGGCAAGGGAGGTCAAGGCTGCATTGAGCCATACTCATGCCACTGCACTCTAGCCTGGATGACAAAGTGAGACCCTGTTTCAAAAAAAAAAAAAGAAAGAAATACATTTCTTTTGTTTATAAATTACCCCGTCTCAGGTATTTGATTATAGCAACAGAAAGTGGACTAAGTATGATTATGTGTGTGTGTGTGTCTGCTTAAAATGTTATCTTTAGATATACCAATAAATAAATGTTTTTAATCAGAAAGAAATGATGGGAAGCCTGAAAATATACATATTGAACATCTCAAATTTCAAAGAAGAAGAACAAATCATTCTCATAAGACTTCAAAGTGACAGGGAATCACAGGCAAGATAAATAACAGTTACAGTTCAGTCTAAATCAGATTTTTTTTTCCCCCTAAAGCCAGACCCAACCTCAGCATTCAAGTAGGAAACCTGGAAGTCCCAAAGGAAGTTTTGGTACACTAGTGTTCAGAAGTGCTTTTTGGTACATTAATGTTCAAAACCTCCTACTGAACTATGTCAGGGAAAGTGGAAGCTGATTAGAAAATAAGAGCTCCCGGCCGGGCGCGGTGGCTCACGCCTCTAATCCCAACACTGTGGGAGGCCGAGGCAGGCGGATTATGAGGTCAGGAGATCAAGACCATCCTGGGTAACACGGTGAAATCCCATCTCTACTAAAAGATACAAAAAAATGAGCTGGGCTTGGTGGCGGGCGCCTGTATTCCCAGCTACTCAGAAGGCTGAGGCAGAAGAATCTCTTGAACCCGGGAGGTGGAGGCTGCAGTGAGCCGAGATCGCACCACTGTACTCCAGCATGGCGACAGAGTGAGACTGCATCTCAAAAAAAAGAAAAAAAAAAAAAAGGAAAAGAAAATAAGAGCTACACATTTGCTATAATAATAATAATGAAATAGACATCCCACACCCATAAACCTGTCATTGTATCACTCTTATTGTTGTCAGGACATTTGCACTGACACTGGGCCAATTTTTGTTTAACTATAAGAGGTTTCAGGATATGTCTTTAAAAATCATACTGTGTACAAGACAGGTTGGTTACTATCAGACACGATCACTAACAAAACAGCTCCCCGTCATCAATCCTACCATCTGTCCTCCCAGTTTTCTCCATACACGGGCTTGGTTGAACAGATTTTGAACTGGCCAAGGTCACTGCACAGCTAGCCTCCACAGATGGGGACAGTGTGAAAAACCTAATTGCAGCTGTGGATAAACACAAACAAGGACACACATGGTTGGCAATACCCCTGTCTAGACTTGATGGTGGCTCAGTGTCACTAAGCACAAAAAACAAGGACATAGTTTCAAGGTAACTATCTCTCAGGGATAGTACAAATGCTATCATCGTGTGGTCTAAATGTCTCCGAGATATTTAAGTATCAATTTACGAAATGGTAGTAGACAAGTAATATTTCCTATCATACATACGTTCTCTCAAATTCTCAAGGGAAAAAAAATGCCTTTCTTAAACAAAAAGATACAGCCTGGGAATCAACACAGTGCCATACTGCATGTGAATGTCACAAGCATGGCCTGCACACAACACAGAAGATATTGCATTAGGGTAAAAATGAAATATCCTCTTTCCATATATTTATTTCATATGTATCAAAATTTCCTTTTCCCACTCCCTTTGCAAAACAAATTACTTGGTTAGAGACTTTACTTTGTTTTTGTTTCAACAAAATTTAATTTGGTACATACCTCTTCTATTCTATACCCCTAAGACACTTATCAAAAGAGAATCACACCGAAGATGGTATCCTAGATTTTCCCCCTTGAAATACATATGGCCCCCGGGAAATGTGGATTGTCAATGTCTTTTCTAGACACTCAACATGTCTGGTCACTCAGGTTTAAAGCCAAATTGGTTATGCATTACTTTTTGAGAAGTTGTTAAAACTTAAAATAAGTTATCAAGTCAGTGATATTTCAAAAGATTGTTGATAAAAAAGAACATGTAACTGTAACCATACTGAACAGTTGATTATAGAACGACATGTCAGTGCACATATGGCAGTCGGATAAATTATGCACATCTGGATTACTTTTGGCAAGAAACACAGCTAAGTGTCTAAAGCCAAGTTTAGCAATCTGTCACTAACAATATGTACATTTATTTTAAAATGTCAAGGGCTCAAAGTCATATTTTCTATTTCTTCATAAACTTTCCAGCTCTTCGTAAGACAGCAAACAGGTGACAAAACACATTGCCCAAACTGCCAAAGGCTGTATAAATAAGGGGTAATTTTGAACTTCTCACCACATGTATAAGAGGACTCAAAGTCTGAAACAAACTCATGTGTTGTGGGATGTACTGACACACAGGTTTCAAGTGAGAGTGTTACCATTTCACTTTAGAAGTTGGTTAGAAAATGCTTTCATTTAAAGATATGGCTGGCTTACATGGAGTAGTAAACAATATAACACTCTGGGGAAAGCAAATGGAAATAGTCTGGTGGTGTCTCCTTATAAAAGGAAAAGACCAGTGTCTCTGTGATCACCTCAGATTAACTTTCCTTTTTTCCACTGCCAATTACTGACATCATTTAAGCCCCAAAGAAATGTTTTCCTACTTCCAGTCCCCTTGATTAAAAGAAAAGCCAAGAGACATGAAGGTGGCTCTCAAACTAGCAGTAACAAGAAACTTTACAATGGGATGTATGAACAGCAGCCAGGTGGGAATGTAGCAGTACCTGTAAGCACAAAACTCATCTTGACTATTATGCCGCTTCCTAGTTTTTCTAGCATTCCAAGCTTCTTAACAGCTTCAGTAGGAATGCCAAGATATGTCATGGAGACTGGGTGGGGTCCCGTCATTCCAGGTGTTGCCTTCCAGTCTCATTTGTGTTGGCAGCAAAGAAAAACCAGAGTGGAACTATTTTATTTACGGAGTGATAGCTGAATATTCACACTCTGTGTCAGCCTTTCTTCTAGCTCACCAATTTGGTAATTTTACTGTTGACTAGCATCTTTACTACATACCAGATCTAGATTATAACATGTTCAAATGGTGTGTGCGGTGGGAAACCCTGTGTCTCTAAATCGTACAGATTGGTATTCAAACACCAGGTCCACTGCTTACAACCCGAGCCTCATCTAAAGAGCATGATTATCAAGCACCTACTTCACGTTGTGGTTGTGAGAACTAAGCACCTAAAACCTAGAGAACATTCAAAAATATTGGCTATAATCCATTTCTGTTCCTTTCCTCCTTCTTAAAGTGACAGACTGGGACTAATAAACTCCACAAACCACAGATTGCCAATAAAATGTTGTAAATCCAAGAGTAAGCTAATAAACAACTGAGAAGAAGGAAGAATAATAAAGAGGATAAGATCCTAAGAGGAAAAGATATTTAACTTTTAATTTGTGTCTGCTTTTCTGCTTTTGTAAAGTTTGATGAATAAAGCTACTGAAATCTATGTAAGCTTAAGTGTCTTTCCCTGATGAAATAAGTAAAAGACAATTGCCTGTGTTATTAAGAAAAGGCACATGTTTTCAGAATTGTCAGTTTCTATCATTCATCAAGTCAGAGAGATTTTAATTTAATAGTATTAGAGGCACAGTGAAAAATACATCTCTTTCTTAATTTTGATATTTTCTATTTGACTATGAAGCTTAATTTTTAAGTTATGTCACATTAAAAAATGCTCAAATAAAAGACACATACAAGAAGGTAAAAGAGTAAAAAGATCTTTAAATTAAATGAGTCCATTTGCCCGTATTTCACTTCCCTAGGCCTCAGTGGTAGCAGTCTTCACATACTATTCATGTTCTTTAGTCTTTTACTCCCTAGACTCCTGAGGAATTTTATATCCCCACAAAACACAAAAACTCTAGAAATACAAATTAAGAGAAACACTTACAGAAAAACCCAAAGCAGATCTGACAGAATGATTCTTAGCACTGAATACAGAAAAAAAAAAAAGTCCTGGCCTATCATTATACTGTACTACTTTAAATGAGTTAAAGTCTCCTGGTCCAAATAAGCTATTATAAGAGAATTTACAATTTAGATGGTTAAATGAATGTTCATGATCTTTGCCAAGTTCAGGAGAATAAACACAGGGGGTTCTTTCAACCCTAGGAATCTGTTGTTGTCACTAGACACACAAGGTAGGCTTGAGAAAAAACTGATATGCTTTCCCCAGGTAGACGTGAAGCTTCTTCATATTGAATCATAGATGTGAAGTTTTAGCAAATACTAATTTCCATAATTTTTCTATCATGTTCATTTAAGATTTTATTCACAAAGCAGCCAAAGGCAAAAAGCAAAAACAGAAGCTAGAACAAAACAGTCTTTGGGTTAATAATATATATTCCTCTTTTTTTTTTTTTTTTTTTTTTTTTGAGACAGGGTCTCGCTTTGTCCCCCAGGCTGGAGTGCAGTGGCATGATCTTGGCTCACTGCAACCTCCACCTGCTCCACCTCCTGGGTTCAAGTGATTCTCATGCCTCAGCCTCCTGAGTAGCAGGGACAACAGGTGTGCACCACCACACCTGGATAATTTTTGTATTTTTAGTAGAAACAGGGTTTTGTCATGTTGGCTAAGCTGGTCTCAAACTCCTGGCCTTAAGTAATCTGCCCGCCCTGGCCTTCCAAAGTGCTGAGATTACAGGCGTGAGCCACTGCACCCAGTCATATATTTACTTTTCAATCAACTACCATATAGTTCATGTGGGGTTTTAAAATTGTAGTAATCTTGTATTTAAGCTATAACCTTAATAAATACCATATTAAATGTGGTAAAATGAAGAGTACGGACTAGGTAAGAGGATGAGATCTAGAATCAGAAAGACCTGGATTTATTCACTGACTCTGAAGTTTGTCTTTTAACACATTATACTATCTTATATGTATTCATAATAAATTTGTATCTGAATATACGTGTGTACATGTGTAAATGATACATACACACACACCACAGAGTTGGTATGAGGATTAAATGAGTACCCAGCACAATGCTTGGTAGACACTCAACAGCAAACTAAGAAATCAGGATAGTATAGCAGGTAGTGTGATGAAAAATTATGGTTGCATATCATAATATACATTAATATTAAAGCCTTTCTGATAAACTATTTGAAACAGTGACAAAGAACATACAGAAACTCTTTGAGATGGTATTCCTCACTGCAGAATTAAATCACAATGAAAGTACGAATCCTATAAAAATCACCTTCCCAAGGCCAAAACTTACATTTTTAGCTGACATCTCTTGTTACAAAGGTACTAAGTTCTAACAGATCGTGGAGGTGTATAATTACAACACTTAAAAGATGAAACTAAATGAAAAATAAAATTCATAGTGTTAATAGAGTCCAATGTAGGAGTGCTTTTTTTTTAATCCCCCAGACTATGTACAAAACATCCGTGGAGGAAGACATCAGCGTAATTCCTATAAAGGCTCCTGTGCTCATCACCAGAGGCCTCCAACCACTGGACCACTGTAGTTGCCACATAATCTGTCTGAAGCAGATTCTTCCTCTCAGCAGTTGCTGAAGGAGTGGTGACTTCTTATTAGATTCCCGTATGATTACATATTCTGTGCTATCCAGGATGTTTCAAGTAACTCCGAAGATATTTAGTTGTGCTTCATCATCATAAATGAAGACTTAACAGGGAGAAACTAAGAGTACTGATAAATTTTTTTTTATGTCTGTTAACATATTGTCATTCATTTACTCAAGTTCTTCAAACTCTGACCTCCTTTTGGCTGAAATGCAACAGGATGAAGGATGATACTTTCTCAAACTGTGATGTTTATTTAAGGATATCTACCACTCAAAGAAAGAAAATAAATGTGGTAGGAATATCATGAAAATAACACAGAAAACATAGCTCCAGAGAAGCAATGTAAAAAGTGTCTTACCAGGCCCAAGTAGAAAACCACCCTCTTTAGACAGTTCATTAAACTTTTCAGAGATTAATCACTAGAGAGATTATAGCATTGGCTATGAAATTTATGGAAGCATTCCCCTAGAAAAATGAATGCAGACACGGAGGCATAAATGTAAAGAACTCTAAAGGAAGCAATCTTCCAAACAAGTGTTGAAAAGGTCCGAAGGAATTTGGTTGTCTATGTCAGCCATTATATGGGGAAACATGATGCTCACTGTTCTAAGGAGAAAAATGTTCAAACATTTATACTAAATGTTGCCCTGGGGTTCTCATTACTTAATTAACATGCACACATAAAGTCTGGAGTGTGTACAACAACAGCTAGCCTTAATAATGGGTAAGTCGCTTCAGCCTCTTTTTCTAATATTCTATTTTAAATTGTGAACCTTAATCCAGGTAAGCTGTCTGTCATTTGGCAAAGATGTGAGGTTTTTCACCTCAAGAAAGGGTAGGTATGTAGGGCAGTTCTATCATGACCTGATTTTTAAGTACCTTTCAAGGGATATCTTATGATGTGTTTGTGAACACTTTGGTGGATTCTGGGACCTTAAGACACCATTCATTTGAAAATATGTAATTAATAAAGTATTGTGGGAAAGATGTGTGAAGACAATGTCTTTCTTGAGTTATGCTAATTTGATTACAATAAATCTAAGAAAATTCTAAAGTAATAATTTCTTCCAAATAACAGCATTTCCAGTACTTAAAGGACTGTCCCCACAAGAGTCTTCTGATTTTAATTTAATTTGTCTATTATAATACCGTCTAAAGTTTAACAAAAAGCAAGCACAATGAGTTATTCCTAACACCCAAATTGACGGGGTTTTCTCATTACTGAATCGCATCTGCTCCTAAGCATGCTTACATTGTTATCAGTTGAAAATCCTCAGAATAGCCTGTGCTTACTCCACGGGCTGGTCTGAATAACAGCAAAGTGTAGAACCCATGACAAGTCAGACAGTAGCAGTACTACACTCTCTGTATATAATTTATTGACCAACACCATACGAGTGAAGAAACAACACGAATGACCACACACAGAACCTTCAAGTCACTAAATGATACACAAGGAAGCTCAGTAACTCCTTCAGGGGTAAATTTTATTTTAAACTTCTATTTAGACACATATGAGAAGGCATACTAGTACTCCACATACTAGTTTTAAAAGCACTGGCCCATGGCAAATATTCAACCCTGACTCTATCCTTACTTCATGGGATGGCATAAGACAGGAGTATCCTCCAAAATTTCTGACCTCCCTAACATTAATAGCTAAAATGACTATTCTCGCTAAAGTAACATTGACCGAACATTTCCTAAACAAAACAATTACAATGAGCATCATTCCCAACTACCAAAAACATCTTAATAGGTGTAAAATATTAAATCATAAATAAAAATAATCACATATAAGTTAACTCACTATCTTAGTGAACCTTGATAGCATAAAAATCAGCTTAACATAACTATTAAATTTTATTATGATTAAGTGCTATTATAAATAATATGCTTGTTTTAGTAGTAAAGTATTGCTTAACTAAAGTGATAAAAAGGGGAAAATAACTATTTAAATGAATTACTATCAATACCTTATTTAATTCAAAAGAATTCAGTGATTTGTGCATTTCGCTAAAACATCAGATTTAATTTACTGTTATTTTAAAAAAGTAAACAAGATTTACAGATTAATAGCAAGTATTTAAAATTTTACAATTTTAAATTACAATTTATATAAAAATAAATGATCAGAATAAAGTCAGATGCTGGAATAGTCATGCATGTATTAATGCCTATATTATACCATTATTTTTAGTTCCTGAAAATAAGTTGGCTTTTTGTCATCTCATCCCTTTGCTATGATTTCGCTGGATAATTATGCATTGAAGTTCATTACTCAAAGCATCCATTGCTGAACAGAATCAAAATCACCCAACCCAATAACCACAGAATAAAGAACTGAAATAAAATTGGATATAACCATGGATCTTAACAGAAACAAGTAACAAGCAAATAGCGCCCAATATTAAGTGCTAATGCAAAATTCCATTGCCTTCTTTTCACTTGCAAACTTACATAATGTCAACATTTTCTGAAACTTATTTTGAATAACTCCTCTTATTTTCAAGTATAGGAAAATTAAGACACATTGATGAGAAAAAAAATTCTATCATCCCCCTTTCTAAATGTTCTTTTCAAATGAACAAGATAGGTAGATACCTGTAGAAAATTGGGCAGTGAGTACAGGCAGTGATATAACTGTATTAGAACACCAAAAATTCAAAATAAAAACAAATTTAAAGATGCATATTAAGGCCAGGTGTGGTGGCTCACACCTGTAATCCCAGCACTTTGGGAAGCTGAGGTGCACAGATCACCTGAGGTCAGGAGTTCCAGACCAGCCTGGCCAACATGGTGAAACTCTATCTCTTCTAAAAATACAAAAATTAGCCAGGCCTGGTGGCACATGCCTCTAATCCCAGCTACTTGGGAGGCTGGGGCCAGAGAATTGCTGGAACCCAGGAGGCGGAGGTTGCAGTGAGCTGAGATAATGCCATTGCACTCCAGCCTGGGTGACAAGGGTGAATCTCCATCACTCACACACTCACACACACACATACACACACACACCCATGGATGTATATTAATTTAATCACTTAGTCCTTTAGGAAATAACCTTCTATGAATGCTATGAGCACTTTCTATGAACAAGGCCCAATATTAGGTTTATCTGAATCACCATGTACTTCCAAGGTAGTGTAATCATTTTCAATAAAACATAGGACATAGGAATTCTAAAGTTGAAACAGCTTTGGGTATTCTGTTAAATAGGAATATTCTTGAAGATTAACAATTTTTAAATACTGCACAAGAGAGAGGTGAAGAGTTGAAAGGATTAGAGACAGAAGCAAAAGCCATCGCTGCTAAGCACATAATTCATTCAGTGTTGCTGGTTACAAATGATATGGTATTCAAGTCACTTTTTCAAGCTTTTCATTTTTATGCATAATTTCTTCAAAGATGCCTTTGGGGCTGGACAATTTCAGCCAGTAAATTATTTTTTACATAAGCATTTAGGTACGGCTATAAAATCATTTTTGCTTGTATCATGTTCTCATTATCCCCAAGAAAAACCCCATCGTCCCCAAGAAGAAAAAGGTCTAAAGTTTTGCGTTTTTAGATTTTCTTAACTTCAGCTGAAATAATAATAGAAACATGTTAAAACCAAGTATTTGAGTATTAATAAAATTCTAATAATATTCATATTCAAAGTAGTTCAAAATTCACAAAATATAAATATCAAACAGGGAGTACACAAAACCCTGAGAAGTCTACTTATCAGAGCAAATTCAGCTGAGTGCCGTGAAACTCCCCTCTCCTTTAAATGTCACAACAGAGGAGTGAGGACAATTCTCTTCATTCATCAGAAGAAGATGGGGACCCAAACGTTTTCTAAATTTCAAGTCTATAAGCATCTTAGTTTTCTAGGAAGTCCACGATCAAGATGCCAAATGGTCAGTTTCTGGTGAGACTTCTCCTGGCATGCAGACGGCCACCTCCTAGCTGTGTCTTCACACAGGGAAAAAGAGAGCTCTTTTACTCCTTCTTCCTCTTCTTTCAAGGCCACCAACTGTATCAAATGAGGATCTTACCCTTATGACCTCATTTAGCCTTAATTTACTTCCTAAAAACCCTATCTCCAAATATAATCATATTGGGGGTTAGGACTTCAACATATGGATTGGGGGAAGGGCACAAGTTGGTCCATAACTTAAAAAGAAAATTATGTCCTATGTCATTCATGAAAGTATGCATTATATAAAGGATTTTTGTGTCTAGTTATTAGTTCTTGTGTGATGCCCATTTAGCCTAGTTTGAAAATTTTTTAACAAAGCAGTTAAAAGTATTCAATCTATTTGTTTGAAATAAATTCTTCTATGGGTACTAATCTAAAGATGGAATTGTATCATAAGCATATTAAACTCGAGAAAGAAAGAACTGAAACAGTCCCTTACCACCACTCCATCTGAACTTATGTTCTGAAAATGGAAGACACGAATCCTGATATGTTTTGCTGTGTCCCCACCCAAATCTCATCTTGAATTGTAATCCCCATAATCCCCACGTGTCAAGGGAGAGACCAGGTGGAGGTAACTGGATCATGAAGGTGGTTTCCCCCATGCTTTTCTGGTAATAGTGAGTGAGTTCTCATGAGATCTGATGGTGTTATAAGTTGCTTTTCCCCCTTTGCTCAGCACTTCTCCTTCCTGCTTGCTGCCTTGTGAAGGAGGTGCCTTGTTTCCTCTTTGCCTTCTGCCACAAATGTAAGTTTCCTGAGGCCTCCCCAACTATGCTGCCCTGTGAGTCAATTAAACCTCTTTCCTTTATAAATTACCCAGTCTTAGGCAGTTCTTTATAGCAGTATGAAAACAGCCTGGGCATGGTGGTTCATGCCTGTAATCCCAGCACTTTGGTAGGTCAAAGTGGGCAGACCACTTGAGATCAGGAGTTTGAGACCAGTCTGGCTAACACGGCGAAACCCCATCTCTACTAAAAATACAAAATTAGCCGGGAGTGATGGCGGGCACCTGAAATCCCGTCCTGGCTACTCGGGAGGCTGAGGAACGAGAACTGCTTGAACCCAGGAGGCGGAGGTTGTAGTGAGCCAAGATTGAGCCACTGAGTTCCAGTCTGGGTGACCAAAAAAAAAAAAAAAAAAGGGAAGGAAGGAAAGAAGGAAGGGGGGGAGAAAGGGAGGGAGACAAATACAAATCCCCACAATAGGTCTCAGTTCTCGGGGGCTTCTCATGATGAGAACACCTCCACCACAGTGTGTGATTCTAGTATTTAAAAACGAATATTTCTTTTTCATCCTGACCCTTGAATGCAAATCAAATACTACATCTTGTGCATAACAAGAGAAACAGGAAAACGCTCCACTGTTGGAAGAAAACTACAGCATGAAAGTTCTAAAAGATTTTCAAAGGAAATTTTAACTTTTTATAATTTTTATCCTTATAGGCTGACTTTTTTTTAACCACCATAATATTCACTGTGGTTTTAGAAGTTTTGCCCCTTCAAAAACCACATATGCATATGTGTGTATAGACAGACACTCACATTTGGAAGGAAAAAGTCCTGGTAACATTTTTAAATTATCATCATGAAAAAGTATCTCTTGTGGCTGCAAGCTGAATACATTCCACCTTCCAGAGATACACTAAAGACACATCATCTAATCAACTATTACCAAGCTAAAACAGGAAGAAGCCCTCACACCAGTCCCTTGGCTCTCCTTTTTCTCTGTTTTTCTCCTGTTTGTTTCTGAGTGCATATTTCTCTTGTACCTTTAATGCTCAGAAGGAAGATGAAGCTTCAGCTAAGGCCTACTTTTTCCTTCTCAAGCCCAATATTTAGATGGGGGAAAATCAGGTGCAAAATCACCTTTTGATTATATGCAAATTTGTCAAATTTTTCCATTAAATGGGATATTAAGGAAATAGGGGCTGCTGAAGAATTGGGCATAGTAAAAGATCTAGATTTGAACTAATTTTGTCATTTTATTTCTGACTCTGGAGGAGTGGCGACCTTTGTTGAAAATAAGGGTAAAATGAAAAGACAGACGAGGCCAACGTATCTTCACATTTTAGAATAAAAATACGGGAAACATAAAGAAAAATATGTAAGCAAATGTGGTATGTTTAAAGGTTAGGATTTCACACAATGCATTTATTTTTCTCACTAGTTATGTTTGACAATGGGGCTTAATTTACCAAGGAAGAAATAACCATGATGTCTTTCTACTGTCTAGAGAACAAATCAAAGAATTGTACTTCTTGAGCGATGCCTTCCAATTAAAAAAGAATAAAGAAAAGAGAAAAGCTCATATATTCCGTTGAATGTGTAGCAAATACATAGCACCACTGTGGCTATTTAAACAATTGAGGCCAATGGAACTAAGGAGAACTTCTAATGCAACTGAGATTGATTCGATGGTACACTTTAATTTTTAAGTGTTTTTCTTAAATATTCTATGCAATAGGGATTGAGTACTCATTTGACTAACTTATCGCGGGGTGGTTGTGCAAGAATTAAATGTGCCTTGGCTGGATATTGACAATGAAATGAATCTGAATATACTTAAATGTGATATATACTGTTGTTTTGGGTCAAAAGTTTTTTATGAGAAAATATCACCAATTAACTAAAATCAAAGAGAAAATGCCATTTTCTCCTCATTTAGATTCTTTTAGGAATACATTCACTATATTTATCAGTGCAGTACCTGTCTTTATTAGTAATAGATGTAAATGTTGGTTCTCTGAGCTGTCAAACTTTCAACTCAAACTTCCCAAAGTAAATCGATGACTATAATACATGACTATAATAATGTAGAACTGTGATTTCTGCACAACATCTAATACGTTTTGAGTACCATTTAATCTGGGAGTTTTTCTGTTTCAAAGGACAACAATACTTCAGAAAAGGTTTATCACTGATCAGTTGTTCATTATTCAACGAAGATTTATCATACATATGCTAAAATTAAATGGAGTAGGGAGGAGGCTGGGGAATTAATCATACAGAAGAGAAGATGATTGAGTGATCTATACAGGGGTAGTAATCCCCACACTGCCAGTGTTTATTCCATAGCCAGGGTGCCACGGGAACCAAGGAGCTAAGTCGCCCAGTCTTTGGGAGGAGTCTCATCTCAGAGGAAACCAGGAAGTCTTCCAGGAGGACCACTGGACATTAGCCAGGCTAGGGGAGAAGGGCAGGGGCACTGCAGGCCCCTGGAGAGCTCTTGTACAATTAGCTTAGCCAGTGGGCTTGGCACTCTCAGCCTGTGGAACCAAACCCACAAGGGGTCTAGAAGGCCTTTCAGGACACCGTATGCTTCAGAATAGGAGCAGATTCTCAGTCCACAGATGGTTCTTGATAGAGTGGCTGGGTGGGGTAAGACTATTCTTGGGCTCATCTAATCTTAGAGATCTGGAGACTCCCAGAGGGGTGGAGGAGTAGGATACTTTTGGGGCCACTACAGTGGTACTGACTTTCTTAAAAAAAAAAAAAAAAAAAAAAATTGAGAGGCTATAACTTAAAGTGATCTAAATTTATTCATTTTTAAGGGAAAAAGCACAACAGAAAGAACAATCAGTCTACCCTTCCTCGTCAGCACTGCCCCTCGACATCTCCCTGGGAGAAGCTGTAAGACTGCCATTGTTTTTGTACGATCCCCAGGATGCACAAAGTTGTGGGGAGCCTTCACATTGCCCTCTCCCCTCCAGAGCTAGGTTTGTCTGTGGCATTAGTGCACTGAAAGCTGAGGGGTAGGGCTGGATACTCTCTGGAGGACAAAGTGCTAATGCTCAGTAATTCTGCAAACATATGAAGACAACATTGCCTACCTGCCAAGGGTGTGGCACCATGTTCTGGCAAAAAAAAACTGCAACTGATTTCACTCATCCAAACAAATTCTTAGGGTGTAATGGGAGTTGAAAAACATCATCTTGGAAGCTACTAAAGGGACAAACATGATATGAAAATGATTGGGCGGGAGAGGTCATATTTATGAATCCTTAGTGAGGCTGTTTTATGGTTCAGATATTATTGCTTTGGCTAATGTCTGAGTATATGTATACACAGATTTTAATAAAAACAACCATGAAATTTGAGAATCCACTTCACTGAAATTATAGAACAAATATATCTTGAATACTACATTTTGGGTAAGGCTGAAATCATTCACTTTGGGTGAACTGAAATGACACTGCTACCATGTCTTTTCTCTACAGAACAGGGAAAGAACGACAATAAGAACAAATGAATTGTTTAACCCTGTGATCTTCAGAACGCTTAGCAAGCTACTGTGAATCAAAAGACACTGCAGAACAATCTTTGGCTTTACTTGACAGTATTGAACAGGTCTTATAATTCTATTTATCTTACCTATTAGTCCTTTATTTTACTCCCAATGGCCTCATTTCCTTCTCCTTTCCTATAGTTTACAGCAAAGCAATTTGAAATAGCAAATCAAAATATTATCCGAGGACAAAATGTAATAAATCCAGAATTGAGAATAAGTTTTAAAGAAATTTTTGTTGCAGTGTGACTTAGCTGTGACCCCCAAATATATAATCAGTGGTTTCATGTCATTGAACGTACAGACTAAAATTACCAGTTGGCAATGAATTAGGGAGGAAACAGGGGTCCTTCACCACAAATATTTTTATTAGTAGTGGTTTATAACATCTGGCAGTTGTGCATAAAATATTTTAAAATTCCCTTCAGCTATCAATATGTAAATTATTGCAAAATTTATTAGGCTAACACTTTCTAACTTGTACTCTTAGATACAGAATAAAGATGTTCTTGATATCTGGAACATTGCAGTTGCTTCCACTGTCTTTGGCAGGTTTTCACTAGGAGAATGGTCAGTGCCATAGGTGGTAACCATGGCTTAGAAGGAAAGAGAAGAGGTAGATGGGTCCCAGGACAGGCAGACTAAAATACCTATATTCTCTCTTAAGTGTCCCATGGCTCCGGGCACCACACATGAGCTTTTTTTTTTTTTCTTTTTTTGACGGAGTTTCACTCTTGTTACCCAGGCTGGAGTGCAATGGCGCTATCTCGCCTCACCACAAACTCCCTCTCCCGGTTTCAAGCAATTCTCCCGCCTCAGCCTCCTGAGTAGCTGCGATTACAGGCATGCGCCACCACGCCTGTCTAATTTTGTATTTTTAGTAGAGACAGGGTTTCTCCATGTTGGTCAGAGTGGTCTCAACCTCCCGACTTCAGGTGATCCGCCCGCCTCGGCCTTCCAAAGTGCTGGGATTATAGCCATGAGCCACTGTACCTGACCTCTACACATAAGCTTAGCATATGGATACTTCAGCTAATCTGGGACAGGTCCAATGAATATTTCCATAGTTTATCACTTTGGAAGTTACAGGCTTTTTTCAAAATCCCCTTTAATTGCTTATTAGTTCTATAGTTTTATAAAGGCAAATAGCCTCATCCTGCTCATAGGAACTTTAGGGAAGTGTTTTACAATCTCAAGCCTTCAAGACATTGAGGCAATGAAAAGGCCATTTTTTTTTTTTTAAGTATGTGTTTCGCAGTAGCTTAAATAGACATTTACCAGATGTAAATTTTATCAGGCTTTGTGTTGAAGAGATTTCTTCAAGTGGTGATTGTTGACTCTAACTGCAGTGTATTTTATGGTCTCTCCAGATAGAATAGGAGGGAAAAATGAGAGTATTAACCCTTCCTCTACTTGCTATTAGTTAATCCTAACAAATACTCTATGAAACATACATGCTACAGCCAAAAAATATACACTGGCCCACTATACTAGGAGCAAAAGAAATCAGAATGGGTTAAAAAAAACAAGGCAACCAGCCTAATGATAAGCACAATGAATTTGGCCTTCATTTTTCTAGGCTCTGGGTTTGCTTTTCACAAAAACTGCAATCAAGTTCCTGTAGGCAGTTGACTTAATGATTTGAAAACAGTAGGACAAACAAAACATGAAGCCATATGGGAGAGATGAGGAATTTATATATGCAAAGTCAACACATACTTTATGGCTAAATAATTTTCGTGGTTTTAATAATTTAAAAAATGTTCAAAGCTGAATTAATATTTTCATGTTAAAACTGGGTAAGCAGAAGTAAGGTGTTTAAGAACTCAGAGTCGCTGGGTGCGGTGGCTCACGCCGGTAATCCCAGCACTTTGGGAAGGCGAGGCAGGCGAATCACGAGGTCAGGAAATCAAGACCATCCTGGCTAACACGGTGAAACCCCGTCTCTACTAAAAATAAAAATACAAAAAAAAATTAGCCAGGCGTGGTGGCGGGTGCCTGTAGTCCCAGCTACTCGGGAGGCTGAGGCAGGAGAATGGCGTGAACCCGGGAGGCAGAGCTTGCAGTGAACCGAGATCGCGCCACTACACTGCAGCCTGGGCGACAGAGAGAGACTCCGTCTCAAGGGAAAAAAAAAAAACTCAGAGTCATATAACCTATACATGGTACTGCTGAGATCTTGGGCTGCAGCTCCTGGTTTCTATACTAAGCTGTATTATTATGCTACTTTAGCAATTTCCAGCCCTAGATCTCCTTAATAACAAAAATCAAAAGCATGTTATGGTTAGATCCTTCGAATTCTGCCACTTTCAGGAAGTAGCACCTCTGGTTTGGATAGCTAAAAGGAATAGCAGAGGTATTAAGCCACAACTGCACTTACCACAAATATTCCAGTCTTTTAAAATACAAACATGTGACTGTTAAAATATAAACATGTGACTCATTTCCATTGGTATTCACCACTTTCACAAAGACAACAATGGAAGAAGCCACTAACACTGCTACATCTACAGACAACAAAAATGAAACTAAATGGCTCCAAATATATATATATATTTGAGACAGAGTTTTGCTTTCTTGCACAGGCTGGAGTGCAGTGGCACGATCTTGGCTCATTGGAACCTCCGTCTCTTGGGTTCAAGTGATTCTCCTGCCTCAACCTACTAAGTAGCTAGGATTATAGTCACATGCCACCACGCCTGACTAATTTTTGTATTTTTAGTAGAGATGAGGCTTCACCATGTTGGCCAGACTGGTCTTGAACTCCTGACCTCAAGTGATTTGCCCATGTTGGCCTCCCAAAGTGCTGGGATTATAGGTGTGAGCTACTGTGCCCAGTCGACTCCAAATATTAATAAGCATAATCAGGGTACTGTATTTTGGATATTAGCTGATTGATTGTACAATTATAAAAATATGATGCATCCTAGGAACTCTCCATTAAAATTTTCCTGTTAAAATAGCAAGATAAACTGTCAACTAACATGGCTGTTTCCAGAAAGCATATGGGAAGGTGATAAAGAAGGGGCAAATAATAGAGCAAAACACAAAAAGACCAAGAGAAGAAAACAATTAATTCTATAATTGGGGAACTGTCAGGACAAAGATATGTATAAATTAAGATAAAGGAATGTGAAGTATGCAGTGCTGACTGAAGAGGTCATATGGGATTGTCAAAACTGGGCTAGACATATGTGACTAAAATGGCAGAAAATGTGAAGTAAAAGAAAACCTGCAAAATGAAATTAAACAGAACAAAGACACATAGTATATACACATAGTACTTCAAAACAAAACTGTAAAAAAAAAAAATCATCTATTTGACCATTGAAAATAAGCATTTTCCCATTCTTGCCATTGTTAGCATGAAAATGATTTTCTGAGATTGGTCAGAGGTAGAGTAACCTGATGAAACAATCAAGGCAAAACCCATTCTCAATGTGAAAAGTAATGAGCATTTTAATCAGTTCGTGTCCGAGGACAACAGTGGGCAGCGCAGCCCCAGTGAAGCATAAACTCCTAGCAGACAGGAAGCTTCCTGAGGGCAGCTATAATTTGTTGTTTACATGGAGGCCTAGCAGAGTCCTTTTCATACTGTAAGTGTTCTATGAATGTTTGTTGAATTAACTTCTACTTAAGTAGCTCTCTTTTCTAATCAGCCTTAGCAATCAAGTAGTTTATTTAAAAAAAAAAAAAAAGTCCAAGTATTTTGGAAGTGAATTTTGTAGCAGCAAATTCAGGATGGGACCAATGACCTACAAATTGAGCTGCAGCAAAATATTGGCTGGGAACAAAGTAGATCCTAAAGGTGGTTTTGTCAGACAAAGTGCGACAAATCTCACTGAAGAGCAGCATTCATATGGAGTCTTGTCCCACATGAATGATTACTTGAAATCAGTGATAGAATCTCAAAAAGAAGTAATTTGGTAGTGCAAAGTAATGCTATTCAAAGCGCTGTAAAAAGATAAGCAGGCATTCTTCTAGTTTCAGCTCCAGTACCACCCCCCCCACCCCCAGGAAGCTGGCTCAGCCCACTGCAGTCCATAACGGTTTTTGCCAACTGAACTCAAAGCCCCATTAATGCAGAAAATAATTACAATCTACCCTTGTGGCATCTATTAACTTTTCTTTAATCATGTTTTGTCTCTCCAATTAGACTGTAAGTTAATTAAGGGTAAAGAGTTTCAGACATTTCTTCTGTAGCCATCACATCTAACACTATACAAGGGTGATTTAATATTAAATAATAAATTTAGGTAATTTACCACATTAATAGTTACTATTAATAGGAAAAAAATCACATAATCTTCCCCATAATTATGGAAAAGCATTTGATAAATGTCCTCATCCATTCATAATAAAATTCACTTCACAATAGAAAAGGATATCTTTTATAAAAAATGTCTTTTACCTACTACCAGATTAAAGGCATTTATCTATTTAAATAAGTAAATATCCCACAGAAAACATCACACTTAAAGGAAAATTGTTGAAAGCATTCCTTTTGTAAGCCAGAGGAAGTCAGGAACACTTTCTGCCACCAATCCTATTCAAAATTGTTCGGGAGATACCAGTCAATGTAGGTAGACAAGAAAAAGTAATCAAAATAAGACGTGAAAAGGAAGAAAGAAATTTTCATCTGCTAATGAATATGTGCAGACATGTATTAATATAATATTCAAATGAATCATAAGGATTAAAAGTCTAAGTTTTCTGTCTATATAAACCAACATACAAACGTGCATCTCTTGGCCAGGTGTGTTGGCTCATGCCTGTAACCCCAGCACTTTGGGAGGCCGAGGCGGGTGGATCACGAGGTCAGGAGATCGAGACCATCCTGGCTAACACAGTGAAATCCCGTCTCTACTAAAATTAGCAGGGAATGGTGGCTGGTGCCTGTAGTCCCAGCTACTCGGGAGGCTGAGGCAAGAGAATAGTGTGAACCCGGGAGGCGGAGCTTGCAGCGAGCGGAGATCGCGCCGCTGCACTCCAGCCTGGGTGACAGAGCGAGACTCCATCTCAAAAAAACAAAAACAAAAACAAAAACAAATGTACATTTCTTGTATTTTACAGCAACAATTAGAAAATGTCACTTTATGCACAAATATTTGCAAAATTTTAAAACCCAGATAATACCATATACTGACAAGGATATAAACAAATGGAAATTCTTATCTACTCTGGGAAACTTCTTGGTAGTACCGAATAAGGTTGGATATGCATATATCCTACAACTCCTTCTATTCTTAGGTACATACCATTGAGAAATGGTTGCACATATACAAATGTTACATTCATTAACATTCATAGCATCAGTGTTTGTAATAGCCAAACAATGAAAACAACCCAAATGTCCATCAACAAAATGAATAAATCAATTGTGATACACTAAACATGATGGAATATTATACAGCAATAAAGATGAATAAACCATAGCCTCAGAGATGAGTATGGATGAATCTCAAAATAATAACAAACAAAAATAGAAAACCACAGAAGAATGTATTTAATATGATTCCCAATTTATATAAAGTTAAAAATATAAGACGGCTATTACATATATTATTTGGAGATGTATACATGGGTGGCAGAAGTATTGAAAAGCGAAACAAAAAAACAGGCAACACAAAATTCAAGACAGTAGTTACTTCTAGGTGGGGAGGCAGAGGATTCATGGAAATGAAGGACTCAGAGAATAATCAGCACAGGGAGTTTTCTATTTCTGTTTCTTAATGTGGGTAGTGGAGACATTGCGATTTGCTCTAATACTACTCTTTAAACTACAAACATTTTACCTCTTTTATATATCACAGAAAAGAAAGAAGAAAGTAAAGGGAAAGAAGGAAAGGAGGAGAGAGAGAGGGAGATAGAAAAAGGAAAGATAAAAAAGGATAATTATAAAATCCTTGGAATGCTAAGGAAAAGAAGTAAGCTTGCCATGGGACTCTTTTAAATGAAAGTACACATACTTCTACAAACACTACTGTAGCAAGAAATATGTGCAACACAACCGCAAGAGGCTATAACAACACAGCACACTTAGGGCTGAGATTAGACTCCTTTCACTAAAATTGATGAGTCATTTGTCATAATACAGATGTTTTATGGCTGAAAGGAATGACTGAAAACACTGGTATTTTCTTATGTAAAAAACAAGAGTTTCTCTAGATTAAATTTCCTCTAAAATTTTTAAGTACTAGGTTGAAAACCAGAGGAATCTACTTTCACTTTTCTTCAATTATTCGCAATAAAACAAGAATATCTATCAGACCATGGGGAAAATCTTTTTCTCCCACACTTTGGAAATCTAAAAGGTACTACTTTTATGTACTACCATCTACCATAATTAAATTTAATCTAAATTGTGCTATTGAGAGGTGAAAAAGGCAATTAAAGTGTCAACACTCCCAAGGCCAGCCAAACAACCTTTTGGCAAATGCTAATATAAATGTTTTCATAACCTATGATTTTTAAGGTCACTATTCAAATTCCATAGTTATACATATCTCTCTTTTCAGAGACTTTATTTCTCAGGTTTTGAAGGGCTGGAGAATGTTACTCAAACATAAGGTCAGTAAAGAAATTTTAAGCTTAGAAATTTCCTATAATGCTACAGAGCTGTAGTCTGTAGCAGTACTACAGGGCACTGCTCACATGCAGCAAGCAAAGGTGGGGCATGGGGAGGAGGAAGAAAACAGATCCAGAGACTGTATGCAGAGCATCTGTTCCAGCAACCCAGTTGTGGGCCTTCTCCTGGACCAGTAAAACTCCATCTGGTATGGGAAGCTAACTGTTCCCCAGGTGGTGTGCCCACCTGTCAACTGACAGTTGGGCTTGTGCCACTGAGAATAAGGGCAGACACATTTTGGCACAGGACTTTGGAGCGTTTCTTTAACTTAATGGCTGAGCAGGACTTGAGATGAAGAGATGAGGAAACACAGAAAAAAAAAAAATGCAATGGGCCCTGCTGGTCCCAGGCATCAGCTAGGGAATCTAGGTCACGCCTAGAACAGGCGTCTGATGGGGTATGCCATAGAGGGCGGAGACTGGCAGGGAATGGTGCCAGCCTCTGCCTTTCTGGGCTTGCCAGCCCTTGGCAGGGATTCTGGAAAACGAGACATCCCAAGTCAAACGCATTTCCGCACATTCCTCTCCCTCTCCTGCCTCTCGCTACTTACATGTGGTTAATAGACAGACTGCTCAGACTGAAAACATACACACACGCCACCACCACCACCAGGATATGGAATCTATACACGTTCATTCCAGAATGTTTAGGTTGAAAATACACGTACAAATATAGTCTCCCGGTGAAGCTCTGTGCTATGTATTTATTCCAAGTGATGTCCAAAATCTTTTTGGAATTCTTTTGGCATCTGGCTTTAGAATCCTTGGCATATTCTTGTCAATACCCTCAGTGACAAAAGATGTTTTGTTCTAAAGAGTACACTTTATTTACCAGGCCTATGGAATTAGATGCTCCATCAATCCATACTGAATATAAGAATAAATGGATGGGTGAAACAAACACATACCTATAGTTCTTAGACAAATTCCTAATTAAATGGGTGACCAAGCATGGAATGTACAATTTTTTTAATTTTTAAAAAACAAACAAAAAATAAAAAATAGAGATTTTCTTGTATGGCTCATATGGTCGAACCCAGAAGACCATTTCAGTAGAAGAAAAGAGACCGCTGAAATAACCAGAGAACCACTCAAGGTGATCCTGGATGTAGAGACTATTCACCTTTTAATCTTTGCATTATTCCTGAAAGGGTTTAGATCCATTTCCTCCTTGTCTTCTCCTATCCTCTAGTCCTGAAATCACCAGGGCACCAAGCCTCAAGAGGCTGCTCTCTCCCTGACTGGGCTGGGTTTCTAAGATATCTCTGACCAGATCTTAGAGATAACTCACATCCAGAGGATCTTTAGGCTGATCTTTATTAAATCCTACACTGATATTAATTTTCAAACCTAGATGTATGTTAAATAGAAAAAGAAGACCCAAATTACATCATTTCAACTTACCTTATTTTTTCCTGTAAAACAACATATCATAAATTTTAAAAGTCTCTGTGCTTAGAAGAAGGCAGCATTCATACATTTCTGGGATAGCTTTTAAAGGGTCTTATTGCTTCATAGCTACATCCCATACACATACATATTATAGGCACATTTACATGTGGACATATAAAGGAAGTATTCATAAAGGATGGGTGATGAACAAACACAAAGCCATGCTTTGATGTTAAAGATGCAGTCCTTCACTGTTGAGAAGGATGTGTAATTGAATTCTTGGTAATTACTGAGAATGGTGTCTATTGTTGAATGTAGAGTGCTCACAGAAGTCTTGTCTAGGGAGTTTGCTCTGTTCTAAGGTGAATTCTCCATAGCTCAACTCAAACATGAAAGGCGTCCTGGCATTGAGCCAAATGCCTAGGCCAGGGTGTTCTCTGGATCCTGCTGGGGTCACTGAAAGACCAAAGCAAGCACCCCAAACCTGGCCTGACACGAACCGAGAAAACTTGGGCAGCATTTGGCCCCAGGGTAAGGATGTGACAGAGCCTGCTCACTCTCCCTGCACACACTTTGGCACACATTCAGCAATGCTCTATTTGATTGCTATCTTTCCCTAATAGAGAGCTAGGCTTTTAGTGGATGTTCTGATTCTCATAATGCCGAGACAGAAGGTATGTGTGCAGGTCTCCAGTAACACTATGCTTCCTGCACATAGTCTACCCATTAAATGACTGATTTAGATTCCTTGCAAAGATCGAATGCTGGAGGCAATTTAATAATTTAAGTGTAATATAAATATTTAAAGTAAAAAAAAGAAAAAAGACTGATTTGGGTTATTAAACTTTTTAAATACGAAAGTGATTTCTGAAATGTGCAAAAATGACTTTTACTCTTTTCTTACTTAAATGCCATTATTACACAATATTTAAGTGACTTTACTATTGCTGGAAAGTTTAGAATGCATCCTGATGAATATCAAGGTTCTGCTATAAAAACAGATTATCTTAAATACAATTTATGTGGATGCAACACACACAGTGTTTAAAATCCACATCCTTAAGTGCAGATGTGTTTTCGGTGTGGTCTCAGAGTGAAGGTTTCTATACAGGGTTTAGTCTGAGAAACAATTCGGGAAACAGATGAAAGGCATTTCAGATGATTACCCTGGAGACACAGTGGTTCTCAAGTCTTGATGCATATATGCCATACTGGGCTAGTAGATACATTTTTGACATTTACCACCTGTTTGGCAAATGTCATACCAGTTCATTTTGATATTCACCAAATTTGTGACTTCCTAGACCAGATCATGTCGAGTCTTGTAAGTCTTTTATTTGGATTGTCTTAAAAATTGCCATATTTTCCCAATACCTAATAGGACTTCAATTTCTTAAAATATAGAGAAAAAAAAGAATAATTTTGCTGATTAAATCCTGTCAGAAGTACATGAATTCTGTTTTAAAACAACAATATTAAAGATTTTTAATTAGGAATAAAACATGGAAATTCCCAACTAAGATCTAATATAGCATAAAAATAAACAGTAATGATATAGAGACCACATGAAGGTAAAATAACAGTAACAAAAAAGATACGGGGGTATATAATTCATATATGTATTTTAAGTAACTACTACCATTTTCTCTTAAATGCCCTAATAAAATAAAGCATTTAAAGAAATACTATAATACCTTAATAATTCATTACCATTATCTACATGGTTCATTTTATCTACCTTTAAAAGAGAATTATTATCACTTTGCTATAAAGCAAACAGTTCTGAAAACTGCCCACTTGGAACACTGCACAATGACCAGGCCTGGGTCTGTACTGCTCAATACTCTACACCCAGGACACAATGCACTGTTTTTCCCATCATAAGCACTGAATAAATTTGTTCATCTGACAAGTATTTACAAGCATCTATGTTTAAGGAGCTGTTCTAGGCACCTATAAATACAACAATAATCAACACAAAGATACCTGCCCAATGGATATTTGCTGACATGATAAAAGATCAGTAGCCTTCTTTGAATATCAACTACTTCTGACATAGAGATGTGGCACAACTATAAGAATGAAAGAAGAAGACAGTGTGAAATCAAGACTTGAAATTCTTCTGAGAACTAAGATATATTTTCTAATGCCTCTGTCCTTCAGTGGGCCTGCAGCATTGCATAGCACAGGGGAAAGGATTTAGGAATTCACTGTCACTTTGAGGTCATATGAGTCGATCTAAAATCTCAGTTCATCTTTCCTCCATCATATGTTACCTGGGTCATAGAGGGCATGAATTTAATAAGAGGTATTTAAAAAAAGGAACTACTATCTAATAACAAGGTTGCCTTTTAAACTGTGTAATAGTTGTTTCTCATTTATGCATAGGAAGATGCATATTTAGAAAATTTATAGTTCTTTTTAGAATGGCTAACAGTGACCAGAATATGACATGTTTTGTAGCCTCATGCCTTTTCTTAAACTGTTCCCTTTTTCCCCAAAGACCCTTTTCTACTGTCCTTTTCCCTTCTCATCTCTTGTTTGTTAAACTGATGAATGAAAAAGCACATGAATGAATGGATGTTGAGAGCTGGTAAAGGCTGGTTACAGCCAGGAAAGCTTAGGGAGGAAGCTGGATGTTTACAGAAATGGCTTTAGGTGTCATTAGTTCTGTAACGAAGTCCTGTGTTATTTCTGAAAACAAAGATAGAGCAGTAAGTTAAGCCCAAATCAGCAGGCTTTCTCCCCCAAGTACTAGACTACAATAGCCACTCTGTTTCACAAATATATAAAAACACACTTGGCTTAGTTTCTTCAATATATTACTCTCATTTCAATTGAGCTCATTTGTAAAAAGGGCCCATCTGCAAATTAGCAACTGGGGTCTGTCCAAGTAGCAAAAAACATCCAAAGAGAAAAAAACTTGAACAAGACTTCAAAGTAAAAAAAAAAGAAAAAAAAGAAAAAAATAAAATTAGATTACACTTTAAAAATCAAATAAAATGTTTTCATTTTTTAAAAAAAAATTTAGTGACAGGAGATTGTTATGGTAGAATGAAAGAGCATATGATACAAAGTCCAAAGAGTTGGGTTTAGGTCAGTATTAGAAGTTGGATCTTGCATAATTTATTACTTCATTCTTGTGGACCTTAAGTCTTTCATTTATACAATAGATAAGGAGATAATACCACATTTCCCAGGACAATCAAGAGAAGTGCCTGATACAATGTATGTGAAACATACTTACCACTGTTCAGGTTAGTTCATATTAATTTCAGTTCCTCCTCTGAGCTCCCTTAGTACTCTTTACATATTTCCAGTGGCTTTTACAATATATTGTGATTATCTGTTATATGTAGGTTATTAATCTTTGTACCTATCATTCTGTTATTCATTTTTGTACCTCCTTACACAATGGTGGCACACAATAAGTGTGCAAAAAATATTGTTTGAAGAGAATGAACACAAGTTGTTTTGTTAAATGAATAATGACATTTCATTTAATTTTATTTTTTATTTATTTTTTAGAGACAGAGTCTCGTCCCGTCACCCAGGCCGGAGTGTACTGGTGCCATCTTGGCTCACTGCAACCGCCAACTCCTGGGTTCAAGTGATTTTCCTGCCTCAGCCTCCTGAGTAGCTGGAATTACAGGCACTCGCCACCACGCCCGGCTAATTTTTGTATTTTTAGTAGAGATGGGGTTTCACCATGTTGGCCAGGCTGGTCTCAAACTCCTGACCTCAAGTGATTCATCCGCCTTGGCCTCCCATGTGCTGGGATTACAGGTGTGAGCCACCATGCCCAGCCTAATAATGACATTTTAAAAACATGGAAGTATGCTTAAAATTCTGAACCAAGGTATTTCTCATCTTTGAAAAAGTTGCTTTTGCCAATTCGTAGATAGGCAGGCCTATCTACAAACAGGACAGTTTTCTATAGCTAAGTCTTCATATATTGGTTACTATGTAAGGCTTAAATTTGGTCTATTTAATGTTGAACAAAATTCTTTATCCTGTTGAACAAAATTATTCTTAACAAAGCCAGAGTACCTGAATCAAGACTATAGGAGTAGCCAGTCCATCTTTGTCCACCCTTATTGCACAAAGAAAAGAAGTTACATACATTTTATAGCTCTAAGGCAACAACTACCCATGGAGTAACTTATGTCTAACACAAGCCAGGCACAGTGGCTCATAAGGTCAAGAGATTGAGACCATCCTAGCCAACATGGTGAAATCCCGTCTCTACTAAAAATAGAAAAAAATTAACTGGGTGTGATGGCGCGCGTCTGTAGTCCCAGCTACTTGGGAGGCTGAGGCAGGAGAATCGCTTGAAGCTGGGAGGTGGAGGCTGCAGTGAGCCGAGATCATGTCCCTGCACTCCAGTCTCATGACAGAGTGAAACTCCGTCTCAAAAAACAAACAAACGAACAAACAAACAACAAACTTATGTCTGCCACAATCAGCCAATAACATTGCCATTTGTTTAGGCTTCCATTTTTATCTCAAACACAAGGTTTTAGATTCTCTATCTTAACTAAAATCAAGAAGCTGGCACTACCAAATGTTATCTAAATCTATAGGGAGATGACTTTTAATTGGCTAGTCTTACAAAAATGGTAGTCAAATAAAAGCATAATTGTGATCAATAACTGTAAAACTGTAGTATGTAAGTTACAAAATTCTTTTGAATGTGAAGAAGAGAAAATTTTACATTCAAGTAGATCACTTTTAGGTTCCTATAATAACATTTAAGCTCGGTAACATGCTACCAGAACCTGGTTATTTTTTGGTAAGCCATCTTTTTCATCTAAAAGGACTAAAAGAAGAATAAGATGTAAAATATACTCATTTAAGCTTAAGGCGGAAGAAGGAAGAACTCTAAAATCTAATTTGGTTTGACCAATTAACATTCCGATTGTACTCTACAGGGAGAGCCCACGAGGTGTATACATGCACACACAGACATTGGTGCTAATGTGCAGGGACAAATTTCAGAGCTACCTCCCATTATGAGGACATACATTCACAAACACACTCTTACAGCATTTCCAAATGGAAAGCATGGGCACCTCATCAAGGGTCAAACATAGGGCATAAAAAAGTACAACAACCTTGCTGGGTTTGATTTTTCTTTCACATCCAAGTTCCTTGTAAAATAGGCCAACCATGAAAGGATGTTTAAAACTTATAGCATTAAAAAATAATCTAGGGTCATATAATTATTTCATAAATATATGTAAGACTGAGGAAAGCTGGATGCTCCTCTGTTTGCTGCGATTCAAAGGTAAGTGAAAACCAACTTTGGAATTAATAGCTTTCAGAGATCTGAAAGCTTTCTAATACCAGGATTTTCAACGCTGCAATTTAATGACAACCCTGCTGTTGGCCTTTTCTGACCTGTTGTGAAGTAAATCAGGCAAACTAATGTGGGCTAACAAGTCTTTTTCACACTGTTCGATCCCCCTGCTTCTCTTTTCTCCGCAGACATCGCCTTTCTCCCACTCTCTGTCTAGCCATCCTCCGTCAAAGCACACAAAATGGCCACTGTAACCCTGCATCACTGCTCATTAGATCACAGGTTAGTCAAGTGGAACTGCCCGGGGTTCCCAAAGGAGAGCTATACTTCAAAAATCTGTCCATGTCAAATGAAGAAAAAAAACCCTGAGCGTGGGGTCACCCAGATCAATGATCAAAAGAAACTGAGAATGAAGGGGGAAAAAAGCATACCCTCGTTTTTGTTAAAAACACACTGATTTATTATAAGGAATACAGAGATACGATGGGGTTTTTCTCTTCTTCCGCCCTATTTTCATTTTTTAACTAAGCAATTTGTTTTAATCAGGTCCTGTTGGTTGTTAAACTTCAGACTTTGGAAAGTCTACAACTAATCCTTAAAATTTCCCCCAAAGAAAACCCATTCTAGGAAATCCAGTTTTAAGGAGGACTTTTAAATGTTTCCAAAAACACTTGAAAAGCAATAAAAGTAATACAAAGTAATCCATCTTTAATGCTTGACAAGATCCTATTTAAATCTGAGAGTAAGAGTTGGTGTGACATACACTTTAAAATAATCCGAGCAACCTCTTGAGCCTTCAAAGAAGGGAAACAACAATCTGTCAATCACGTTAGGAGCACACACAAGTGACATGCTATAAAAAGGCAGATTTCTGGGTTTTGGTGAGGCTGCAAAGATATGCAGGTAGGCTTATACCTTGTTTAATCATCTCCCTCATTTCTTCTACGCTATTCAAAGTATAACATTCTATATTTGCATTTGTACTTTTTGAAAAAACAACACTACTAATAAAACAGTACTGCACACTTGACATATTAAAAATGAGGGCAGAATGATATATCTGGAACATCTTAAAGAACAAGACTTGGTATCAAATGTCACAAGTGAAAATCAAAAGATTTGGTTTTCCTGGTTTCCTCATAACCAGAGAGAAAAGCACATTTTATTGGCTAATGATTAAAAAAAAACTTCTGCCCGGAATACTGCACATATGAATGGAAGTAAAATAAGTTAACTGTTTATAATTTAACCTAACGAAAGTTGTAAGGGTTGTGTAAGGGCTTTATAGCTTTGCAGTGTTTTCTTTTTTACATTTGGAGTTTATTCTTCAAGTACCCTCAAAGGGATATAAATATATTCCTTTGCGACGAAATTAAATTTTTTTTGTTTGACTTTTGTGTATTTAAAAAGCACTCCCATGACATTTACTCTATACCAGACACTGATATAATTGCCTTATGGAACATTAACTCCTTCAACCCTCATAACAACCCTGTCAGGAGGAGGGGGAAGAAAGTAGGGAGCAACCGTTAACACTGAGTAAGACTCTCTATGTGCTATACCCTCCTTTAATCCTCACCATTCACTACGAGGTAGGTTCTAGGATTAGCCCCATTTTCCAGATGAGAAAACAGACTTTTAAGTTTTTGCCCAATATAATTTAGATGGTCAACAGTAAGAAGGACTGAAATCCAGAAGTTCTGACTTCCGAGTCTTGCTGTTTGTCATCTCCAAATCAAAGTGCCAAGTTAAATATTAATCAAGTTAAACTTGGGTATATCATGTGACCCCATAACTCCAATTTTCCATGTATTCACTTGAGAAATGCTTGCATATACAAGGAAACATGTACAAAGATATTTATCAACAGCTTTGTTTATAATCACAAAAATCCAGAAAGAACTTAAATGTAACAGCAGAACATTTTTTTAAAATGTTGTAAGGCATCACTTACATAAATTTTTATCACACAAACCATTATTGTATATTATTTAGAGACACATGCATATGTAGTCAATTAAAGATATTCCTTGCTTCTGAAGGAGAAAGGATGCAAAAATGATGAGGAAGGGAAAGGAAGGAGCTTTAAATGCAGCTTTCATGATTTGTTTGTTTAAAGAAAAGATCTGAAACAACTATGATAAAATGTTAACATGTTAATGGGTAATGAATTGGATGGGTTTGTCTGATATTTTCTATACTTACCTATATGTTTGAAATTTTTCATAATTAATAATAATAATTAATAAACACAGTATGACTGCTTAGATGTTTACCTCATGCAATCACAAATAAATTGTGAAATTACTGTACATGGTTCTTCTAAGTCTTCTTCCTCATTTGACTCAGTAAACTGCTAAAAATTCATACCTTGGTAACAAGTTAGAGCTTAAACTATTAAAATTAATTTTCTTGAAAGTGTTTTAGAAGTACCATCTTTAAGAAAATCACTAAATTTGAAGGAATTTAATGAATTCAAATATGGACTATATTAATAAATAGTCCACGTTTCATTTTGCTGCTAAAGAAAATTCATTAAGTTGGCATTTCTAACCTTTTGACATTCAAAGTTGAGTCATAAAGCAGCCTGGTTTCAGACTGAGAGTTGTAAATTAGAGCTGAACAGGGCACTTGAGTAGAAAAGTGAATGAGTTTTCACTGTATACCTTTTTGTAAAATGGCACCACATGGCTTTATTAATCATTCATGCTGATTATTAAAATAAGATTAAAGATTTAAAAATTATGTAATATCACATGGGGATCCAAATGAAAATGATAGAAATACATTTTCTTTTTTTTATGAGACGGAATTTCGCTCTGGTTGCGCAGGCTGGACTGCAATGGCACGATCTCGGCTCACCGCAACCTCGGCCTCCCAGGTTCAAGTGATTCTCCTGCCTCAGCCTTCAGAGTAGCTGGGATTACAGGCATGTGCCACCACGCCCGGCTAATTTTGTAATTTTAGTAGAGACGGGGTTTCTCCATGTTGGTCAGGCTGGTCTCAAACTCCCGACCTCAAGTAATCTGCCCGCCTCGGTCTCCCAAAGTGCTGGGATTATCGGCTGGCGTGAGCCACTGCGCCCGGCCCAGAAACACATTTTCTATAGAACCTTAGTCATACAATCTTAACTGACAGAGGATGGATCAAGTAACCTCATCTACAATTCTTTACAAATGTATGCATATTTGTAAACAAAATGAGTGACAGAAGAGTTGTTATTACAAAAATAATTGTGGTGAAAGTAAATCCACAAATTACAGCCACATCTCTTCCTTTAACATCTTAAAAATATGATATAACTTTAAATAGTATATTTTTTCAGTTCAGCATTACCATGGCTAAAGAAACATGACAAAATTTTGACTAACTAGAGTACAAATAAAAACAAGTAATGAAAGAATTATAATTTTTGTATTCCATTTTTAACAGATGAAATTACAAAATCACAGATTCATATTGAGTGTTTTATAAAAAAGCAATGTCTAGAACCTAAAACTCAATCATTGCTTCAACAAAATATATTTTCTGCATCTACACTGCTAGAACTAATGTTCTAATCGAAGGGCTACTACAATATTCAGAATAATTAAAGAAGACTGTATTTCCCTAGAGCAGAAAACTGTGCTAATACAGTTTAAAAGATTTATTAATATTGAAAGAAAACAAGGAGCTTCTCTGGTAAAGAAAAAAAGATAGCAATAGTGCTCAAAAACATTTCCATTAACAGTAACAGGCCATTCATTACTCAAGTAGCCTGGTGACTTCATGCTTTGCCTTAAAATCTGTTTTTTTTTTTCACTTAAAAAATGGACTTAATTTGCTTATTAACATAAAAGTCATTAAAAAGCCAGGGTTAAGAAAACAGAAAGATGTCCCAACTTATATTTAAAGAAAAACATCAAAGTTAATATGGAAAATTAGTATTCAAAATATGCAGAAACATATACTTCCATATTTATGGATGTCTATTTAAATAATTCACATATTAAATAAACATTTAAATAATTCAAATATTTACACTTAACTCCAATACATTTGACAAATACTATTTTATTTTTTGAGACAGAGTGTCACTCTGTCACTTAGACTGGACTGCAGCGATGTGATCTTGACTCACTGCAACCTCTGCTTCCTGGGTTCAAGTAATTCTCGTGCCTCAGCCTTCCGAGTAGCTGGGATTACAGGTGTGCACCACCACGTCTGGTTAATTTTTGTATTTTAGTAGAGAATGGTTTTCACCATGTTGGCCAGGCTTGTCTAGAGCTCCTGGCTTCATGTGCTCCACCAGCCTCGGCCTCCTAAACTGCTGGGATTACAGGTGTGAGCCAGCATGCCTGGCCCAATAAATACCACTTTAAATGAAACTATATGAAAACTGAGTAAAATGTAAATATTTATATATAGCAAGAAAGAAAGTGTTCTTCCTAAACAATTTGTGCCATGTTTTGGAAAATCGGAGCATTTATCTGGACACAATGATTTGCTTTCCCATAATAATAATAACAACAGTAATAAAAATACTATTTAGTGCATATACATTACACCTCCATCTCAAGATTCTTTTTGGCCTATTTTTCAGGATCCCTCTAAGGATTATTCAGTATTGTCTTCAATGAAATATGCTAACACCTGATGAGAGAGTATTTTTCTTTTATAGCACAGTTAACAACTGTAATTCTTCAACCAGCTGTTCTCTAAGGATTCCCCTGACAAGCTCTTATTTTCATTGCATTATTTCTTTGTTCTCCTTGTCTAAACTGTACACAAGTTACCCAGATTTTCCACTCTGGGCCCTTTCAAAAAAGAATTGCTTTGGCTTGACAAATAATTAGTCCTAACCAGTATCAAAAATAAATATTACAAATTCTACGTGCTAAAATTATATTGTTCTATGTGACTTCTAAATTATTTCACAGCTCATATGTAGAACCTTCTTCCCATAAGGCTCCATTGGTTTAAATTCTCATTTATGAAAACAATCCCAGTTATTTTATGGAGTTAGTTACCATCTAAACATTATAGATCATTCTTATAAAACTCCATAATCTTATGTCAGGTGTAGCATGAACTATAACTCTATTTATACTGTGTTTAGGGCAACTGAATCCAGACACTTGAACATATTAAGATATAAGCGTAAATAAAACAAAATTAAACCCTACTTGACTCTTCTCCTTTGTAACCTAGTAAAAAAACTTGTAAATTTTTGTTGTTGTCAAAGATTTATATGTGCACCAATTTAGATCCTGGAATTTCTACTAAAGAAGGTAATTACCACTTCACTGTTAGATACTGTGATATCAAACACAGCAAAGACCATAACAGGCCCAGTCAGTTGAAAGCTATGTGGTACCTTCAAAATAAGATATTTTTCTTCATTAGACCTTTGTAGTATACCTTCTTATTGGTATTAAAAGTGTGTATCAAATCTTCACTCAAAACTACTAGATAACCTTTTTTCATGATAGAAATCCTCGAAATGGTTATGTGACTATTGAAATAATACAATCATGGCTGAATATAAAATTCTATATAAAGAGATATTATTAAAGAAAAAGAATGAGAGATGGTAAGTACCAATAAACAAAAGTGAAAAGAGGTGCTATAAACGAATTACTCAGGTGTGGATTAGTTCATTTCCGAGCCTATGTACACTGGAAGAGTGGCCACTTCTAAGCTGCATTCAGTCTATTATATGTACCATTGCACATGTCCAGTTCTTTGTTTTCATCAAAGGCACATGCAATTCATAGGTAAGGAAAAAAATAAATAAACTGGCAAGGAGAAAAAGCCTGTTTCTAAGTAGGAGAGTATTCTATTCATCGCAAAAGATAAAAGCAGGTATCTCTTATTACATGTTTTTGTTCTCAGAGGAACAAGGCCTAAAATATGTGATTTTCGTACTTGTGTTAACACAGCAGAACTTTTCAAAGTCACTGCCAGAAATGGACCAGCTTTCTTACCTGTTTTTTCCATGCTTTAAGTTACGGATGTCTGCCGCATTATGAACGTTGCTGGTTCCCCCAGACTTCTGTAGTCTGGCTTTGCTGTGATTACTGGTCAAAACCTTTAATTACAGTATATAGTTTGTGCAGCTGCCTGGAAATTGGTCTCAGGGTCAGTGGCTCTTCCCGTTCCCCTCTTTCCATTCTTTTGAAGCAATATTGCTGAACTGAAGGCATTGTTCCAGCTTTCTGGTGTGCTCTGTCTGCTGCACATTATGAATAGCTTTGCAATCACTCTAGCAATTGGTTCTTCAACTGCCTTTAGGTTGTCAATTGTAATTCATTGGCTTCAGGCACCTTTTCTCTTTTCATTCTCTTGAGGTCTTTTATTACTTAATTTGCAATAATATTAGGGAATGTCTTCTTCAGACATGTCACTAATGCCTTACTGATTATGAGGCTGGGGGTACATTTGACTTTCATACATTCGCCTGTCAAAATGTTTCAGTATTTCCTTCATCCCTGTGACTTGTGATGCCAATATTTGCAGTGCCTTGCAAAGAAGTTTGCTTAATGCTGAAGTCTTCTCTCTAAAGAATAATCTAAAGACTCCTCCTTAAGATATTCTAATTGGGGTTAATTTATATAATTAGTTATAGTTATTTGTATAACTTCCCAAAGATATAACTTCTCATTTTTTTATAATAAGAACTAAGATTTCATATTTTCTTCCCATATTATGCTCTATTCTCTTTTTTAATATATAAAAATTATAATTTGAAGCCAGAGATAGTGAAGTAGAAATCAACGGCTATGTTTTCAGAACCTTTTAAGAAGACCTGTATTTACTCCTCAGACATATTTTTAGAGATTATATAAGAAAACATTAAAACTATTCAAAATGAGTGCCAATGCTTCTGCATTGCAAAATCAACAGGAAGTTTTGTTTCTGTTTTTTCAGGGGAAGGAATAAACAAATATATCTCTTGATCTATTAAGAAAAAAAGTAAATCATTTGTGCATTATGTCTCAAATCCTTAGTTCTGGATAAACTCCAACAGATTAACCCTTCTCATTAGTCTCAGCCATCCCAGAGCAACCAAGGGTATTTTAAAGCAGACACTATGTAATAATAATAATGATAATAATTATCATAATGATAATAACTAACGCTTATTGTGCTTTTTATCTTCAAAGCACCTTACTGACATTAACTATGTGTCTATTTTCAAATTAATTTACCTCGACAAATGTTTTATTAACTTTGTAAGCTGTGGAATGTGTACTGGCTGAGTCCTCTTTTGCAAATAAAAAAATAAATGAAAGGAACTACAGGACAAGGAAAGGGTACCTTAAACTTTTGCCTCAAATCAGTCACTGTCTTTGTGGAATGAGGATTAATGAAATGCTAATTTTTATAAAATATAATATTAACATACAGATATAAAGTGTGAATATCACCACTACAACACAAATACATACTACTTCAAAGGGATCAGAAAGTAGCCAAATAATATTGTTTGGATAAAATCAGTCTCTAACTTTACTAGTTATGATTCATTATTATAAAATATTTAAATATGTATACAAAGAAAACGTATTAAATATAAGAATTTTTAAAAATCCTTCTAAGTTTCACTAATGTAATAATAAAAGGCTACTTTTTTTTTATTTGTTTGTTTTTTGAGACAGAGCCATACACTGTCACCCAGGCTAGAATGCAGTTGCGTGATCTCAGCTCACTGCAGTCTCCACCTCCCGAGTTCAAGAATTCTCCTGCCTCAGACTCCCAAGTAGCTGGGACTACAGGGGCGCGCCACCATGCCCAGTTAATTTTTCTATTTTTAGTAGAGACGGGGTTTCACTATGTTAGTCAGGCTGGTCTCGAACTCCTGACCTCAAGTGATTTGCCTGCCTCGGCCTCATTTGTTTTTAATAAATTGAATTCATTACTTTAAAACCATGTCATTATGTTCCCTTTAGAGCTTCATTATGTTACCAGTCTCTATGTGATAAATCTAAACAGGCAAAAATAGATTTTGATGCTAGCAAACAAAATAAGCTCTATAACATAAATATAGGCAATTATTTAAAAATATATTAAAAGAATATTATTTGGTCAATATGTCTTGCCAATTTCTATGAGGGATTTTGGAAAGGGAATAGTACCCTGATATGGTGTAAAACAAAGTCCACAAATAGAAAAATGCAAATGTAGAAACATAAAATCAAACATTTGTAAATATGATAATTAACAAGTTGAATCTTTTTAAAACTATGTATTAACATGGTCAGAGTGGTGAGGATTCGAGGAAGATGTGGTTAGTAAGCAATATTAAAAGGTCAGGTTTGGTGTTTCAGGAAAATAAAAATTTTTATATTCAAGGATAAAAATAGATTCATTGGCTTGAGTAAAGAGAGAGTAAGGAAATCGGGACAAAGTTGATGGTATGAAGCCAGTAAGAAAGGATGTGTGGTAACAATCTGAGGTAGTCACTCTTTCAAACAAAATACAGTTATCCCTTGGTATCTTTCGAGGATGGGTTCCAGAACCTCCCATAGATACCAAAATCTGAGATGCACAAATTCCTGATAGCAAATGAAGCAATATTATCATATAACCTATGCACACGCTCCCATACACTTTAAATCATCTTTAGATTACTTATAATACCTAATAATGTAAATGCTACTTACATAGTTGTTATACTGTATTATTTAGGGAATATTGACAAATAGACTGTACATGTCGAATTCAGAGAACGGTGCTTTTTCCTGAATATTTTCAATCGGTGGTTGGTTGAATACATGAATGCAAAACTCACAGATATGGAGGGTTGACTGTTTATTGAGCATAGAGACATAAACAAGCCATAATTCCTGTCCTTCAACAAACTTACAACCTTAAGGAGTAGACAGAAAAGTTATAGGCAAAATTCCAATATTACGATTTGGATTAGCCCAGGTTGCCAAGGGAAATCAGATGAGAGAGCCCAACTCAGGCATGGGCATTCAAGAAGACTTCCTGATGTGATACATAATCTTGAGGGGGTTGTATTACTCAATTTTTACACTGCTGATAAAGACATACTCAAGACAGGGAAGAAAGAGAGGTTTAATTGGACTTACAGTTCCACATGGCTGGAGAGGCCTCAGAATCACGGTGGGAGGCGAAAGGCACTTCGTCCATGGTGGTGGCAAGAGAAAAATGAAGAAGAAGCAAAAGCGGAACCCCCTAACAAATCCATCAGATTTCGTGAGACTTACTATCACGAGAATAGCACAGGAAGGACTGGCCCCCATGATTCAATTACCTCCTCCTGAGTCCCTCCCACAACACGTGAGAATTGTAGGAGATACAATTCAAGTCGAGATTTAGACAGTGGCACAGCCAAACCATATCAGGGGTTTTCCTAGTGAATTAGGAATAGTGAGTGGTAGATAAGCATAAGTGAGTGAAGAAAAAGGAATTCAATGCACATTAACATATAAGATCTGTGGAATTTCATTCAATTCCAGAAGGAATTAAAAGATTTTTAATATTAGAAGGTTTTAAAATATGGGTATCATGAAAAATTGATAGGAAGTTTGCTTTTTCTGCTCTGTGTTGAAAAATAGTGAGAAATGAGGAGCTCTGGGGGTGTAAACTATTAGGAAACTCTGAGAAGCACTGCAGAGGAAGAAGTGGGAGAATGAAACAGTGAAAAGTCTAGATGTGGAGAATAAAAAAGAGTAAGAATTGAAAGAGGCTTCAAAATGTTCACTTTACATAAAATGAAGATATGTATGTGACTGAAGAAAGGAAGATAGTGGAAAGGAATGAGGGTTTTAAAAGAGAAGATAAAAAAATACCTTTTATTATTATACATTGTCATATTTTGAGATGTATTACTTTGTTATCCTCACCTAAATAGTTTGCTTGATAAAATGGACCTTTCTTACATAATGTATTTATTCATGGAAATTTTGCTTTTGGTGGACAAGGCACATTTTAATCACATTGCTTGGTGGATACAAGAAACACAGGTATACAAAGGAAAAAATAGTGAGATCGAGGTGGCTAGACATAGAATCAAGAAAATCAGGTATACAAAATTAATTTTCTCAAAGAATGCATATAGAAAAAAATGAATGAATGTATAATAAATAAAATATTCTGGCTGTTTCAGTACTTTCAGCTTAAAAGTTACTCTTCAAAATTCACTTAAAATAATGACATTTTTGTACCTAATGAAATGATTGCTAATTCAGAAATATTTACTTCTCTTGAAATAAATATTTTCAAGAGATAGCTGAGTCATTCAGTGGAAAATTGACTTCCAAACCCTCTCATTGTTTCCTCAAGATTTAATTTTAACAGCGTGCAGTACATCTGTAAGGAATGAGCGAAAAACAGTTTGTATCTCTCATATCATTTTAGAATAAGTATATGTCCCATAGGGGAATTTTCAAACTGCTCACACCATAGGTATGTACACTGTTCCATGTGAAATCAAATCAGTATTCTAAAATGCTGCCAAGAGGCAGGTCAAGGCACTTGGAAAACTCTTAAGATTTAAAGTATATGACACTTTCCAATGAGTATTTTACAAACATATTTCTCTACATATACAGAAAGTAGTATTAAATTAAGCTAAGTATTTTACATGATTTAAACACTGCTTTGCATTTTTTAATAAAAGATTTGTCACATGAAGTCAGAGAAGATAGTACTTCATAGAATTACCAAAAAAGAAATGATCTGTTATCAAGCAATATAAATATAAAATAATTTAAAGTATAGTTTATTATCTAGGGACACAGATTGCCCAAGAACTTCAGTCTTTCAAAACTCTGATCCCTCATAGAAAGGAGAAAAAAAAAGTACACAATGGAGAACTAATCACCTATAAATAAGTAGTCGTAATTAAACGTGATAGTTAAATACCATGGAAACATACTAGCACCCTCTTCCAGAAGATGTCTAATACTAAAAAGTGAAAATTGAATAAACAAACTATTCATGACACAGAGTAATGAATGCATTGTTCAAAAAAATCTGAATATTTATAACCGAAATCAAACATGGTCTAAAAAACCAGTAATGTTTATATCATCACAAAAATACTTGCAAATACTTTTCTTGCATGTTTTGTTTTTCAAACATAACACCAAGGTCGATGCACATCACAATAACAAACTGAATTAAAATTGCATAAAAATTGAGACATGGCCTGATCACAAATTTTAACTTTAATATTGATACCCTAATTTAGAGGCTGCATTTTCCTGTGTTAATGGGCCCTGGCACCAATAGAGTCATTCAACCTTATAATTCTGCTTCAAAACTCTGTTTCACAGTCTTCCTATTTCTCAATTAGTATTCACTTTAATAGAAAATATTCAACAAATAGTTAACACTGTACTTTTGATATACTATTTCTGAAAAAGTTACATACTTTTGGATTAAGGATATAGACAAACATCACATCAGATGACGCTGCTAGAAAATAAAGACTGTTTCATGTTAACAAAACGTGTCCTTTTATAAGACACAACAATGTCCAATAAAATGAAAATAAGATTTTAAAAAACAGGAGGTAAAAGAATCATAACCAGCAACTGTGTAGAAGGAAAATAGGATTATATTTATTGGCTACTATATCAACTTAACTTCTCATAAAATCCTCCTGATCTATTAAATAACTTCAGAACTGAAGTATGCTCTCCTATGGGAGTTGTAAAACAAATTAGATACAATTACAATTCAATACAAATGAGAAACCAACCTATTTACCCTTAAGATTTCTCTCATTTTATAGCTTTATCGCTTAACTTAGATCAGAATTTTCCCTAATGTATCAAGTGGGCCTCTTGACAAAATTATAAATTTTTCTCGAATGCTTTCTATAGAGAAAAATAGTTGATATGAGTAAATTCTGGAAAACTGTGGTAACTACACCTCCCCAAAGTGAATACAACAAACATCTGCTGCAAGAATTGCTTGGCTTTCAGACAGTATGTAAAGGGTGTTCTTTTTCCTAGTGTTTTGTTGTTTTTTTTTTAAGCTTGTTTAAAAATACATGTTTTCACTATCAGCTCTCAAGTCATAAAATCTTAAAATTCTGGTAAGTTAAACACAGGTCATTACCAGGTATCTTACAGAAAGAAAAAATATGTAATGTACAAGACTCCACTTGCTTCTGAAAGGGCAAGAAAATAATTGGGCATGTTGCCCTCTGTCTGTGGGTTATATAGTAATTTTAACTATTGTCTTCATTTCTTAACTCAGTGCTCCACACATAGCAAAACTCATAGTAAGGGAGGGGACTACATATATAACTTCCTTATGATTTTTATTCTCTTTGGAGTCCCACTGATAATTCGACTTTCTCTTTTGAATTTCACTGCCTTCTCCCCACTTCTAAAGTCAACAGTAGCCTGATATGCTCATCAAGCAATAGTGTGTTTGTAAAGATTCACTCCAGTGACAGGATAAATTACTGCACATTTTCTGCATTAAACATAAAATGTAATAATTTCAATGGAGTGAGAAGAAGAATCAATAGCCTTTATGACTGATTATCTTTTCTAACTGAATCAGAGTTTAGTGCTTTTTGGTAAGTTGAATGCATCTTCCTTGATTCTGAGAAATCAGAATTTTGCCTAAAATTCACAAGTATTTTGCAGAGTAAAACATCATCTTTTCAGCATTGGGAAATTCCATAAAACATACACAAATTAGCAGGTGCAAATAAATAAAAATGCTTATCAGCAATAGGGCACAGGATGTGCAACACCTTTATGAAAGAGAGAATAAAAAGACGACCATTATCTAAATATATTTCTAGTAACATGTAACTTTGCTCACTTTTCAATCTTTCACTGCCTCTTCTATAATACCAATGCCTGCTCCCAACCACTTCAAAGTTATTGTTTACAAAATGTTTAAGATTCAGTTCCACAATTCCATTTTTATGCTAACAATAAGGTATTGATTTAATTCTTAAAACATTCCTGAGGGCACTTCAACAAGGCATTTTAATACACTACACAGAGAAACTTCTTTGTCATCAAGAAACGGGAAAAATCTAGGACGTATCCCTTTCTTTTTAGGCCAGACCCAAAGTAAGTATAACCATGTCACTGTGCTTCCATAAACTTCAAGACCTATAATGGAATTTGCCCATGTATCCCATTAAAGCAATCTAAAGTGTAGACATGCACCTGTTTGGTATATGTTTATTTAATCATGGGGAAAAATGCTTTACTTAAAGCAGTCCCCATATTTGTATTATGCAAATTCCATTACAAGCAAAAGTTTTGAGAAAAGTAAATTTAAAATGGATACAAATAAAAAGGAAACTCAAAGTCACATATGCTCCAGTATACACAAGTTTAGAATCATTTTCAGACCATATCTATGACAACACTAGATTTATAGCTATCAGTCTTACTGAAAGATGAATTACAAAAAGAGGGAAAAAGATATTTGCTCTTCACCTAGGAAAGATAGCCAGCCAACATACACAAGGAATACTCAGAAGTAATTAATTGCTAAAAGTTTCCTTTATTCAATGTGATCATCTTTCATTCCTATGGAAGGTAACCATAAGTCATATGTTAGGTTTAAAGATACATTAGTTTCAATTATATGATGTCTAAGGAAAACAGATAAACAGGTTCATAACTTTGCAAGCAAAAAGAAAATCTTTTTTCAGATATTGCAAATAACTTGAATAAAGTTATCTGAAGTTAAACTTGTATCTATGTTTTATCAATATGTATATGAATTATGTATATATTACACACACACATTATACTGTCTACATGTAGTAGTGCACACATACGTATTACCAGATTTTTCAGAATGAATAGCGGAATAACAATGCATCCTCAGCAAACAACCTTATAATAATAAACTACCCATCATAACATACTATTACATCTACTCTACAGGTAGAAAAACTGATGCTGAGAAGTTAAAAGATTTACCGAAGGTCTTAAAAGCACATTAGGAGACACCATCATTATAATGCTGAAGATCTTCACATTCATGACTTTCCGAATAGATTTTCATTGCTATTTTTATTTAATTACTTAATATTATCTCTAAGGTATTTTGCAAACTCTATTCTTTAAAAGATGCTATGTACTTAACGCTGAATGAGGCAACTAAAGTGAGACACAAGCTCTGTCTGTTGAATAATAGGTCCTTGCCTTTTTTTTTTTTACTATGCTTCTAAAATTTGAATGAAAACTCTATTTACTTGGTTTATATGGTTCTTCTACTTAAGTGTTTAAACTTCAAAGTAAATTATCCGAATTAATCTTATTAACTTATCATAATAAATTGCATTATTCTCATTTTATAAGTGAGAAGCCAGGCACAAGGAATAAGACTATCTGCCGTGGGTCACACGCTAAGTGTGAGGGAGGTCTGGAGTTAGAACATGTTATGTTCTTGGCTGAAGGGCAAGATTGTTCGTATTAATCATCTTATTCCAAAATCACTTGAGGAAGCACGCAATTTTCTGAAGCAGAGGGGAAAACATATCCTGAAAGTTACAAGTATAAAGGAATACATCAAGAGTTTTGATTTCACTGTACTTACATTATAATTCACTACAATTTAAGTTTTAAAAACTATTCACATATCTCATTACTTTAGTACCATGAATCAGAGGCTTTGTTGACTGAGACACTATTTGCCCACAATTAGTCTCATGCTTTTATAGGAGAAATACAAGCTAAGAAATAAAATTAAATGAGGAAGATAAACATTGGTTCCATGTTGAAATGTATTTGATGGCATGGAATTTGCAAGACAAGACATCAATTTTCAGCCTAGCAGATTACAGAATAGGATCCATGAATCCTAGTCAACGTTGAACACTTCAGAGGAACAAGAACATGACATCTGAGGGCAAGTAATGCATGGGAATGCTCATGATGTGTTCCTAGAAAAGCTGAAGAAGAGAATGAACTAAGTCCACAAGTTAAAACAACAGTAAATAACCAGGCCTTTAGCCTCTCAGAATAGATGAAAAATATAACCAGAAACATCTTCTAACCATTGCTAAATAGTTAGAAAACTGTGCTCTCCAAGTAGGGTTAGGTATGTAAACAAGTGCTAACAGATTGATACAGGCTTTCTGCTTCCTACGAAAACTAAGGTTTCGCATTGAAAACAGCATAACCAGCACATTCCTAATTATATGCATTTTTCCAGGTTGCAATGTGGCAGCAAAAGTACAAGTAAGGAAGACGAAGAGTTGTCATATTAATGAGACATACCTCTTGTACTGAGCGAGCTGCTGGCTTGTCTTGATGATTGGCCAATATTAAAAAGGGTAAAGTGCATAACTGTGGATGCTGAAGAGCTGAGTGCAGCTCATTTCTAGCAGTTTCTAAATCATCCTCTGAAGAGGCACTGTCTAATACAAATATTACCCCTTGAGATCCTTGGTAGTAGCGGCTCCAGTATTTCCGGATATTATCAGCCCCTGTCAAAAACAAAACAAATTTTCGTTTTAAAAAGAGCTTTCAGCAACTGAAAAACGTTCCCAACAGTAATTTCTACTGGAAACCAATGTATCTTTTAAAAATTAAGTGCTAAACTCTGTGGTATGGATTAAAACAGGAATTTAGAAAAGTCAGAGATCACAGTGGATAGGAACAAAGAAGGCAGTAGAGCCAATAGGCAGATTTGGCCTTGAACGAAGACACAGTATCTAAGCCATTCTTAATGACTTTTCTATAAAAATATGTGTGAGAGAACCAGGATAAAACCTCCTAGACTTAAACTCAAAAAAAAAAAAAAAAAAAAATTCAGACTTTAACCGTCTCGAATGAACTATACTCTCTACAAATTGAGACTGAATCTGACCCAGAGAGCTGCATGACCTAGACATCCAACAAGGCTTCTTTCCAAACCATTAACATTACCTTGGTGATATTTTTTAACAGAACTGCTTGCTGATGAGGACAGCCTTGTTTAATTTCACCTAGAGAGCTATTAGCACAATAGCTCTATGTGTCAAAGTGCTAAAGGTTGTGAAAAACTAAAATCATGGCCTTTGATACATTTGTATGAATCTGGCTTCATAACTCATGAGGAAAAATAACAGACGACAAGAGTGCACTTATGGTCTCAATACGATAAGATGTTTATTAAAAAATATATATATATGGAGAGGCCGGGTGTGGTGGTTCACACCTGTAATCTCAGCACTTTGGGAGGCTGAGGCAGGTGAATCACCTGAGGTAAGAAGTTCAAGACCAGCCTGGCCAACATGGTGAAATCCCTTCTCTCTTAAAAATACAAAAATTAGCTGGGCGTGGCCTTGGGCACCTGTAATCCCAGCTACTTGGGAGGCTAAGGCTGAGGCAGGAGAATCGCTTGAACCTGGGAGGTGGAGGCTGCAGTGAGCCAAGATCGTGCCACTGCACTTGAGCCTGGGCAACACAGCGAGGCACCATCTCAAGAAAAAAATTAAAAAAATTAAAAAAAAACATGGAGAATCTCGTCTGCCAAGGCATGTCATGTATTATTCCTCTTTGTATTTCCATTGTATAGCACAACACCTAACTCAAACTTCAGTACTGGAATGATGAAAATTGAGGGAATGAGGGAGTAAAAGTATATACTAATTAAGCTTTACAAATTTGAGACTAGAACTCTAGAGATTATTTAGTCCAACTCTCTGAGGAAACTGAGGCAGAGAGAGGTAAAGTAAGTGATCCCTTGTCATGTATCTAATAAATCACAAAATTGGGATTTGCATGAGTTGGTAGACAATCTGCCCAGGGAAGGCACAGGCACTTCCCATTACATTACGGTGACTGCTTTCATTACTTTCATTCAAGAATAGGAGGGGCAATATGTGTGCATGTGTAGAAAAGGGGTGCTACTGGTTACATAACGACAATTAGATTTCAAAGAATTTCACCAATTTATTGCATATGATCAAGTCCTAACCAGTTAATAACTGTATTTTAGTCATCCACTGAACATCTAGCTCCTATTTTTGACATACCATGTTATGTGTTAGGGAAACAGTGGGGACTGGAGTTGGTGTGGCCTGGCTGGCAAGGGGCACCTGTTTGCTTCTCTTCCCAACTCTGTGCTCAGTGACATCCTGTTGGTAGCTTGAAATCAATCAGGGTGAAAGTACTGTCACTATGGAAATCAGCAAATCCTACATATCAAGTCTGTTCCTCTCCCAGAGAGCTAACACACCACTGGTGACACTGAGCAGCTTATATTTTCTGGGAGAAATAGAAAAGAAAACTCTAAGATTATAAGAGAGTACAATGAAGTGCTGTCATAGAGGCACTCATTAGGTCTTCTGGGAGCAAGAGATAGGCATTTCACCCAAAATGGAGCAATTCTTTTTTAATTTCATTTTTTAAATTTGAGATGGGTTCTCACTATGTTGCCTAGGCTGGACTCAAGACTCAAGTGATTCTCCTGCATCAGCCTCTTGGGTAGCTGGGACTAAAGGCACACACCACGGTGCCCAGAGGGGCAAATGTCTTGAAAGAATAACATCAGTAGCCAAACAGCTCCCATTTATTAAGCACTTCCTATCTTCCAGGTACTAAGTGTTTTAAAAAGAAAAGCTCATACAATTTCTTACAACAATCTAAGGAGGGAAGTATAATTGACTAAGGCTTTGAAACCAATTTTCAGGTCCTAAAATCTGTGATTTCCCCATTATACTACACAAAAATAACTAGGTATACATTTAATAAGAGGATCAATGACATTTGATGTTGAGCAACGTTAAATATGTGAAGACATGGGATATGAGCAGGGTTGATGCATATCAAGCAGGGTCCAACTAAGAAAACAAAACAAAAATAAAGAGGGAATATAAGCCAGAGATCATTTAGTGTAGGGAATTAGTGGCTTAGGTGGTGGTGGAACTAAGAAAACAGCAGGGTTACTGAGATAAGCAACATCTTAGGTCAGGTTCCCTAGACACAGAGCCTGAGATGGCATTTCTTGTACACCTGATTTAGAGGGAGTGCTGTCAGGAGAAACTAGAAGTGAAAGAAGTAGGCTAGAATGGGAGAGGAAGCTAGGCAAAGACATTGTTTCAGAAATCTAGCCTCAGCTTGATGTGATGAGGAACTCTACAGCAAGGATTGAACCACAGAAGTTGTCTAGTCCAAAGGCAAGGGGGCTGGGCTATTACACCCTTGTATAGTCATTAGCCACCCCTGGGGAACAGGAGGGGGATGGGGCATGATCTTATAATCTCCCAAACACATTTGGTTGGGGCAATTATTGTCAGCCAAGGGCAGGCCTCTGGAGAAGGGTACAGGTGTGAGTCATTACCAGCCAATACTCGCAGCAGCTGGGAGATGGATGCACTGGCCCAGTAAAGGAGGTCTGGGTAGGAAACCAATAGCATCTGGTACAGGCTACATCCAGACACTACCCATATGCTCGAGAACCATCCATAAGCTGGAGGGACAAAACTGGAGGCAGTGTTACCCGCTGGTAAGTGTTTAAAACAACAAAAATAGTGTGCATGTGTATCTGTACACAAGCTTGTTATAAATTTCACTAACACAAAGGATGTGCAGCGCACAGTTTTCATAATAAGAATCAATGCAGCATGCTTTATTGTAAATTCCACATAGCCAACGAATGCCCACAGAATGCTTTATTGAGTTTGCATCCATAGCCAACTAATGGCTGCAATTGACCAACTAGTGTAGTTCTGACATGAATGGTGGCTGCTCAAAGTGCTTTATGTATATTAAATCACTTACCCATGACAGTCTAATGACTCTCATGAGGTAAATACTGTTATCAATCTCATTTTATCAACAAGGAAACCAAAACACAAAAAGATTATGTAACTTGTCCAAGGTTACACACCTAATAAATACATTTAGGTCTAATATGCTCGAAATAGAGGTCATGGACTAAAAAGGCAATGAGGCTAAGTAAAGAACTATATTACCACATAAGCTAGGAGAAAAGAAATGGAACCCTATTGGAACAAAAGGTAAGTAAATGCCTACATACATTAATGGAAATATGTCCAAAAACATTTCCCAACTGGTTAATTCAATGGATAGTTATTAAGTACCTATTCCATCCATACAAGTCTCTGAGTTAGAACCTAAAGAGATATTTAGAAAGCCATTATTCCTCTTAACTGAAACCATCAAATCCTGTAAAGTAATACAAATTACAATGAGGCCTGCAAATACAGCAGGCAGAGCAAATATGTCCACACATTAGATGGTGTCCAGTGAGTCAGATATAAAGAGAATTTGGTTGCATGTTTTAATAGAGCTTGTCCCTTGGAAACACAGGACACCTGGAAATTCAACTTCTGCAATCAACTCTTTCAATGAGAAACTATGTTTTCATTTGCCACATTTATGAGTACATATGGTACCTGAAAATAGTGAGACATACACAAACACACACACACACACAAACCCAAAGAGAAATACCATAACTTTAAAAAAGTCCCTTATATGACATAATGTATGAATAATATATTAATAGTGAAAAGGCCCTTTTCTTTAATCTCCTGCCCAGTCTCGTGCCCAGTCTTAGCATTCCTTTCATCATCAACACTGAACTTGGAATTCTAAATTCCCATTTTGCCTTCTCCACATGGCTTTGGTCAGCAGCAACCTAACCCATACTGAGACCAGGGCACTTCACCAGCAACGAGGTGAAGAGTGGTATGCAGTTATTCAGTCCAGCTTAGTGGGCCATGGTTTAGTCACCAGATTAAAATAAAAATTGGCTGTGTCATCAACCCAGCTGCCAGGTGTTTTGAGGAGTGAGCCTAATTGGGAAGGTTAGGGACACCTGTCTGATGCCCACATTCTCAATCCCCAAACCAAATCCAAAAGAAGTAACAAACACAGGAAGTGACGTCTTACAGCAGGCTAAGGCCACTCTTAGTTTAATGACTGAAAATGCCATGCTCTGTGTCACTTAAATTACAATTGCAACATAACATGGTTAAAGAGCAAACTCAAACCGCGTCTATGGTTTGTACAGTTAGATTAAAAAGCAAAGGGGTTAGTCCTAACAGTAGTGGGGCTGGGTGAGGGTGGTGCCAAATGTCCTATTTATACATCCAATGTTGCCTCACTAAAAGTTGGAATAAACACTTGGGAATCTAAGCTCATCAGGAGGGCCAACCAGGAGAGTCTGGCTCAGGGTACCACAATAAGAGTAGAGAGAGAACACAGGAGCATAACAAGTCCTCATTGTGTAAATTCATTTCTGTGGCACACTATAGATGTTAACAATATCGTCTCATTATTCATTAATACATCCATCCAACAGATATTTACTGAGCACCTGGCACCATTCTAGGTGCTGAGGAAACAGCAGGAAACAAAACAGACAAAAATTTCAGTCTTTATACTGCTCACAGCGAAGCCAGCCTATCATCATAGAGGTTAAAAATCCCAAGTACTCATCTGGCCAACTGAGACCTAACAAAGGTCTGCAAAGGTTTGCGGAGAACCTCTGAAAAAGACTTAGCTTTTCAATAAAAAGAGATGCCCAAAGACAGCCACCTCTCTTACAGTTTTTAGATATCATTGAGTGATATGCTGAATCTTTGAACAGCATCAGCCTTCTAGCAACCTTGAAGGAGACATATCTACACACTGAGGATGTCGGAACAGGAAAACAGAAAGAGCCTGGGTCCTCAAGCACATCCCTGAGTAGCAGAACAAACCACCTACATACATTGTAAGGACTCCTTATTATGTCAGCACAATAAATGCCTATTACTCAAGCCAATTTTAGGACAATTTGCAACCAAAAAGATGCCAGGTTCCCTCATATTAAATTAAAAGGCTATGAATAGGTTCCTTAAAACAGTAGTTCTTTGAAAGATGTAACCAATGAGTTTAAAAATAGGGATATTCAGGAATCAACAATAAAAACAGGTACTCAAAGTTATCCCTGTGGAAAATCTGATCTCTAGACCACTGCTATCCAGTTAAAATTTTTGCAGTGATGAAAATATTCTACATCTGTGCTTTCCAGTACGGTAGGCACTAGCCGCACATGGCTATTGAGCACTTGAAATGTGGCTAGTGTCACTGAGAAACTGAATCGTTTGTTTCATCTATTTAAAGTTAAAACACCACATTGGACAGTGCCGCTCTAGACATTTCCATCAGTGACTGCTGACATAAAAGACCACAAGAAACCACTAAGACAGGAGCAGATACAGAGATCTCATTCTGTCTTTGAAAGGAAGAGCACAAGGCCTTGCTGGTATAGGAGGGGCTGCTGTCACCCCTATCCAACTGTGGTTCCCCAGAGGGCAGTTGCTGAAGGACTCTGCAACAGGCCAACCAAGACTGCTGCCAGCCACACTGTGGTGGCGGAAGAGTCAGGGTGAGAAGTTCAGCTGTTCTCCTCTTTCCATCATCTTACCACAGTCTTAAAAAATAAAAGTAAGTAAGAATAAATTCCTTCTGGAAAACTGAATGGGACTGGAGACCCATAAACAAGCCAGTTTGGGAGAACTGGAATTGTAAATGGGTATTCGAATCTTAGTGACTGTTGTAGCCTTAGAACACAGGTTACCTCAGCAGTATTGTTAATACTTTAAGAGGAATGCTTCCCAGCATGGGAGACGAAAAGGAGAAGGAGGAGAAATGCAATACTTTTAAATTCTTTTTAAACTCCTCCCATCTGCAAAACCTCAGTCTTTTAGATTGGTGATTCTTTGGACTTTTTTTCATCTTTTAAACAGACTCAATCTTTTTTTTTTTTTTTAAATAAACAACTAATAATTCAGGCAGGACTAAGACATACATATCTAAACTCAAACTTTTATTATGGACTTTCCCACCCACACAACAAAACAAGCCAAAATATAGGAAAGTAAGTTAAGCCCTCCCACTAAATAGTCAATACAAACTTTGTATTGGGTACTGATTCTGTTGGGTATCAGAACAGTATAAAGGTTCACAAACAGGATAGAATCAAAAAGTATCCCAAAAAACATAGGTTAATGTACTTTGTGTTTTTAGTACAGTGCTTAGCACAGGCTGTATTATGGCTGTATTACAGCTGCATGTTTTCAAATACTATGAAAGAACTCTGAGAAAGGCCTACCTATGAGTAGGGTGAAGTTTCATTGTAAATATGTTTAAGGAATTCTTAATATCAGATGTTGAATGAGAGATTCCTTGCAGAACTGGGTATGTACCAGAAACATAAAAATTAGTTGCTAATAACTGTACTCAAGCCACCACCATCAACCAAAAAGATAGATTCTTTGTAGAGCAAAGAATGATTTGCTTGGTAAATTCTACATTCTACGTTTGAGAAATCAGAATAAGTATTCTATAAAAGATTAATTCATTAAAAACTATTGAATTTCCATTATGGGTAATACTGTTAGCTGTGGTCAGAGTATGGTGATGAATCAGACACGAAAATGCACAAAACTCCCATATGGTTCTTCCAGTGTAATCAGGAAGATGATATAAAGATTGAAATCTAAAGGGAGATGTACTTTCCTATTTCACTTTTCAAACAGTCAAAAAACTAAGTGTCAAAAAGACAATGGTTACTGTTAAGCTGAAGAAAACCAAAGTCCCCAGACTACAGTGAGATCTGCTGTGAATATCCACATAGGAAATAAAAGATGATCAACATATAGTCATCGCCAACCCCTACCACACCTACATACCACATTGCAACTAACCTTGTAAGGTATTTATATACATCATCTCATTTAACCGTTTAGGCTTTCTTATCCTCATTTAATGGAAGAAAAAATTGAGACAAGCATTTTGCTTGAAGTCCAGCAAATAAGTGGCAGATCTAGGATTCAGACTCTGGATTATCTGACTCCAAAGACCATGTGCTCTTTTCCACTACATGGTGCTGCTTCCCAGAAAATGTCAGAGGCTCCAGTGAAACGGGAAGGGACAGAATGTTCTATTCAAATGAGCATGCATGTTTAAGAGCCATAGGCTGTAAAGAATGGTTAAGATGGATATTGTAGAGAAAGGGAAGACAAGGCATCCAACGAGGTTAGTAGGGGGCAGCAGAGCATAACCTTGGAGGAAATTAGGAACAGGCGGATTATGGGGCACAGTGAGAAGTATGAATGTGAAACAGAAAATCTGAGTTAGTGACAAGTAAATAGCTAGTGTGAAAACAGAATATGGATGGCTTTGTAATTCAGGCAGAGTGTCTAGATTGGATTCAGAAATTAATAATTATTATAGAGTCCTGAGGAAAACTACCTGAGGTGGTTTTGTGTTGCTTAAGGACCCTGTGTCTCACTCACTGCCTGTTAATACTTAAGTTGAACAGTACCACCCACCCATACCTGCACTTCCTCCAAGTCCAAACTGCCAAGCACAAACAAATACCTGCCATGCTCCTGGATGTATGCTTAACTGCAAAACCTGAAAAATTAGTTTAGTAAGGTATTTTTATATTTATTAGAAATCTACCATAAGAAAATGTGAGAAAAGAAGAAAAAAAAGTTCTTCCTTCCTCCAAAAGCTAGAAGATAGTCAGCAAAGGAACCTTATTTTGCCTTATTTTGAATTCCCCCAGTACAAACAGTTTGAGAGGTGACTATAAGAAACACCAGTGGCAGAGTTGGAAGTAAAACAGAGAAAGAGATAACAATGCACAAAAGGAGCCAGAGACCGCTGTGGGTAACAAGAGTTTAATCTTGCTGGAACGCTGGGAGCTATAGCACAGAATAGATGCTAGGGGTGAAGGGACTGGGTCTTAGTCACCTCTCCCGACTCTGCCCCCTTGCCTATCAGTGGTGGCTTCAGGGCTGTTGAGGAGGGCAGGCTTTAATTTCCCAGCACTTCTGGTTTGCCCAAAGCACCCAAGCAAAGCAAACTGCAGTAGTCAGAGACCCCCCACTCTCACCCTGAAGGCAAAGGCTATGAGAAGGCTTCTAATACCCACGGAAATGGAGTTATGGCTGGGACACCAAGAGGGCCTCCCTCAGCTACCCAAAGAAAAGCATTTAAGTGTCACTTTAGGCTGTTTCGCTGCTGGTGGCTCTATAGCAGAGACACAAAAAATACAATCCTTATTACTGGAAGTAAAAACTAAGACTCGGTTTATGTAACATCCGTATACTTAGCAGAAGACAGCCAATAAGTCTGCAATGTTAAGCAGCGGTTCTCAAAAGGTAGTCTTCAAGACCCTTTCAGATGGCACAGGCGATCAAAACTATGTTAATAATTATACTAAGACATTATTTGCTATTTTCACTTACGGTACGAAAGCAGTGGTGAGCGAAGGTACTCAGCACTGACAGAGGTACTGGCAACAAACAAGTAGTCACTGTATTCTTGACTAATCACATACTTGCAGGGGCAGAAAAGGCCAGTTTCACCCAAGAATTCCCTTAGTACGGCAGTAAATTATTATATTATTAAATTAGTTCTTAAACACACCTTTTAAAATATTCTGTCACTAAATGAGAAGTAAGCAAAATACATTTTTGCTACATACCAAAGTAGACAGTTGATTTGACAATAAGCACCTGTACAACTGTTTGAGCTGTAAGCTACTTCACACAACTCCATTTTTACTTGAAATTTCAACGGACAAACTACGATTATTCAGATTTGAGTATTTGATAGACATTTTCTCAAAAATAGATATGCAAGCCTGTCATTTCAAGGAAAACAAATGATAGTATTTGTTGTCAATGATAAAATTTGTTTTCAAGCAAAAGCTAGAGTTTTAGAAAACTTGTTTCTGCTAAGTTTTGAGTGAGTTTGACAGCTTTTCAGTGATGAGACTGGTGGTGATATTAACAGACAGATATTCATAAAGTAATCTGTAAACACTTGGAAGCTCTACACTACTCAGTGAACCAATATTTTCAAAATGACCAGTGTATGATGTTACAAAGCCATGCATAGATAAAAAAACACATTCAAAGTATAAGAGAGACCAATGCAAGTTAATTAACTGAGTACAAAAAGTTTGCTGATAAGGTTTTCAGATTCCACATTACAACTGATTAAGAAACAACCACCTGTTGAAGAATTTCAGTGTAGTATCAAAGAAGACAATCAACAGTTACCTAAAAAGGTTATTAAAACATGCCTCCCTTATTGAGTTATCTATGTGAGACTAGACTTTCTTCATGTACTTCAACCCAAACAACATATTAACAACAGATTAACTGTAGAAGCAGATACGAGAATCCAGCCCTCTTCTATTAACCAGATTAAAAAGATTTCCCAATTTTCTCATTTTTTTGTTTTCAAAATTGTTTATTTTCATTAAAAATGTTATTTATATTAATATGTTATGAGTTTATTATTCTTTTATAAAAATGTTTAACATGGCTTTAATTTCTGACATGGCACATATACTCATTGTCTTTAATATGAGAAAGAGACATTTAAGATCTACTGAAATTTATGCATAAATTTAGAGTTATTTTCTAGCAGGAATAAAAGTCTTTCTTTAAACTGTCTTTATTCTAACTTTGGCTGACTCAAGTCCCAAGATAGAAGAGCTGGAATTGGGAGGGCAATCTCAAAACTAAGAGGTTCACTTTGGAAGCATCCTAATCTCCTCGGTACCATTATATTGGAATTCTAACCCAGTGATCACACACTTTAAGGCCTAGAAAGATTACTGAATTGTGTGTTGCCCAGGAACTTTAAATGGCATGCCTTCCAGGAGATTCCAAGGCAGGTGGTCCTCAGCCTACCTTTTATAAAACAAAGTTCTACATACCATACAAGCTGATATGCCAGTTGCCTTCTCCTCACCTTATCCTCCCTCAACACATATTCTAGATGTCTATGTGACTCCAAACACAATTTTACATCATTATCTTCTATGTCAATTCCTAACAATCGTATTGAGGACCATGCCTGCATTCTGACATTGGCCCCTCCTTTATGTTCTCACTATGGTTCATGCCCTCATCACCTTCCAGCTAGATCAGTAGGATGGCCTTCCCACTGGTCTTTGCACAGCTTCAGTTAAATTACTCATACTTGTGGCTATGGTTTGAATGCCCCTTCAAAAATTAAGAGGTAGAACCTTTAAGAGGTGATTAAGTCACAAGGGCTTCACTTTCAAAAATGGATTAATGCTGTTCTTTTGGAGATAGGTTCATTTCAGGAGTTTTCTCCTTTTCTCCTCTCTCTTTTGCATGCTCTGTCACCATGTGATGCCTTCTGCATGTTATGATGCAGCAAGAAGACCCTTGCCAGATGTGATTCCTTGAACTTGGATTTCCCAGCCCCACCGAGCCAAATAAATTTCTATTGTTTATAAATTACCCAGTCTCTAATGAACTAAGATACTTATCTAGAAAACTGGCACAAATTATCACTAATATACTAACACTTGACCAGAAAACTCGCTCAAATTATATCACTACTCTGCTCAAAAATATTAAGTGCTTATAACTTGAAGTTCTCAAATGACTTGATTTAGCATTTATAGTTCTCCATAATCTGACGCCACTTTGCCATTGCTGCCACGTTCCTCTGTTGATCTCCTTAGATACTCCACAAATGAGCAAAACGTTTTGCTCTCCCGGACTGGACCCAAGGTTTCCACCCTTATGAATTTGGTTTTGTTAGCTCCTTTGCCTGGAGTTCCTACCATGTGAGTTGTCCCCTTAGTTCTTGTACATTAAAACCACTACATGCGCTTCAAGGGCCAGATCAAATGTTGCCTACTCCACCAAGCTTTACCTGATCTTGCAGCTGATAATAATTTCTAAAAACCTTCTGGTCTGTTTCTCTTGGTTCTCCTTGTAACACTTTCTACCCTGTAGCGTAGTAATCTAAATGCATATTTCATCTTCCTGATTACATTGGAAGAACCACATGGGAGTTTTGTGCATTTTCGTGTCTGATTCATCACCATACTCTGACCACAGCTAACAGTATTACCCATAATGGAAATTCAATTGTTTTTAATGAATTAATCTTTTATAGAATACTTATTCTGATTTCTCAAACGTAGAATGTAGAACTTACCAAGCAAATCATTCTTTGCTCTACAAAGAATCTATCTTTTTGGTTGATGGTGGTGGCTTGAGTACAGTTATTAGCAACTAATTTTTATGTTTCTGGTACATACCCAGTTCTGCAAGGAATCTCTCATTCAACATCTGATATTAAGAATTCCTTAAACATATTTACAATGAAACTTCACCCTACTCATAGTTAAGCCTTTCTCAGAGTCCTTTAGTAGTATTTGAAAATATACAGCCATAATACAGCCTGTGCTAAGCACTGTACTAAAAACACAAAGTACATTAACCTATGTTCTTTGGGATACTTTTTGATTCTATCCTATTTATGAACCTTTACACTGTTCTGATACCCAACAGAATCAGTACCCAACAGAAACTGAAAGCATAGAAAGAAAAAGCTGTGGGAATAGTTCTGGGGAAATGTTCCCTTCCATACTACTGCAAAAGCCAACAGCTGACTCCTTAGAAGACCCACAGATGCCAAGGTGATCACAACTTGCATAGTTACAAATGTTTACTAAGCAGCTATTTTTTTTTTTTTTTCTTTTTTAAGACGGAGTCTCACTCTGTCACCCAGGCTGGAGTGCAGTGGCACGGTCTCCGCTCACTGCAAGCTCTGCCTCCCAGGTTCACGCCATTCTCCTGCCTCAGCCTCCCGAGTAGCTGGGACTACAGGTGGCCGCCACCACGCCTGGCTAATTTTTTGTATTTTTAATAGACACGGGGTTTCACTATGTTAGCCAGGATGGTCTCGATCTCCTGACCTCGTGATCCACCCGCCTTGGCCTCCCAAAGTGCTGGGATTACAGGCATGAGCCACTGCGCCCCGCCCTAAGCGACTAATTCTTGAGCTACTGGCATGACCTAAAAGCAAAATACTTCTGCGGTATTATAGCAAATCTGGTGGCCAGACTAGAAAACCTAGTGGGAACAGCTTTGCTGCAATTGACACTGACCAAAGCAATAAATTAGGAAGAGCCAAAATGGAGACGTTGTGGCTGATAGAAAGGTATGTGTTGCATACCCAGGGTGAAATAAGATCTTTTAATACTGTGGAAATGCTACTGCGTTCTAGCACATCTTGCCAATTTCCTCAACCAGTATTTTTTCTTTTTTATCAGAAACTTTAACTTACCAATCCTGTGACAAAACTGACAAAGATGCAAGAGGTTCTAGATTAAGACAAACTCATGGAAAAAGTTAAAAACCATCTAATGTCTCATCCTACATAGCGTGAAGTATAATTAGAGTCACATACTATAAGCCTTGATGCTCAAAAGTAGAATATTAAATTTATCCCTCACTTTGAGTGTTTTTTCTTCTGTGGCTAATCAGACTTCAAAACAAGTTATTACCATATTTACTCACATAACAAAACCTTGAGAGAAGTATACTTGCTCTACAACACACGATTGCATTCACATTTGTTCTTTCATCTTTTAACTGTCTCTATGACATTCTTGTTGGAAATGCTTATCAGAGCTCCTAAAATGAGAGTTCCATTTCTCCACTTGTCCCATTCCCTTTGTTCTAGTTGTTGTCACCCTGTTGATGACAGAAGGTCACCCAGCATCATGTTCAGGCTCAAGCATAAAATAGTGAATGGCAAAGGAACAGTCTGGATTTTAGGGAGGTGACATCAATGTTTAATTTTGTAATGTGCATAAGCTAATATACATTATAATTTGAATTCTGTAATTAGATAAGCCAATGCACTTTACAAATCATAAATAAATTTGGGCAGCTCTAAGTTTAGGGATCAAGTATGTTCCAAAACTTTCCAAAGCTTCTAATTTTTTTCAGAATTCAGTACACAATTTTCCTTGAAAACAAACCAGTGAATCTCAGGAGTGAGATTCAGCCCTGAAAGACAGAATGATGGTAGAGTGATTAACAGCATGGACTCTGATGTCAGGCTTACTGAGTTCAAAGCCTGGCTCTGCCACATATCTAACATGAAAACTCAGCTTAATTGTTCCAAGCCTCAGTTTCCTTCTCAATAAAAGAGAAGAAAATAATAATACTTAGTTACCTCATAGGATTGTGAGGATTAAATAACTTTTTCACACAGTACATAGAATATGCTAACTGCTCATAAGTGTTTACTGTCATTTTGTTATGGACGTTACTATTATTATTTGGCCACCATTTAAGCCTATAACTCACAGAACTACTGAGCTAAGAACTAACTCAAGTTAGTTCAGTACCTGGAAGTAAAAGTCTACCAGATGCTGAACAAAAAAAGGCAAAGAATAGGTTTTCTGCAATTCCTGAGATAACCAATATTATAAAAAATAAACCAAAGTTTTTATCTGGGACAGACCCTTTTTTTTCTGTTCAAGTAACTTTCTCTTATGTCCTGTATCACCTTCAGCCTCAGTATTTTATAATCTCCAATTTCTTCCTCTCTCATTGCTGTCTAGATTTCTTCCCTTGACTAACACCAAATAAGAAATTTCTCCCCTTCAGATGAAAATGCATGTTCCTTCAGTACAGGTGTCTTCAACTAGACTTGAACAAAAACAGCATGTTTAGTCATGTTAATATTCAGGTGACACTCTTATGAAAACCAAAACAGATCACTAATACAAACTGGTTTTGTCCGCATGTGTGCACGCGCGTGTGTGCGTGTACGCATACATTTGAGAGTTGATATTACCTACAAGGCTGACATACAGTATACATACACATACATATAAAGCTATTATTACACTTTATGACGTTTCTCTTTCTTTTGTTATAAAGCACAGATAACCAAAAATTGGTACCATTTTTTTTCAGTGGTTTACATAGTTGCACGAATAAGAGCTCAGGCAGCATGGGTTAAGGCAGGGGGTGCCATTTGTAGGCAAGTACTCTTCTTTTTTTCTGTCAAGTAGATTTTTAAATAAAATATAATTGGCTTGTGAATACAAGAAAAGCAAACACAAATCTAAGCACAAAATGGGCTTTTTCTTAATAATTCTTGTAACTGTTTATAACCCACTTTTTTAGCCTTTTCACAGCTTTTACTTAAGCATTCTAATTTCACCAGTTACCTGTCTCCATAGCTCTACTAATCAACTTTCGTAAAACACCCCAAGATTCTCGTTTGTCCTGTTCATCACTGTGTCTCCCGTATCTATACAGAATCTGGCACAGAGCAGGCCATCTATATTTATTGATTAAGTTAATTAATGAACGAATGGGAAGCGATTATGTAAACTATTTACCCATCAATTCAAGGATAAGAAGTCTCATTTTTACATAGTCTAAAATAAACTCTTACACCCTCTCTTCCTTTTATATTTCTTCTTTTTTTTTTTTTTCTGACACGGAGTTTCACTTTTTTTGCCCAGGCTGGAGTGCAATGGTGCAATCTCAGCTCACTACAACCTCTGTCTCCCGGGTTCAAGTGATTCTTCTGCCTCAGCCTCCCAAGTAGCTGGGATTACAGGTGCCTGCCACCACGCCCAGCTAATTTTTTGTATTTTTAGTAGAGACAGGGTTTCACCATGTTGGCCAGAATGGTCTCGATCTCTTGACCTCGTGATCTGCCTGCCTCGGCCTCCCAAAGTGCTGGGATTACAGGCATGAGCCACCGCGCCTGGCTTCTTTTATATTTCTTATCTGAAATACTGTTGCTTATCTGTGAGCTTCTTTCTAACGTGATACAGTCCCTTTTTTTCTATTCTCAGAAGCAAGCTTCCCCTTTGTGCTTGAAATTGCCATTTTAAAGAGGATGCTAGTAACATGATCATCCTATTTCAGACAATTCTAAATGAATACTTTCTATCAGTGAAGCTGGATGAATGAACCATTAAAATCATGTCTTAAGGCGATCAGACTTCCCTCTTTACACAATTACTATATATGAAAACAAGACTAGCCCACTCCATCACGTATACCATCAAGCAGGTTTCTTCTATCTTATGCTCTGGAATGCATCTTACTGTCTCAAGAGGCAAGTGGAACTCTCAAAATGAAATTAATTTTAATTAACTTGAAAATATAAATGTGAATGTGTCATACAGCACTTGGAAAGAAAAGGTTATACGAAAGACAGTGTCACTGCATTAAAGGAGTAGGGATCAATGCACTAGCCAAAAAGAAGACAAATGACTTTGAAACATTGCCTGAGGTTAAGTACTTCACTTCCAAATACAGTTTCCATGAAGAACACACTCAGGAGAAAAGGGAGAGAGACAGTGTAATTTGAATGATGTTACACCTACTGTCTAAATTTTATTTAGATTAGGATAGTTAAAAACTATATTTGCCTGAGGACAGAGAATAGGCTACATGAGAAGACACATTTATTGGGTATCCAGTAAGGTTCCACAATGCTGAATTTTCTTACAATTCTGATAATAGATTAGGACTTATTTTCATAGTTGACTGATAAGAAGATATCACTCTTTCATGTTCTTCTTATTCTAGACAGGTTGAAACGGTTATAGGGCAACATGTATAAAAGTATGTTAATCTGCTTAAGCTTGTAATTCAGACATAGGATCAACGTCCATTTTAAAAAAATGTGTTTTAAACACATTTATCATAGGCTTGCTGCTGTTCTGAATATTTTTTCTTATATACAAATGACTGACCACAGAAAAAAATAGCAAAGAAAAAAACGCATTATCCATCACACCTCCATCCTTTGGTTTGTATCCTTCAAGATTTTGTCTCTTCCTTAACTAGAAAAATGAGGATTTTGCTATAAACCTCAAAAATCAGATCATTCTATTCAACACACACACAAACATAGTCTTAGCAAAAATCAATCTAAGGTCATGCATCCTTGTTAATAGTCAATACATAAGAAAACTTCAGAATGACCCATATTTTGTATTTTCATAAAGCCAGAAACCACATATTTTCTTTCTTTATACTTGCCATAATGGAGTCATAGGTGCTCAGTGATTTTGGATTTAAATAAGGTTAGGAACAGCAAAAAGTCACCCCAAGCTTACCCCACAGAAATGTTACATGGTGAAGGCTACCCCTTCATGTTTGTGACAGGTAGACTCATTCTCTTGGTTAGACTCTAAGATGACCTCCAGTGATCCCCACTTCTTGATATTGACACCTTGTGTAATCTCCCCTTGAGTGTTTACTTGGCTAGTGCCTTGCTTCTAACCAAGAGAATGTGTTGCGCTGTGCTGTATTGCAGAGATTTTTTTTTTAGAAAAGAAAAGGGCACAGTCTCCACCCTCAGAGTGCACAGATTTCCACTTAAGAATTACTTCTGCTGATATTCTCCAGAATTCTGTTCATCAGTTTATTTCTTCTCTTGTTGTACATCCTCTTTGGGAAAGTCTGTACTCACATTGTTTCATCCACCTCTAATATCATGAAAACACTCAGTTCAAACGCTCTCATCTAATTCTCTCCTGAGCACCCATACTCTTACTTCTTCTACCATATATTCCCTTCTAGATATTCCCCAGGTATTTTAAACTCAACTTGTCCCCAAATAAACTAATTCTTGCTACACACTCTTTTCCAGCCCAACCTCTTGAATTCCCTATCAGACTTAGCAGCCAGATTGAAACTATGAATCTTAAGTCATTCTTTATCCCTTATCCTTTATTCCTAATTGTCAGTCGTCAACTGCCCAACTTACACTTACCTCTCCTCTATAACCCTGTGTAACTGCCAAGCTCTTTGACACTTTTAAAATTTCTCTGCTATGATTTGAATGTGTCCCCCAAAAAGCGTGTATTGGGAAGTTGGTCCCCAATCCAACAGTGTTAGGAGGTAGGGCCTAATGGAAGCTGCTTAGGTCATGAGGGATTCACCAGCACAAATGGATTAATGCTGATTATAAAAAGGCTTCAGGCTGTGAGTTCAATCTCTTACTCTTCTGCCTTCTGCCACAGGATAACACGGTAAGAAGGCCCTTGCCAAGTGCCAATGCCAAACTTCCCAGCCTCCAGACCTTGACCTAATAAATTTCTGGTCATTATAAATTATTCAGTCTCAGGTGTTTTGTTACAATAGCACAAATGGACTAAGATGTTCCTCTGGCTGTTTTTCCTCTGCTACACTTATGGCTTATCTAGACAATTCCTATGCATATTTCAAGCCTGAACCCAAACATTATGTCCTTGTGAAGCCTTCCTTAATTTTATTTTTTATAAGACTACTTTCTCTATCCATTTTGATCCTGGAGCAAATTGATTATCTCTTCAATTTCAAAAGCTAGACATATAACAAAGCATCAGTTTTTACATGCCTAGTTCTTTTATTTCTGCACTTATGTTTTGAGGCCATTTTTTCTGGATATTTTAGGTAGCTAATATAGGAATCAACATATAATCTTCACTCAATTCATACATGCTGAATTTAAAATAGCCATCTGATTTATATTATAATTCATTTAATCAATTAACAAGTATGTATTGAGTAGCTTCTATGTATCAGACGTAACACTAGGCATAAGGAATATGGTGGCAAACCAAATAGACATGACCCCCTGCCTGACTCATGAGCTCATAGTCTCGCAGGTCACTGAATTGATAATACATTTATGACACTATGTCATTTAGGCTTCAGCCTATCTCTGAGCAACACAAGTATTTCCTATATTTACTATTGTGATTCTTTTTTTTTTTTTTTTTTTTTTGAGATGCAGTCTTGCTCTGTCGCCCAGACAGGAGTGCAGTGGCGCGATCTCGGCTCACTGCAACCTCTGCCTTCCATGTTCAAGTGATTCTCCTGCCTCAGCCTCCCGAGTAGTTGGGATGTGTGCCACCATGCCCGGCTAATTTTTTTGTGTTTTTAGTAGAGATGGGGTTTTACCAGGATGGTCTCAATTTCCCAACCCCATGATCCGCCCACCTTGGCCTCTCAAAGTGCTGGATTACAGGTGTGGGCCACTGCACTTGGCCTTACTATTTTGATTCTTAAATAAAAACTGGAAAATTAAATTTCTTTTTAATGAGTTATAAGTAAATTTTATTACCATCATTAGCACTGCATTAAAAATAACAAAAAAACCAATCCCCTCCTGATATCTTTCAACATACATGACTGTTTGTATAATACCTAAACCTAAATATTTAATATCTAAATCTGAACACTGATAGGATGCCTCAACTATCCAAAACACAGCTAAAAATTAGGAACCATGAGGCAGCCAACAGAAATGTCTCCAAATTAATAATCTAAAGCTCACATGCTTAACATTCTAAAAGTCCCTCAGGACCGCACAGAAATCTGGCATAGAAAAAAAAGTGATCACACTTAATTTCTTGGCTCCCTATTCAGAGCATATTAGAAGTAGTAAATCATTATATGGGTGATGTAAGAGAGAGAGAATCTGCCAGAAACAGGCACAGAGACAGTAGCAAGAAGAGATAGCTACAACAGAGACTAAATCAAGAAATTAAGAAATTAAACAAGAAGAGATAATAACTATGAGAGAAAATAAGGCACAGAACAGAAATTAAAAGCACAGCAGTTCAGATTTAATGTAGCATGAAATAGCCACCCACTTTCCCAATAGTATTGTAGGGTTTCTGATGTCCATCAAATAAATGATGAATTATATTCCTGGCATTTTCATTTATTATCATTTGAACATATAAATGTAACGAGGAAAGTCTGATGAATGCCATTACCAACAATCCTGTCTAATCCAGCTTCAACTCACTTCCTCCTTTCTATTATTTTAAAGCAAACCATTAATATTACATACTTTCATCTGTAAATATTTTGGTACATATCTAAAAGATAAGAATTCTCCTTTAAAACATAACCAAAGTACCATCAATATATGTAAAAGAAATTAAAATCAGTTGTAAAGTTTGTAGTCCATTTTCAGCATTAAAATATCTTAAAATATTGGCTGGACCATGGTGGCTCATGCCTGTAATTCCAGAACTTGGGGAGACCAAGGTGGGAAGACTGCTTGAGCCCAGGAGTTCAAGACTAGCCTGGGCAACACAGGGAGACCTCATCTCTACAAAAAGCAAAAAATCAGCCGGACATGGTGGCACATGCCTGTAGTCCCAAATAATTGGGAGGCTGAAGCAAAAGAATTGCTTGAGTCCGAGATGGAGGAGCCATGATTGTACCACTGTACTCTAGCCTATCTCAAAATAAAACAAACAAACAAACAAAACCATAAAATGTTTTAAAATATTAAATCAAAATATATTTTTATATTCTCAATGTAATTGATTAAATGTCAAGAGAGATTTTTAAAAAATGTTCTGGGAAGCACTCTCTTTGCTAATGCAACACCCAGTGAAGATGTGACATCATTAAATTATGATATTGAAACTTAATTCTTTAATTAAGGAAAATCCTTTTATAGAAAATCATTAAAGAAATTTTGTTTAGTCTACAGTAGCTCTTTCAGTTTTAAAAGGTAGCAATTTGATTTATTATTATTTGACGGTCATAGACTAATTCCCTGAAAGTATCAGAAACAATATATTACTAACTTATTAGGAGATCACAGGCTATCTCGAGAAAACTTCATGTCAAAATTAGTTGTATTAGTACTGAGATGTAATTATTCTTCAAAAGGATCATAAAATCAAAAACAAGTAGGGCAAAACAAATACAATGATATACACCTGGGAAATAAAGACTTGGTCTTGGGTAGCTAAAACTTAGGTAGAAAATTACAGAACTGGGGACACAAGTACATAATCATCTCTTCTTTCAATTAAAAGCCGTGGTTTGAAGGAAACTTAAATGAATGGGACTCTAGGTAGTTCAATTGGAAACTAGAAACCTATTTGGCACATCTAAGGAAGGATGTGTATGTATGTGTGGAGGGGAGAAGATGGGCAGAACACAAAACAGCTTTAAATTGAATTTGAGAGAGAAATGTTTAGATAAAATCTGAAACTACAAATCTTATCTTCTTCCTAACTTAGATGTGCCTTGGAAGGATTACAGAAGTGCTGAGATCCCTGCAACTCTTGGGGTATCCAGTGGGACCTGGGGCATGCTCTCCCCATCTCTTGTCATCACCTCTAGCAGTAAGCAGTTTCTGTTTATCCTAATATACCATTAAAATATCATCATTTTCAATGTCTGATAATGTGAAAAACCTTGCAAAGCATTAGTCCAAAGAGCTTATTAGCCTGTCATTCAAGGCTCTTGATGACTTGACCCAAATGACCTTTCTAACCTTGAATCTTTTCACACCATTTATGAAACCTTTACACTGGCCAAAATGAACTGTTCGTGTTTTCTCCTTATACCCTTTATGCTTCTCAACTGCTGTTGCCTCCGGTTTGAATTTCTCCTTCTTCTGGGAATCTACTTTTTCCCTATCTTTATATTTGCAAGTATAATCGATTCCTAAGCCTGCATTAAATGCCACCTGTATCACAAAACCCTTCCTTTTACTGTATTTGTATACAATCTTTTTTCCCCCACTAAGGAACCAGAGTAGTCGATTATCTATAGTTTTTAATGTCATGCATAACTTTCTATTTTGTACCATTGTTACTTATGTAAAATGCTTTTAGTTTACCAACTAGAGTCAAAGCTCTTTGATTGCTTAATTCAAGTAAATTTACTCCAACATTTTCTGAGAAACTTTTATGTGCCAAGTACTATAGTAGGTGTAGAGGATATAAAAATTAGTGTGGCTACACTATCACCAGAATTATTGAGTATTGTTTTTAAAATTCTAGTCAACATCATAAGGCAGAAAACTAATGTAAGAGGTACTGCCACTGGCAAGGGGAAAAAGTACGATTATTTACAGATACAAACCCAAAATAATTAACGAGAAAAATATGGTTCCATAAGGTGATAAGAAACAAAATTTAAATGTTTTCAAAGATTTTTATAATACATTAAAAAACATTTAAAAATCCAGCCATTTTAACAAATATTTTAATATACCAATATGTACGTGGAAAAATATCCCAATATGTATATGGATGAACACACAAACACATATGCATGCAGGCACACACACAAAATATTTCTTATACTACCAAGAGATCTAGACCATCCTGGTATAAGAAATATTTAGTATAAGAAATATACTAAATATAGTATATTTTAATTCTTTCCAAGAATTAATTTTTTTAATTCTTATATATATATAGGAAATTATATATTTCCAATATAGTGTAAGAAATATTTTAATTCTTTCCAAATTTAATGAATGTTTATTAAATATATTTATGCGTTTAATATAATAAAAATTTTAATCTTTCCAAATTTAGTAGTGAGTTTAAAACATTACCAATCAAAATCTCAAGGAAATCTTTAACCCAAAATTTCACCTGGAAATCATTAGCCCAAAATCTCTGATCCAAAATTTCACTAAAATTAGTCATATTTTTAAGAGAAAAATAATCAATAGACACAAAGGAGATACAAACACAAAGAATTTTAATTTGTTATTTAAAAAATACAAATTATAATTACATGGTACTTTTTTTTTTTTTAAGTGAAAGCAGTTTATTAAGAAAGTAGAGGAATAAAAGAATGGCTACTCCATAGATAAAGCAGCCCCGAGGGATGCTGGTTGCCCATTTTTATGGTTATTTCTTGATTAGATGCTAAACAAGGGGTGGATTATTCATGCCTCCCCTTTTTAGAACATACAGGGTAACTTCCTGATGTTGCCACAGCATTTGTAAACTGTCATGGCGCTGGTGGGAGTGTAGCAGTGAAGACGACCAGAGGTCACTCTCATGGCCATCTTGGTTTTGGTGGGTTTTAGCCGGCTTCTTTACTGCAACCTGTTTTTATCATCAAGGTCTTTATGACCTGTATCTTGTGGCATGGTACCATTTTTCACTTATCCAACTGCCTAAAAAAATCTAAACGATGATCTGCAACAACAGGAAAGATCCAATAACAAAGATAATAGAATGTATTTCTAATAGGAATGTAAATCTACATAAATTTTCTAATAAGCGGTTTTGTATTATGTATCAAGAGTCTTATAATGTGTTAATCCTGAATCTTCTGTTTTTAATATCTAATCTAAGGAAATACTTAGAAACTCAATTCAAACATACACTTTTAAAAGAAAATCAGATAAATACTAAGTGTCAGATCTATACCAAATTACACAGGACAACATAGGCATATAAAAGATCTTGGAAGTGCCTAACAAGGACATAGATACTGCAGGTTAAATTATTTTATCATTAATCATTAGAAATTGCCAAACCATATTAAAGAGTCAAAGTTCCACATAAGTCAGATTCAGTTAGGAGTACTGACAGATGTACTGATAAAAATGAATCGATAAGGAGGAGGGTAGATCAGCAATAAACCCTGAGGAGAGACAAAGTGGCAAGTGCTGGCAGTACTCCACACAAGTATTGTTCATGGCCAAATACGTGACTTGTCCAGTCTTGGTTGCAGGCATATTGCTATTAACAGACACACTATCAGAGCCAGATGCCACTAGACATGTGGCTGCTATAAGGTCCTCAGTTCTGAGAAATGTATACCTTATTCAGCTGACAATTTCATAGCAAAGAAGGATAAGAAAACAATGACAAATCTAAGTCTCCAAACTTAATTGTGACCATTAAAGAAGAAACGGTTGCTATGTTATTCTAGAGACTATACTACCAAAAATGATCATTTACCCTAGACTGTAGAAAGGATTTCGACCTAATAATTGGAAGAAGATGAGAAGGTGGAGACCATGAATGGTCCTCCTAAAGAGGAAGACAGTTAAAGGAGGATGAAGCTCTCAGAAAGGCAAAAATTAAAGGCTAAAATGAAGTTATACTTGCAAACATATTAAGACCAGATAAGCAAAAAAAAAAAAAAAAAAAAATAGAGAGGGCATAAAAAGAATAACTTTGGAAAGAGTTAAGAGGAAAGTAAATTTGCAGATAGGAGAAAGAGAGAGTATATCAAACATCTTTAAGTTAACTCAAGTTTCCAGATCCAGACAGATTACATATAAGACAGCAGAAAAACTCAGATGTAACTGCAAAACTGCTCTGAGCAATGTTATATAACCCCAGAGAATGGGAAAGCTACCAGATGATTGGTGATAGGCAAATATTGCCCCAGATTTAAAAACTGGGATCATTGTGAACCACTATGGGTTCACTAAGAATAAGTGTTTCTAAATAATTCTCAGCTCCTTTTGGACTGACTTGCCAGGTTGGTACAATTTGGGGAATACCATAGTACAGGATCATTTCCGGAAAGTATTTGACAAGTCTCTTACAGTATCCTTGGGCAAGAAAGAAAGAAATCAGCTGGCAGTAGTTAGGTAGCTTTGTAGCTGATTTAACTGACATGCCCCCAAATTCATGGATTTGTGCCAACATGAAAGGGGCTAGGTCTTCTATGATTTGCAACCAACCTTGGTTTTCACAGCACTTCACACATAACTCTATTACAGCAATTATCACTCCATTACAGTTTTATAATTACATGTCTATTATTCCCTATAGCCTGTGAGCTCCCTGAAGGAATGATTACTTTTTTTTTTCTTTTTTCTGAGACAGAGTCTCGCTCTCTCGCCAGGCTGGAGTGCAGTGGCGCAATCTCAGCTCACTGCAACCTCTGCCTCCCAGGTTCAAGCGATTCTCCTGCCTCAGCCTCCAAAGTAGCTCGGACTACAGCCACGTGCCACCATGCCCAGCTAATGTTTTTGTTTTTAGTAGAGACGGGGTTTCACCATGTTGGCCAGGATGGTCTCGATCTCTTGACATGATGATCTGCCCGCCTCAGCCTCCCAAAGTGCTGGGATTACAGGCATGAGCCACTGTGCCCAGCCAGAATGATTACATTTTATTCACCTTGTTATTTCTAGCAGGGAGCATGAGAATAGCACAGAGTAGACAGTTTGATACATGTTTATATATTTTAATTGAATTAAAAAGCTGAAGACATTATTTTAATATTTACAGATGTCTCAACGCTGAAAGGAATTGCTAATCTGTTGGATGATAAAAGAAAAAAGCCGAAAAGTTCTTGACAAGCTGGAACAATGAGCCAGCGCTTACACAGTGAAATTTAATAGAGATATAAGTAATGTCTGGTACTTGGAATAAAAAAAAAATCAACTGAAGAACACAATGGGAAAGACATGACTAAAATCAGCTGAATGTTTTGACAGCTTATCCAACATGGGCCAGTAGGGTGCTATAGCTTGTGTTGTTGGCATGAAAAGAAAAAGAGAACCTAAAAAGAGATGAGCATCACTGGTCAGACCACATCTATAGCATCATTCTTCTAGGCACATATTTTACAAGGGACCACCACAATTTAACACTTCTCCAGGAGACAAGGAGGATAGTGGTAGACCTGGAGACGACATCATAGGAAAAATAGTTGAAGAAATTGAAGATAATTAGATTGAAAAATTATCCTTCAATATCCAAAGAAGATATTGAAAAAAATATCTTCTTTGAAGAGCTAAGATTATTTCAACAAAGAAGCAGAAAGCTCCATTTTAGTAAACTATAATGAATGATAATAATGAAAACTATTCAAACATGGCATACATACATGCTTTCTGAGACTGACTTCCTCACCATCCAAGTACTCAGTTTGGGACTGTGCAGTCCAGTCACATGCCAGAGATTTGAAAAGAGCAAATTCTTATTTGGTGTAACAGGTTTGAGCAAGAAATGTCTGATTTAACAAATATGGTTTCACTTTCTTTTATGAGATAAAACTGCTGGAAGGTAGAATGCTATAACAGGCCTCAAATAACTTGTAAGTCTCATTTCTGAAGGAGACTGCATACCCAACTTTCCTGACACTGCTTGTGAGAAGGACAGGTTAGACCACTGCCAACTGCAGCAAATGCACCCATAGCCCACTCTGGGTTCCAGAGTGATGGTAGAGGGTCTGGAAGACACTGCCGCGTCTCATGTGGGGCAGAGTTTCAAGACAGCAGGAGGCAAGAGAGATCAGGAACGTCACCCTGTTATTCAGGTAAACTGTAAAAGTATATAAAAATACATAAGCCATCAAGAAGAATGAATTTCTAAGCTTTATTCCCACTCTCTTTGTATACTGACTCCCAGATTCATTGACTCATTTAGTACAATTTTATCAGCAAAAAAATTTTTAAAATGCCTACTTAACTACTGGATAATGTATATTTAATATGCAGTTTTTCTAATCATCCTTCAAATACCTCCAATAGCCAGCTACATCATGGGAGATATATCTGTGTGTTTAAGATTAATTCAAATTATAAGGAGAATTCAAAAGTGAATTAAAATGTGACTTACAACCAGTAAAATATAAGCAAGTCAATTTTTCAATGCATCTTGACTAAATGTAAAATATCATCTGTTTTTGTGACAAACAAGTCTGTACCATTAATCATATGCTTCCAGCTGCAACAGCTCACATTCAAATTAAAACCATGAAATAGCAGCACAGTGTCAAGATTCACACAAATTGATCTTTTAACAGATTGTGAGGGAAAAAAAAAAACATACATTAAAAGAAGAATCTGGAGAAAATGTTACACAATAAAAACATCTGAAAGAGCTTAAGCACACAAGATAGAATTCTGGTTTTTGAACTGCATGGGAATTAAATGTTAAACAAAACTCACAGCCTGCTCTTAAACAACGAACACATCATAAAAAATAATTCTTTTTATAGCTACAGGGCTGACAGTTTTGCTGTTTATATCTATCCCAGCATACAAATCCATAGTACTGCCAGGACTGTCCCCTCTGACTTTACTGGGAAGCTAGACAGGACAGTCTGCCTGGGTTTCTTTCTTTTTTTTTTTTTTTTTTAAGTTTAGTTCAGTTTGTGTCCAAAACTGGCCCAAGAATCATCTCTTCTTCAGTCACTACACTCCTGCCTGCCAGTTGCACAGCTCCAAACATTTTCCTTCCAGCTACAGATATTAAAATGTTTTGTTGTTTTAAAATTTGATTTAGAACTGCAGCAGATAACTGTTTTGTTTTTTGTTTTTTGTTTTTTGCTTCAGGCTCCCCTAGGTCAGCAAGGCATAGTAATGTTCAAACAGTGCAATAGCAGCCACTGCACCTTAAAAACAAGGATGGTGCCAGGAACCAGCAAAGTGATATATTCTAGGTTAGCCATGTCAGGCATTTTCCAGTCCCAAAGCAGGTTTCATATGGTCAGCACATGGGCCAAATGATGCACATGGCTGTCCTGCACTTGCCCCTTGTGTCCTCCTCTGGTGACCTGCCCCATTGAACTCCCTGGACGAGATTCCCAGTGATGCTATGCAAAGAGGACATGTTCCTCTGAGAGTATTTTCTGCATTAGGGCTCACATTGGATTGTCATGAGACTTTACACTTTTAGGATATAACTTGACATGCCACAACCTTTTCCTCCACTCCTCAGTTGACACCTCTTTAAACTGGCGGCCTAGCCCTAGCCTACTACACATAAAAATGAAAATAGCGACTCTGCCAATCAAGGTTAATATTTCAGCTTCTCTAATAAACCTGGGGTAGACACCATGATACAATATATAAAAACAAGAAAAGTAAATATTAAGAACTTTATCTCAAAATTGCGCAGGCTCTTACCTACTAGATTTCATTATCTTGTAACCATCATTTCTTTGTTCTTTTGTTCCTTGTTCACAGAGATATTGTTCCAGATGATAAATGGAGGAGTATGTAAGACGTTAATTTCATCACAGCCTATAAAGAATATTCCCAATGAAATTTAATGTGAACTTTAAATTGTATATTATAGTTGTGCATGGTGGGTTTCAGAAGCTTTGAATCCCATAACATGGATTTTAAGAGAGAAAGTTTTTTGTTTTTGTTTTTTTAAAGGAAAGTAGGATGAGGAAATAATATGAGCAGAACATTGTAGTGACTAATCACTCACAAAAGAGAATCTTAGAATCAAAGTATGCCTTAGAAATGGTCTGGAAAATATGTAGCTAAATCAATTAACTTAATATGTATTTAGACTTCAATGTTTACAGAAAATTTGGAGTGAAACCTTTTATAAAACCACTAATTCTTTTGCAATGCTATAAATTACTTAATAAGACTTACTAATGTATAAATCTCTATTATTATATTAAGGATTTTCTTCCAGAAGAGTACCACCACACATTTTAAAATAGGAGGATCTCGATCCAGGTACTGTGGCTCACGCCTGTAATCCCAACAGGAGGCCAAGATAGGAGAATCACTTGAGGCCAGGAGTTCGAGGCCAGCTTGGGCAACATAGTGAGACCCCATCTCTAAAAAAATAAAAATAGAAATTATCAATGGAACAGGATAGAGAACGCAGAAATAAAGCTAAATACAACCAACTGATCTTTGACAAAGCATACAAAAATATAAATTGAGAAAAGGAAATCTTATTCAATAAATGGTGCTGGAAAACAGGATAACCAGATGTGGAAGAACAAAACTGGATCCCTACCTCTCCACTTATATAAAAATCAACCCAAGATGGATCCAGACTTAAATCTAAGACCAGAATCTGTAAGAATTCTAGAAGAAAACCTAGGAAAAACACTTCCGGACATTGGTCTAGGCAAAGAATTTATGACTAAGACCCCAAAAGCAAATGCAGCAAAAACAAAAATAAATAAATGGGACCTAATTAAACTAAAAAGCTTCTGCACAGCTGAAGAAATAATCATCAGAGTAAACAGCCCACAGAATGGGAGAAAATATCTGCAAACTATGCATCCAACAAAGGACTAATATCCAGAATCCACAAGGAACTCAAATCAGCAAGAAAAAAAAACAATCCCATCAAAAAATGGGCAAATGACATTTTTTCACAAACATGTGAAAAAATGCCCAATATCAGTAATCATTAGGAAAATGCAAATTAAAGTCATAAGATATTGCCTTACCCCAGCAAGAATGGCCATTATTAAAAAGTCAAGAAAAATAGATGTTGGTGTAGATGAAGTCAAAAAGGAATGCTTATACACTGCTGGTGGGAATATAAATTAGTTCAACCTCTGTGGAAAACAGTATGGAGATTTCGCAAAGAGCTAAAGGTATATCCACCATTCGATCCAGCAGTCCCACTACTAGGTAACTACCCAAAAGAAAAGAAGTCATTATAGCAAGAAGACACCTGTACACACACGTTTATCACAATTCACAACTGCAAAGATATGGAACCAACATAAGTGCCCATCAATCAATGAGTAGATAAAGAAAATGTGGTACATATACATATGGAATACTACTCAGCCATTAAAAAAGAACAGAATAATGACTTTTGCAGCAACTTGCACGAAGCTGGAGGTCATGATTCTAAGTGAAGTAACTCAGAAATGACAAACCAAATACTATATGTTCTCAGTTATTAGTGGGAACTAAGCTATGGGTACGCAAAGGGAGACAGAGTGGTACAATGAACTTTGGAGACCTAAAAATGGGAGCCTGGGAAGTGGGTGAGGGATAAAAAACTACGTATTGGTTATAATATACACTACTTAGGTAATGGGTGCACTAAAATCTCAGACTTCACCAGTAAACAATTCATCCATGTAACCAAAAACCGCTTGTACCTCAAAAGCTACTGAAATAATAAAAATTAAAAATTAGCTGAGCATGGTGACATCCACTTGTAGTCTCAGCTACTTGGAAGGCTGAGCCCAGGAGGTGGAGGTTGCAGTGAGCTGAGATCATGCCACTGCACTCTAGCGTGGGCAACTGAGTGTGACCCTGTCTCAAAAAAAAAAAAAAAAAAAAAAAAGACAGAGCGAGATGTCTCAAAAAAAAAAAAAAAAAAAAAAGACTTTTAAAAGTATTTTAAGAATGTTCAGAGATATACCTAAGGACTTTAAGCATCTTTTCTACTTTTCTAAATTGAAAGCATAATCATTTTGGATCTTAACCAATCACCATTTAAACAAGTTTTCATCTGCTCCAGTAGAGATAATTTAGCCCTACAACTTGATAAATGTTTGCAAAATAGACAACTACATATACAAGAGTAGCAGCAAAGAAAGCCCACATTTAAAATCTATCAATGTTTTTATCTGACTACTCTCCATTCTTAAAGTCCACAGTAGTCTGACAACTAAGTGTCCAAGAAGTTTCCTCTGCGTTTTTAACTTCCTAGATTATAGTAGGCCTCTCTTTACTTACTGGGATTCAGTCTAATTAGTAAAAGGGTGATTAATTGATATCTAAATAAATTTAGAAGATTTTGAAAGAAAAAAAAAAAAAGAAAACCAAAACAAGGCAGCAAGTGCTCTGTCCCTTCTTCCTAAAGTATGACTTGTTTATAATAATATGATAATCTCACTACCAGTTCTGGTTGTACCACCAACTATGATTTTGAAATAAAGGGTTTAAATATGTGTGTGTGTGTGTGTGTGTGTGTGTGTGTGTGTGTGTGTGTAGATAGACAGATAGATAGACAGATAAATAGATATAGATATACTTACAGAGCCCACATTTAAAATCTACCATTATCTTAAAGAAAAAGAACATGATAGTGCTGGCTCCCACTCCATGGAGATCACTGATGGCAAAGTACAGAGCGGGAAAACATATTTATGTTTTACCCGCTTGGCATATTATAAATAGAACAATCTCAACCAGGCATTTTGCCAAGACTTGGAAAAATGAAATGAGGCATAACGCAAATGAAAAATAGAATTACTTTTTATGCCAATATAAGGTCTGGATGGAAAACTTTAACCAAAGATATGGTCTGGATATGGTAAGACTTGTAGAAGATCAGCCGAAGAATATGATTTGAAATTGCAAAGATTCTTGAACAACAAAAAATGGTATTTCATTACACATACACAAACAACACACTGTCTAGTTAGGAATTATGCTAATGTATTTCGGAAGCAGATGCTTTCTAATATATTTTTTCACCTCAATATCATTACCGTTTTTTTTTTCCCAACCTGCTACTTTCTATAAGATCTGCACTTTGCCAAATGCAGAATCACCAATGTGAATAATTATTATAAATATAACCAAAATGGTTGGGAAGAAAATGTTATATCACTATGGTTTTGAGTATCACCATGGCATGAACCACAACTGTGTTATACTGAGAAATCTATTACTTTTTATATAATGAATGTCATATGTATTTTTTTTATTAACTGAGTCCTAATGTATATTGGAAGCAGATGCTTTCTAATATATTTCTTCACCTTAATGTCATTACCGATCTTTCCCCAACCTGCTACTTTCTATAAGATCTGCACTTTGCCAAATGCAGAATCACCAACGTGAATAATTGTTATTATAAATATAACCAAAATGGTTGGGAAGAAAATGTTATATCACTATGGTTTTGAGTATCACTATGGCATGAACCACAACTGGGTTATACTGAGAAATCTCTCACTCTTTATATAATGAATCTGTCTTTTTTCTTTTTATGATTAACTGAGTGCTGCTATACACAAACAGATCAATCTGTCTTCTCTTATTAGCACTGAGACTTTAAAAGTCTACACATTAAGTTGATTGATTTGATAATTTCTTTATCTTAGAGTTTGAAGTGCTTACATATTCAGTCTTAACAATTCAGCTATATATGATTATCTAGAAACTGACACTTTTCTTTCCGAGTGCTTTCCCAGTCACTTACATTTTTTTTTCCAAGCTTTTTTTACCTTAATCCGTCTAAAATAACTTTTCATTGGAAAGCAATCCAACAAAAGGGCCCAAAGTCTCCACAAAACACAATTTCAATGATTTTTAACTGGAGATAATTTAGAGTATCTTTTAATTTTGCAAGTTATAGAAATATTTTTAATAGTTTTAGTTGGTATAACTGACACACAATAAACTGCAGATATTTAACATGTACAATTGGACAAGTTTTGACATATGTAGACATGATGAAACCATCACCACAATCAAGATAATAAGTATATTCAGCACCTCAAAGTTTTCTCATGACCCTTTTAATCTCTCTCTTTCACTTATTGCCATATTTTCCTTCTCCCACTCCCAGGCAATCACTGGTCTTTCTGTCACTAAACATGAGTTTGCATTTTCTAAAATTTTATATAAATAGAATACAAATTTATCCCAGTAGGAGAACACTATTCTATTTTGTCTGGCTTCTTTCACTGCACATAATTATTTTGAGATTCATCCATGTTGTTGCATGTATCAATAGTTCATTCATTTTGATTACTAAATAGTATTCTATTATATGGATGTACTACAATTTGTTTATCCATTCACCAATTGATGACATTTGGGTTGTTTCCAGTATTGTGTTACTACAAATACAGTTGCTATGAACATCTGTGTATAAGATTTTGTGTCGATGTAAGTTTTCACTTCTCCTAAGAGTGGAATGGCTGGATTATCAAATTTGTGTACATTTACCTTTTTCAGAGACTATTAAACTGTTTTCAAAAGCAGTTGTGCCATTTTACACTTTCACCAGCTCTACAGCTACAGTAAGTGGAGGAGTTAGGTTGTGAAGACAGCTTGGCCAGATTCCAGATCCTATCTTCTGTCGGCTGCATTTTTTTCTAAATTAGACATTAGCTTTGGCCAGAATTTGGATTATAGGAGATGGAAATTTAAAGAGTGGCATGGGGGAATTTGGATTATAGGAGATAGGAATTTAGGGAGCAACATGGGGGAGTAGTCTAATGGCAAAAATAAAAGATGCTCACAGCCTGGGGAACTGAGTAATTACTATCTCATTGGTACCTGGAGCTAACCTAGATGATGGAGACAAAGTAAAGATCAGTCAGAAAGAACATCTCAGAAGAGGGGACCAAACTGAGCCACGAGGGCTGATCAGTGAAAGCCCATGCTCTCCTGGACTCACCTTGCTGGTCCATTCATGCCTGTGGCCTCCCTCTCCACTGACCTCCCATCACCCCCCATAAGGACAAGATGCTGTTTACCTTCCATCCTAAATGACTGTGGTTCCAGGAGTTGTTAGGAGGCCAACATGTTTCATGCTCCGATGTTAACAGTGTGGGGATTAAAACTAAACAAAGGAAGCAAGCATCTGACAATAAATGAGTCTACTGGAAGTGAAAAAAAAAATCCAATTTACCAATTTTCGTTTTATGGATCATGCTTTGCTGTCTAGGAAATCTTTGCTTAGCCCAAAGTCACAAAGATTTTCTTATATGTTTTCTACTAGAAGTTTTATTGTTTTAGGTTTTAAATTTAGACCTTGGATCCATTTTGATTCATGACACAAGACTGGAGTACTTTTAAATTTTGTTGGCTGTGCCATTATTTTTGTCTATTTGCTATTAATTTCTAATTTTACTGGATATTAACCAGAAAACACATAAAATATGGTCACATGTGTAAACATTTTATGGATAATTCAAAAGAACATATATTTTCCATTTGAGTATAAAAATATACAATTATCAATTAGATCAAGTCTGTTAATTGGCTATTTAAATCCTTTATATATTTTTATTTATTTCATCTGTTGTCTGCTCAAATAAGGAGGGCTAAATTTCCCTACTAATTATGGATCTGTTGACTTTTTTTTACATTTCTCTTAGTTTTAGTTTTACATGGTTCAGGATTATGTAGTTAAATATTTAAAGGTTCATGATTACTTAGTCATCTTAGTATATCAATATGAAATCTTTTTCTTTAATCTATTTAATGATCTTTCCTTGAATTCTATTTCATCTCATATTACTTTAAGTATTTTCTTTTTTATGGCCTTTTTTAAGGGTATCATTTCTATCTCTATTTTTACCTTAATATATCTTTTTTTTTGTATAAGTGTCTTTTGTCACCATATATAGTTGAACATGTAGTATTTTATGCTATCCATATTTGAAAAGGGAAATTTAATCTACTTACATTTATTGTGGTTATTGATACAGATATAGGTGTTTCCTATTTATCACAACTTTTTTGATTGTTTTATTTCTGTCTTTCTTGAACTTTGATAAATGTATCAAATATTTTTTGCTTTTTCTCCTTATAGTATATTTCCTTTCTTAAAAAATCTTTATGCTTTTAAAAAAAAGTTATGGAAAAAAATTCATGCAATATAGATAAAGCAAAATTTGTATTTGATCCCAGTGAACTCTTACTCCATTCCCTAAGAAAATTTCTTATATGAGCTGAATATGTAAATTTTCAAAACTTTCTTAAAAATTCATTTATGAATATATCATCCTATTCTTATTATCATGTTTATTCTTAATTGCCTTCAAGACACATAAACTTCAATTTTTTTTCTTTTTTAAATTATAATCTATAACCTAAATAAGAAAGGAACATAGTATACTTTTATGCTTCTTTCTCTTTACCTGACCCTGCCATCTTCCATGTTAAAATCAGAAATAAAGCTATTTTATGTGTGCATGCGTGCATGTGTGTGTGTGTGTGTGTGTGTGAGAGAGAGAAAGAGAGAGAAATCGTAATTAATAGTTTCTTTTTGTTTATAATATTTCTAAGAATGGTTCTTTTCTTATTAATTATATTTGGAATTGACAGGGCTCATTACATCTGAATATTGTTTTTTCATATTTGATGCTTTTTCCCCTACTATTTCTTTGATAATTTTGTCCTTTCCAGTTTCTCTTTTCTCTAAGAGAATTACAGGGATGCTAGAACTTCTGTAACTATTCTCTATGTCTCTTGAATTTTTTCCCACATTTCTGAAGTATTCTTTTTGTATATCATTCTGAAAAAAATTCCCTAGTTCAATCTTTCATTTCCCTAATTTATATGTGAGTTGTATTAATGAACATTTTCATTTTAAAGTCAAACTTTAAATTCTTAGTATCTGTGCTTGAGTGTTTTTCATGAATACATCTCTCTGAATGTCTTCTTCTGATCACTCTGTTACCTCTAGGTCCTGGAATATTTTTTCTTCTCATTTTTCCTTTGACATCTTTCTTTCATGGTACTGATTTTCTTCACATTGTGGTGTGTCATAACTATATGCTCATCTTTTGTTTGAGAATCTCTGTGTGCCAGCTCTTTTGTTTACCATTGTCTGTTTCCAGTGATTAATAGGGACAGACAAGCGGCTTGTCTCCTGTGTGGGTGGGCGTTCTAACCCACCTGGCATTCAGCACATTACTGAGGCACTGCCCTACCTCTCTGGGTCTAGCACCCACACTCAAGGATTTAGTTTGTGGGTAAACACAGCTGCTATCCACTAGTTAACACAAGGAGAAAAGAAAAATAAAGGCACAGCTCCAAATGTGGAGCTCCAATTAATAACTCTGATGAGCCCTTTGATTAATAATCCTGACGAATTCCTCTTTTATTTCATGTTTCCATTGTCTGTACCTTAAGCTTTGTCTTGCTTTTCTTTCTTTGTTGAGGTTTTAAATCTATTTTTGTTATTGACTTAATTTGTTATTTGTTTGTTTTCTTACCATTTTTGTCATAAAATACAGTTTTGGCTATGGAGGAAAAATATAAAGACATATAAAAAAAGACATTTAAAAAATCAACTTCCGATTTTCAATCATGTGTGCTGCTTAAATTTAAGGGCTTCACATACTTGTACTAACAGTGATAATTAACCTTACATAAATTCTTCTCATTATTGCTGCTCACAATGATGCCATAAATACCAGGGAATTTCAAGATTAAAATAATCAAGCATCTTCAGTAGAATCTTTCAACGATACTTTGGACCGCAAGAAATTAAATGCAACAAATTTTTGATTCCTCAAAAGAATGCTACTCAGATCTATTTTAATCAGCTTTGAACGTGTCAGAGAATCAACCTAGTTTGTTAAGTGATAAATAGCTATAAGCATATTACCTCTACAACAGTTGTTGAGTTGCCATTGCATTTATAGGAATCTAGTGAAGTTTATGTTTTTCTGAGAACTTCCATAATCATTATGGCCAATATCACTCTACCACCAAAGTATACAAAGAAACAGGCTCAGAGGATGGTGTGTGTGTGTGTGCTCTGTGTGTGTGTGTGTGTGTGTGTGTTCACCCACACCTGGGCATGGCAGGGATTGCATCCTCAGGGCCTGGCATGGAGTTGGTGTTCATTAAATATCCACTGAAATGAATTAAGTAACAATAACAAAACAATCTTTTGCGTGTGAAGGGTCTAGCATTACTCTTGCCTCTTGGGTCATAATTTGGCAAATTTCCCTCCAGCTTGAAACTGCTGAGATATTTTATACTACAGTACAGTGAATCCTTAAGATTATGGTTTGTTTTTCAATGATTCATAACTCTCTAGTCTTGATTCATCTGTAAAGTAACCTTACTGTATCTCCATGACTTTTGTCTCATCTGTCCCTTTTCCCAGACTCTTCTCCTCTGTGAAGTCTCCTTTCTCCTTCCTATATAATCCTAACTGCATCTTATACTCAGTCTTGTTACAGGACTTACCACACCAAACTGTAATGCTTCTCAAGGAAAACACCAGAATCACAGGAACTTTGTCAAGTTAGTATTAGTTATTTTTTATTTTATGTATATACCCTGCCTCACACCATACACACAAAAAGCTTTGAGACTTATCCAAATGTTTACTGTACAAAAAATAACAATAATAATAATTGAAGAAGGCAGAATAAAAGAAAAAAAGAGTGAACAATGCTACATAATCCTGTACAGAGGTTAGAGGTGGGATCTACGATTTGTAGGGGCCAAAGCGAGATAGATACTATGACTTTCAAGATAAAAATAAAGTAGTTATGCTATACTTAGATAAGAGAAGTGTTATCAGCATCTTCGGCTGCTGGAAAAAAAAAAAGTAGCCTTGGAAAAGTTAAGTGCGCCCTGCCCAATATCCCATGGCTTGTTTTGTTAAAGAGGAAAATACTGGTCTCTTGACTTCCAGTGCTGTTGCTGCAATACCACACTGAAACTAAATACACAATGAAAATTAGTTGCTATTATGGCAATCCCTGGGAGAAACAGAAATACTTATTCCCTTGTGAGGGATAGGAAGCTAAACTAAGAACCCAACACAAATGTTCTGTGAGGCAGTTTAGTAGAGTTGGAAGATACGAAATGGCCTGATGGCCTCTGAAGAGGAAACAGTGGTGCAGCAGCAACCTTCAGAGGCACATGAGATCCCCATTGCCGGGGGGGGGGGGTTCAAAAGGCCAGAAAAATCATTTCTAGAACATTCTACATGTATATACAGTCTTAGAAAAAGTGGATCCTTAAGTGCTATACTAGACTATGGCTGGGAAGATAAATTTTTAAAAATTTCCTAGGGCACTTCTCCAGAAGAAAACAAAAATTAAGGTCAGGTCTACCTCAGCCAGTAACAGACTTCTGGGCCCCTAGATTCATTTATTTGGCTCTGCTGACTGTTTGGCTCAGTTTTCCCTTAGCAAGTGTAAAAAACGCTTAAACACCACCACTCTGGGATCCTATTCAACCAATTCAGATAGCTGTGGCCTTTTAACTCACATCCAAGTGACTTGGCTTTATACCGATATCATTTCCCCTAGTATAGCCTAAGCCTAAGTGAGAAAGTACACAGCTCAGGGAGCCAGGAGTTAACTGGCTGTTCCCATTCCCAAAAGGCCTGCCTGGTTCTTTTCCTTGATAAGGAAACAATACTATATCAAGAAGTTGCAGTCATTCAATATTACATATCACACTAGCTCCATGACTACAAAAAGAGAATTAGTGGAAATACCACCATCTATTCTTAAAGCATTTCTCCAAGGAGCTTTAGATAATTTAAAATTTTCTCTTTCAGCCCAATCCCTTGGGAAATAAATAGAGGTGCTGTATTAAAACTTACATTTTACATATAAGAAAATAACAACAAGAAATTCAATTGCAGAGAGTGGCAGAGGATCTTGAGGGTATCCTCTACTTGCTGAGCCACATTTCTTCCTTAGAATTATATAACAAATACAGAATATATATATATATTTACTTGTGTGTAGCTCCTGTGATTTACCTATAGTAAGGTCAAAGGCATTCTATGGACATGGTTTTCCTTGAGCCCTTCTTCTGTGCTGTCATTTTCCTTTGCCAGGGACATGGTTTCTCACCATCCCTCCCATGGACACCCATGTCTGGAAATGTCTAAAACACTTTTCGAATGGTAAGTTGCTTTCTCCTATACCAGCAAGAAATTTTTGCAACTCCACCTGTCCCTCAAAGCAATGTGGCCACAATAACGTCTGCAAGTCTGTCTGCCTACATTGTTTATTTTTCTGATACCCAACCAATTTATTGGTTTATATCGTCTTTACGTCTCCTCTGGCTTTGCAGTGTGGCATGACTCTCTGAGCCAATGATTACATTACATTCATAAGTATTTAGCTGGAGTTTTAAAAAATGAGAGATGGTAGTGGGGATTTGGAGGGGGATGATGCATAATATACATGGGACTGTGAAAATGTATAAGATAAAAATTAAAGAAGTCTTCTTCCCTCTAAAGTAAGATTTAATAAAATGAGACTCTGAAGAAAGAAAGTTTTATTTTGGTGAAAGACATCAAATGGCCTGTGTACAAAAGACAGAAACTAAAAGAAACAGGCAGCAGTGCCCCCTGGGTTGCCTGTCCTGTATAGTTTCTGGAGAAATTAAGAAATGCAAATAACCTGGGCAGATTAACAGCACCCGAAGATAACTAGCAGGATACAAACAAACAGCACCTTTCACTATGAGGAGGCGTATTCCTCCAGGCAAACAAAGAAATAGGACAGAGTCAACATCTGTTTCATATAACAGCTTGGCTGCTGACAGAAGAAACCTTAAAAAAAAAAAAGGTTTAGCTGAAAATCCACAAAAATCATTCAATCACTATTGCACGGGCCGAAGCAAATGAGTACATGAACACAACTTGCACTTTCTATATTACCCTAAAACAGTTGTCTTTTCTTTATAGGAAGAAAAAATTAAAATGAAATGCAAACAAAAATCTTCATGAACTTTCCCCTTTTGATTGACAACAGGCAGCAATGAATACTAAATCATAAAGGACAGCTAGCTGCTTTTCAGCTTGTCTTTGCCTTTCTCGATGTCAATTGTGAAGACATCACTTCCAAACAGAACACTGGGAAAGGATGGTGGCTGGGATGGGGCATGGGGAGACAATTCAGACATAACACATTAGAATATTAGGGGAAGAAAACAAGTCATTTGACAAACCCAATCCTGGTTCCAGAATTCAGTTAGGGAGTATTATGATGTCTGGGTCCTTATCAATAAATAATAACAAACCAAACATGTTAAGAACTAAAAATTTTCATCTCTGGATTCTATCAATTCACATATACAATTTCAAAATCAAGAGAAAAACATTCATGACTGCACAGAAATCTGTTTGTAAATTTAAGTACTGGACATTTCTAAAATGCAACATTATCAGAGCTGTGACATCACTGCAGTGTGGACAACTGCTTTCGACTTAGCTAAATGCCAGATGCTTCACTTACTTTCATAATGTGCTTAAAGTACATAAGCCAAATGCAAAATGAAAGCAATTAAGAGGAAACGATAGAAGAGATTTTCCAGGTGAAATGTGAAAACAGAAGAAAAGGTGATGAGGCAGAGCAGGACAAGATCAGTTGATATTAACCCATGTAGAGTGCCAAAACTATGCTAGGTAGCTAAACAGAGACTCTAATAAGGGCCTTTTCCAGTTGCTTCTCAGTTTAAACAGGTGTAACACCTTGTTTAAGTGGAAGAGAGGTATGACCACAAAGAGTAAAAAAAAAAAAAAAATCAATACATGATTTGCGTTATCTCTGACCTTGGAAAAAAAGGCTTTATTGAAAGGTGTCCTTTATTGCACAGAATTGAGAGGTGACAAAGTCAGAGTATGATCATTATAAAAGTAAATCTTCCATAATGTTAGCTATAGACCAGGCAAACTCTCAGTGCTTGACCTGCATTTACTAATTTAGCGCTCACAAGGATTATATGACATAGGAACTATTATTATCTCACTTTACAGATAAGGGAATAGAGATACAAGAAGGTGGTAGACTTGCCTAGAATCACACAGAATGTCTGTGCTTTGAAACAAGTCATCAGAAAGAAGGCAAATTCTTTAAAGATTAATCCATCTGTCCATTCAGCATTCTTGTTAGGTATCTCGTACAATATCCAGAAAAATAAAATAATCTAGAGCAAGACAAGTAGAGTAACTAATTAAAACTAAAAGAGAAGGGATTGAGATTAGCTTCACCAAAAACCTCCTGGATAAAAGACTATATAGGAAAACAAAAAGTTCACGAAGTAATACTATAAAATGTCCTACGTAGGAATCAGAACTAATACCCAGCCTTGCTAATAGCTTGGATGGTATTAGAAAACCCCTTCAGGTGTGAAAGGGACTAAATGGATATCTGTTCTAGGCTTCTAAGAAGTAATAGCTGACTTTAAGGAGAAGTCAAGTATCCAAGAGCTTCCCCTGGCACCTTTTACCTGGTTTATGCAGGAACAGTGCTTGTTTTGACACTATAACCACCACAACTTTTTAGAACTGAGCCTGGCATGCAATACATGCTCAGTAAATATTTGCTGAATGAATGAATTACAAAGAATAAACGAATGTAACAGTGAAATGTTTGTGGAAAGTTTTAGATAGTTTGGAAAGCACAGGTAAGACTTTGATTCAGAAGGTAGTCTTGAAGAAATCAAAGGAGGGGAGCAGGATTACAGAACCAGAAGTAAGAACCATAACTGAGCAAGAGTTTGACTTGAAAGATCTCTACATAAGAGAGTGTGAGAGAGAAAATGAATGATAAAAGCAACAGCAATAATTAGAGATTAAGTCCTATAAATGTTTTTGAGCAGAGAGAAAGGTATTCATGTTTTGTCAATATGGTATTTTAGGGCCAGGCACAGTGGCTTATGTCTGTAATCCCAGCACTTTGGGAGGCCAAAGAGGGCACATCATTTGAGGTCAGGAGTTCAAGACCAGCCTGGCCAACATGGTGAAACTCCATCTCTACTAAAAATACAGAAATTAGCCAGGTGTGGTGGCTCATGCCTGTATTCCCAGGTACTCGGGAGGCTGAGGCAGGAGAATTACCTAAACCTGGGAGGCAGAGGTTGCAGTGAGCCGAGATTGCACCACTGCACTCCAGCCTGGGCGACAGAGTGAGACTCCACCTCAAAAAACAAAAAATGGTGTTTTATCAACACACTGTTAACAACAACAACAACAACAACAAAAAAAACCAAACCAACATGTGAAGACTTTAAATCATGCAAATAATAATGATACAAACAGCAGCAAATAACAGGTGGGAGCACTTCTCTTGTGCCAGGCCCTGGGTGAAGTGCTGTAGTTATAGAGTGCACTGGTTAGGCACAAGAGCTCAGATTGATTCCCACCTCCTGCTCCAAATGACTGTGGTCAAATCATCATGTACAGTGTCATCTTATCTGTGAGATAATAATAGCATCTACTCTCTAGGCCTGAAGTTGCAAAGATTGAGACTGGTAGGGGTTTTGAAAAGTAAGGAATAAGGGCAAAATAGAAGACGACGATTTAGAGCTCCAGTTTCACAAAAGGATAGGCATAATCACTGCAGCCTGGAGGGTGTGACAGGTAGTTCAGAACAAGGCATTCTTAAAATAATAAAACAGAAATGGCCCACCAAAACACTGGGCTAGACTATCACTGTGTCATAATTTACCTCGTACTTCTGCACTTAATTTTCCCTTTCATTTCTTTATTTTCAAAATTTTCACTAATTTCCTATTTCTCTTTTCATGAATGTCTCCATCACTGAATGATGAGTTCCCTGAAGATGAAGGCTGTGCTTAGATCTTTCATTCTCTGCCCCTAGGACCATGCTAGACCCATAATTAATTGTGGTAAAATGATCAAGTGAACAGTAAGAAAACACTACATGAAAAGAAACTGATGTGAATGAGAATTTTAAGAATTTTTCAGGAAAAAGATATAAAAACACTTTCACAAAACAGAAAATTGGTAAGAGGAAATAATAATTTATGTAAGTAATATATATTCAACACATATATAATATATTCACACACAAACATATATTTGTGAGTGCAAACATACAGTTTGTCATTAAGATTCCCCAAAGTGACTTTCACTGAGTGTAACTCCATTATTCATTGTTTCTTCACCCCATACCATTCTTCTAAATAGATAATGAACACAGGTTTATGCGCTTCCCTATTTTGAAGAAGTGAGAAATTTAACTTAAGATTGGGAAGGAGAGTGAAGAAGAGCCTTGGAACTATCTGAAAGGGGCAGAGGAAGGACATTAACAGGGAGAACAGGGGCCATGCTGTTCTCCTGAATTAACCCCAGGATAAGGAGAACTACCTGGGCATTCCTCACTAAGAATTCATCACTCTCCTGGCTCTCAATCTCTATCTTTACCACCTATCTTCTTGAGATCCTCCCCTGAATTCAGAATTTTTCTCTGATAGACAATATGATTGAACTCTGATTAACCCGTCTTCTGAGCAACCCTCCACTGGTGAATAAAACTTCATATCTTCACACATTGATCCTAAAACATTTAACTCTATCCTCCCAGAAATTCTCAGTCAAGCAGCTCCCTCTCAGACAACTTGATTTCAGTCAGTCATAATTCCCCCTAAACACACATACACCTTATTTTGGGATGATCCCCTTCATATCTAGGATACACTTTAACTCCTAGGAAAGCTACACTTTACATGGGTTAGCCTAGCTTTTCCTGTGTTCCTGGTTGAGACATAACCTAGTACCTAGTCTCAAAAAATATCTGAGGAAATGACTTAGTGAATGAGCTGTCAAGAAGTCATTCCCTTAAGTGCTTGCCCCCAAGCATGTGACACAGGATACACAATTAGCTTCTACTCAGAAAGTCCCCTCTTCTTTCAGACACTCTGTCAACTGGAAACAGAACTATTAAAGTTGAGGAGGTAAAAGAATCTATGCTTAAGCTAGAAATTTGCTCTTCAATACTAACACACGCTAAAAACTTAAGTATCACTAGCCTGGAATGACTGTATCTGCTCTGATCCCTGAGGCTCTGCCTTTTACCTGCATCTCTTAACCTCATTACAGAATAGGTACCAACTAAAACAGAACCACCAAATCCTATGGTCTCCTCTCCATTGTAATTTCCATTTCAGCAACTGTCAGGGCACAGCTCTTTCAGCAAAATTAAACCTTGCCTGAGAACAGACCTATTTCCACCTCTAGTCCCCTAACTTGATCTTTCATTATACTGAATTTTGATGGCACAGAGCCAAGCTTACAAATTCCTTGGTGTTCACTTTTATAAAAACTGTCCACATACAGTTACTGTTTGTTTCAATCATATACAATAAATGCCTTATTAACCAACCAATAGTTTCTTATACCTGGAAGGTGTTCAATAAAAGCATGTGTCCAACCTAAAAATAAAATACTTAGTAACATCCATATTTAAAATCCATACAATTCTCAAACCATACATTTTGATTCCATGGACTTTTACAATGTGTTCTCTGATTTTTAAATATCCACAGGTAATATTATTGTCACCAAGGAATAAACCACCAGAAGCCACAAAGCAAAAAAGCATTTTTTTATAAACCAGGGATCTGGAAATTTTAAATAGGAGAAAGATTATTTTGTTTCATTTGAATGTTCTGCCAGGTATTTGTATTTCTTTTTTGAATTAAATTATACTAACTTCTAGAAGTTAATTTATCAATAGTTTCTGAGCAACCATTGTATTTAAGGTTTTAAGCCTATGGCATGGTTAATATGCCATACATTTATTTTTCTTAAAAGTACAATTAAAATTTAAAATATTCAACCTAATAGAACACAGTCTTTTAAAAAACTTTGCACAGAAAAATTATTACAAGAACATTCATGTTTTATAATTTTTGGAGTCAAAATGACAAAACCAAATGTCTTAAAGAAAAATTGGAATGTATTGATCATGGTTATTTTATATATCAATGCTATAAAAGCTAAAAGTGAATATGAAACTGACTGGCAGAAGTGAACCTGTCCTACATATAGCGAACTGAAAACAGACACCTGAAAAGATCAGCCAATACTTTATTAGATAAAAATAAGAAGATACCAAACACTATTAAAATGGCATGAAGTTGGTGTTACAATTTCATCAAGCTAAAAATAGGTTACAGTAAGAATGACTTTAAGGGAAAATAAACAAAACAAAACAAAAGAGGGTAAGGCCAATATCACAAAGTGATTAAAGAGATGGAAGATAACTCTCTTCTAAGTCATTAAACTCACCGATATCATACTGAACTCCAGAGCACTTAGTATTTTCATGTGCCATTAGAGAATTTAGTGGGTTCACTGAATTGATTGATTTCTTTGTTAATCTATTTACATGGGTTAAGACCCTGACTAACATAAAACACAACCAAAATATGCGAGATAGAGACTGTAATGAAAGACTGAGTGACGTATGGTTTGGGGCACAGCCTATCCGATAAATGTGCTTGGCCAGCAAATAACCTATTGGCAAAGATTATCGGAACCAATACAATCTAAAAAGACCTAATATAATAAAACCTGCAGTATAAACACAAATTACTCTAAAATACAAATCATTTCCCCGTATAGTTGATCTTTCGATGATATTAAAATTTTCTTCATGTTTTATTCAAGAATTTTTTGAACAAGTAAAAGAAATGCGTATGCTGCATAAATTGCCAATAATAGTGTAATTCTTTGATTCATTAAAAAAACCCAAAGTTTATGTTACTTAGAACTCTTCAACAATTTTTAAAATGTATACAAAGAGAAAGAAATATTTCTAGGAAATATATAATCAATATAAAAATGAACCACCTACTAGAATAAGTTATCATTATGTTTGAATTACATATAATACATTATTACCAAATTAATAAACATTAAGGACATAGAAATGATTTGAAATGTTATACCTCCAAGTTCTTTTACATTCAAGATGGCATTCTGGAATGGCACTGCTTTAATACTAAAACCTAAAATTAGAAAACAAAAACATAAAAAAAGAATTAGCAACTTAACTTTTAAATTAAAATACTTACGATGCTCAAATCTTCTCTTTTTAGGCTGGTTAAGATTTACTTTTTGTAGCTGATATTTATACTAGAAACACATAATTTCCAAGGTAAACTGATAACTGAATATTATCTTCTACCATTATGAAAACATAGTTGGGGCTGGGTGCGGTGGCTCATGCCTGTAATCCCAGCACTTTGGGAGGCCAAGGAGGGTAGATCATGAGGTCAAGAGATAGAGACCATCCTGGCCAACATGGTGAAACCCCATTTCTACTAAAAATACAAAAATTAGCTGGTCCTGGTGGCACATGCCTGTAATCCCAGCTACTTGGGAGGCTGAGTCAGAAGAATCACTTGAACCAGGAGGCAGAGGTTGCAGTGAGCTGAGATCGGGCCACTGCACTCCACCCTGGAGACACAGTGACACTCCATCTTAAAAACAAACAAACAAAAAACATAGTTGTGTACTACGGCAATATACAATACTATCCCCTTTACTTCAAAATATTGCCTTATTCTTTAATATGTAATGTCACTCTGCAACTTTTATCAAATGTAAGAAAGGCATTTGAAAGTATAGAGAAATTTCAAAGAAAATATTAAATCTGTGAGGACCTCTGCATCTAACTTAAATTCTTAAAGTTAATGTCTTATAATTCTTTCTCACATATAACTCAGCAACCCTAGAAATTAAGGTACTTAAATTATAATCATTTCATATTAGAATTACATAACATTTATGTTAGTATCTTCTTTAAAGGATATGGTTAATATGTCATATATCTATTTTTCTTAAAAGTACAACAATAATTATCCACTTACGCACAATCATTTTATAATACATGTAATACAAGATTTGTATTATGAAAATATATTCAGAGTATATAGTTCTATGATTAACCATATATTTACAACTTTACTACCATTCAAGACAATAAATTCAGCTGTGACATATGCAAGTGTACATATACCTATTCACGCGCACACACACACACAAATATATACAATGATTCTTTCTGAAGAATCCACAAGAAACCAGAGCTAATAATGACTCTCAGAAAAACTGGGAATCTGGAAATTTTAAATAGGAGGAACATTCTTTTGTTTCATTTGAATGTTTTGCCATGTACTTATATTTCTTTTCTGAATTAAAAGCCCTATGAATTTCTAGAAGTTAATTTATCAATAGTTTCTGAGCAACCATTCTACTTAAGGTTTTAAGCATTATTTAATATGTATAATTTTAATATTAAAAAACAGGTTTTCAATAACTTATCAACAAAGAAGACAAATTATGAGTCTTTCATTTGAGGTAAGTTATGAAAAAATATATAAAGTATTACATGGATAAAAACAATTCTTTTAAATGGCTTTGTTTTGCTTTACAAAGAAGGAAATCATTACACACCTTCTTAGTCCAGCCTATCTTTTGCACTTCTTTGCTGCATGTTATCCCAGTACTTTAATAATCTGTACATTACCTTCTACCTAAGGTAGTACATAGTATATAATGTTTGAAGAACTGACTTTGGAGTCAGACAGAACTAGGTTGAAATTCTAGCTCTGTTATTTATTAGCTCTATGAATGTGGGCAACCTACTAGCCCTGCTTGGCTTTCTCATCTATAAAACAGGGATGATAATATCTACTTCATAGGGGTGTTATAAGGATGAGATAATATATGTGTTGTGTTTATCACAGTGCCTGGTGCACCATAAGCACCTAATATATGATTGCTTTCATTATGTTTCCATTGATGCTTTTTCATCGATGATTTAATCATTAGGTATACATATTTTCTGCCTGCCTGAATATAATTATAAACTTGATTCTGGGTGCTCACTTATTAATCTAAGTATGTAGCTGGAGATGTAAAAGTTACCATTGAAGGAAAAGTACTTTTGTTGAAGTGATGAAGTTGTCAACAGCTGGAGTTTGCTGCACAGAAAGTACGGAAAATGTTCATTTGGTCCTCTAATAATCTTCGAAAACACACCCCTTCCTTTGTGGGCTTAACGCAGATTGACACAGTCAGCACAGCATTATGGTTAATGGTGCATGAAGTCACTGAATCTTAGTAAATGAGCAGGAGGAAAGAGGAGGCAGTCCCATGTGGCTGGAACACTGGCATGTACCTGAGTCTGCAGGAAAGCCTCTCCAGGTGTCTGGCCTCTGGGAAATTAAGGAAAGTCAGCGCCAATCATAATATTCCTGCTGGCACAGAAATTCGCCTGCAGGAGAGTTGGATACTTGAATGGATCTACCTACCTCACATGGGTGTTATATGGATTAAAAGGCAATGATTGTGAAATCCTCAAAATGAAAAGCTCTCTGCAAATATTAAGCAGTCTATTAGCGGATATGCTCAGGACAACTCAAGTGTAGATTTTCTAGAGAAGTAGGACAGGCACAGGCCTCAACTTTGAAAAGAAAACGGTATGGAGTACACCACCAATGTTTAATCTGCTTTGATTCTTAAAAGCTGACAATATGCAGGCTCTCAAAGGGAAGTAATATCCTTCCAGAAATTGTTGCACCTATGTGCAAAATACAACTTTTGAAGTTTATTAACCCGACAGGCAGATTAAGTCTTCATAATAAGGTGACTACTAAAACGTCTTCAAAACTTCACGCTAAGCAAAGTATCACAGCAATGTTATTTATAGGCATATAAATGTCCCGACAAAATACTCATAAATGTTTTCTAACCAAATAGAACTCGTGTAGTTAGATTTATACGGCAAAGGTATACACAGTCATCCATGTTGCTGTCTCCGTATTATTTTTATGGTTTAGCTTCAGTAATTAATGTTCAAAAGACCAAGTCTAGATAGACTGACTAGTCCAGAAAATAAGAAAATGTACTATTTATAGAACAGAAACAATGTTTTTTTCTATTTTAGTCATTCTAAACATTTGAAAGGATTAAATGGAACTAAAAATCTGAAGTCACACTTTCAGTTCACCAGAAGGACAATCAAGAAGGGAAATTTATTAGACTATTTTTTTTTCCTTTACATCAGGTTGGATGAGGCCAAAGGGGAGAATTAATATAATACTTAGGAGGGATACCAAAGGTCAAACCATCAAAATACCTTTCTCAAAGAGTTGCTTTGAGGAATAAAAGCTACCAGACAGCATTCGCTCTAGAGGAAGAAAGTCTGGGTTCAAATTTTTCCTCTTCCATTGATTAACTGTTTGACTTTGAGCAAGCTACTTTGTCAGGGAAGCTTTCTCTGGTGTCCTCAAACTAGACTGATTTTTCTGAGTCCGTGTTCTTTCAGTATTCAGTCCCCTCCTCGCTGATTTTCACAGTTGTAACTACATATGGGTTGATTTGTTTTATATTTGTTCTCTGGCTAGACTGCAAGCATCCATAATGAAGAAACAAGCTAGTGTATCCTGTAGGTCAGTGCTTGGCACACAATAGGATCTCAATACGCTAAGTATTAATATCTATTTCCTAATTTAGCTGCTATAGCAATCCTAAAGTTAGTGTCAGTACTACTGTCCTAAGAAGAAAGTGAAGCTTACAAGCATTAAGTGCTTTGCCAAAAGTACTAAGTGCTGGCCGGGTGCGGTGGCTCATACCTGTAATCCCAGCACTTTGGGAGGCCTAGGGGGTGGATCAAGAGGTCAGGAGTTCGAGACCAGCCTGGCCAAGATGGTGAAACCCCATCTCTACTAAAAATACAAAAATTAGCTGGGTGCGGTGGCGGGTGCCTATAATCTCAGCTACTCGGAAGGCTGAGGCAGGAGAATCGCTTGTACCCGGGAAGCAGAGGTTACAGTGAGCTGAGATCAGGCCACTGCAGTCTAGCCTGGGCAACAGAGTGAGACTCTGTCTAAAAAAAAAAAAAAAAAAAAAAAGTACTAACTGCTATATTCAAAACTTAAAACCAAGTCTCATCACCGAGCCCTACACTGTAGTGTCTCCTCCATATACCAACAAACTGAGAGATTCACACCATTTTGTCCAATTTTGAGCCTAAATACTGGTGAAGTCAATTTGCCAAATACACATGTGCCTAATAAACCCACTAATTTACTGTCCTCCCTGTTTATAAATAACTCAACACAAGAAACCTAAAGAAGGGTTTTCAGGTCTATATGACATTGCTTTCTTAATGAAATAATAATAATAGCATGAGTTTAGAATGTACATTTTATAGAAATAATAAAATCAACAATTTAGGAGGGAGGGAAAATGTTCAACTGACTCATCCATGACAATGTAACTACTCTCTTGCTTATTCAAACAAGAAGTGTCCTACGATGCTATCTTCAGGGTGTCAGTGTGCTAACACGACAAGGGACTATCCTAGAAGTCCGAGCCACAGCTCTTAGACTCACCAGCCATATTTTTGTCTTGCCTTGGCCTTGAATTCCTCATCTGCAAAATGAAGACTAAATTGGCTCTTTGAGATTTCCTCTAAAATTACGATTCCATTATTTATATTAAACAAGGAGGAGGAAATAAAAGTAACCACTGAGTCAATCATCAATGGCCTGTAGTATTTGGCTGAAGGCTTCATGGGTAAGTCTCCCCAGGCTCCATTCAAACAATTTGATGGCTGAAACCTAAGTTACGCAGTCATTTTTTCCTGGCCTATCTAAGCTACATTAGTAAGACTGAAACCTCCCCTAAGATTTAACCCCACAAATTTTTAATAAATATATGACTTAGTAACTCTTTAGGGAAATAATTGTTTGCATAGCCTTTCAGTCTTTGTTTTGCAATCCTTAAATCCAACAAAACCTGTGAGACAAGAAAGATGAATTTGAAGTTTTTCATGCACTGAAAGCATTCCTGGAATTGTAACAAAATTAGTTTTGGGAGGAAGGTTAGTCTATTTTTATTCATTGTGTGGAACACACAAGTATTTCACTTGGACCTACAGACTGAACCCTCCTCCCCTTCCCTGCAGTCTGAGTGCACACACACAGATACTTGTGTGCTTCTGAAATTCCTGGGTCACTCTAAGAATTGCTGAAGGGAAAGACATTCTACAGACCTGGTGGCTTTGACCTGGACCAAGGGCATGATTTATGCCACAGCAGTTTTGTGATGTTTGGACAATAGACTAACGAAATTCTTCTAACTATGATTTCAACATCATAAAAGGAAATTTAATCTACTGGCATTTATAAAACACAATCCTTTAAAAGATATCAAAATCTGACTTTCTAACTTGTTTCTCTTGTTGGCTTAACACATTTGAAGCTAATACTGAAGTCACTTAAATGACTTCTTCAAATTTTCATGAACATTTTCAATATTTTTCAAATATGGTATATATCCCTAGAAGATGTTTTCAACCTTTTTCAATTCAAAGTGTTCAGTTTTCTCTAGGTTATTCTCCATGTAGCATCAATATATTATCCTAAGCCTTTAGATTCCATTCCTCTGCTTTAAAAAAAATAGCGAACATTTATGTCATCTACAGTTTAACAACCCCTCTTATCAACAAATTCCTCATATATACAGTAAAGGAATTCAGTCTGGATAGAGTTCACTTTTCTTTCCAGACCAAGGTGCAAATTACTCAATTTTTCTCTCCTCACCAACAGGTCCTGCTCTCTGGAGGATTTCTTGGCTCTTTGAGTTTTGACAATTTAAGTATCTTTTAAAAATTATGTCATGTCAGAGGTGAAAAATTGCTGAAGTTAATAAACCAATAAAGTTTGAATTCTCTTTCTGAAGAAAACGCAGACATTCTCGCCTTGCTGAAATTAAACATCCTTCTCATGTGTTTTCATTTTATGAAACCAACTCTGAAATTAGATTCTCTTTTTGAATGTTCAAAACTCTTCAATAAATATTTCATTTTCAATTGGCTTTATATTTTCAAAACATCATAGAGAAATAATTTAAAAGAATAGAAGTTTTACCCATAATTCAATCACATCAATAAAGTACACTGTTACTCTTATAGTTTTTCTCCAGTTTTTTTATTCAAATGCATAGTTTTTCATGGTTTAATTTCAAAAATAAATGTAAATCTAATTTTTAATTTTTAAATAGAAAACTGAATATATTATTCTAATCTATAATTATTTTGATCAAGTTACCATAATGTAATTAACAAACTCCCTTGTTGTATGGCATTTAAACTATCTTAAAGTTTTAGTTACAATACAAAATGTTGCAAGAAAGTGCTTTATGCATATAGTTTCCCTTAAGTTACTTACTTAAAATAAATTGCCAGTGGCATAATTACTACGTCTGTGAACATTTTCATTTTCATAACTTTTGATTTAATATGAAAAACTGCTTTCCAAGAAAAATGCTTTCCAAGAAAAGGGATATCATAACAGTCATAATGTAACAACCATAATGTCACCTGTAATACATGTGCATACCAATGCCACTACAGTCTTACCAGCACTGACTCATCTCATAAAGAAACAGATTTTGATAAATTTAAGTATAAAACTAATGTTTACTTATTTATTCTCTAGTAAAGTTAAACTTCTGGTAAAGTTGAAACTTTTCCATTAATTTGTTTGCCATTTATTCTTTCTATGAATTATCTCTTTATAGACTTGGCATAGTGTGTCTATTAGATTCTAGATGTTATTTGTAAGGGTGGTTGAATTACCTAAGAGGGTCAGCCATATACTTGTCTGTAATATCTGATGCAAATATTTCCAACAGTATTTTTTTATATTTATCTTAATTTTAGCTTTCCAATGGTTTTAAATTTTTATATAGTTAAGTTCCTTGATCTTTTCCTTGTGAATGATTCATTGGAGGCCTAGTCCAGCTATTCTGCCATCTTCCACACTGAGTGTCTACATACACATGTGGATTTCTGACTTCCTCAATTCTTTTCCAAGTTACCTTTATTACTATTGGAATTTGTTGTTTATTTCAGTATCCTCCTTCCATCCCCTTTGTTCTTCTTTACTTTTATACACACACATACATACACACACACACACACACACACACATGCACCTGCTATGAACAATAAAAATAACTCTGGACCTGGGCAGTAAGTTTGAAGATGTCAGCAATGTCCATCTCAAACTCCAGCACTGAACAGTTATGGATTCCCTGATAACTAAAATCAGCCTGTGGGACCTCCTCTGCTGCCTATCCGCGAATACTTCTCTACCATCGGCAACTTGTTTCTCCAACATCTTGCCCTCCTTCTTTCACTATAACGAACACACAGGCCCAAAGAACAAGCATCTACCCTTTTTCTCCTACATCATTACTTCCTGCCTCCCATGGCCAACTCAGCCTTACCTTTATCACTACAGAGCCCTCTCAGCAAATCATATGGAACCTTACCTTTGTTAAGAAGTCTTCATGCTCCAGCATTTCCCTGCACACTTTTTCTTCCTCCATACACTAGCAAACAGAGCTTTTCCTTCTCTTATCAGCGCCTCTCAGCACAAACTTTGCTTCCTTCTATGATTTTAGAACACTTCATCGTAGCCACTTGTTAATAACATCCTACCTCAGTTACGACGTTTACTTATATGTGGACCTCTGCATTCCGACCTACCAATTTTCAGGGAGTTTGTTCATCTATCTGAATGAAGTCAATATTTGGCTAACAGTTGTCCACCACACCCTATCTGCTTCTATTCTTATGGGCAACATTCTTAAAACTAATAGCCAAAGCTATCCTCTAAGTTTCTGACAGTTTTTCAGATCTCTAAAACTATCAGTTCTAATTCACATCAACCATCTCCAGTTTATAGCAAAGAGTTGTAGTTTCAATTAAATTTTCTACTTTAACAATCATGTCATCAGCAAGTAAGTTTTTATTTATTCTTTCCCAAAATGAAACCATTTTATTTATTTTTCTTGCCTGATTTACTGGCTAGAATCTCTACCACAATGTTGACAGATATCCATGTCTTATTCCTGATCTGATCAGGAAACAATTCAGTCTTTCTCCATTAACTGTGACAACAGTTGTAGGGTTTTCACAGATGCCCTTTAACAGTTGAGGTAATTCCTTTCCATTCCTACTTTGTTAAGAGTTTTTGTCAAAAATTGATGCTGAGATTTTTTTGTTTTTGTTTTTTGCATATCTTCACAGGATCAGTTTCATCTTTTGGTTTATTGATACTGTGAACTAAGTTGATTTTTGAATGTGTAACCAACTCTGCATTCCTAGAATAAATGTCACATGGTCATGACATATTATCCTATTATAAATATTATTGCTGAATTTGATTTGGTAGATTTTCGCTTATAATTTCTGTATCTGTGTCCATGAGGGTTATTGGTATGCAGTTTTCTTTTTTTGCAATGTCTTTGTGTGGTTTTGGTATCAGCTTCATGCTGGTCTTAGGAGTTGGGGCATTTTTCCTTCCTCTTCAATTTTCTGGAAGAGATTGTAAAGAATTGGCAGTATTTCCCCCTTAAAATGTTTGGTAGGATTCACTAGTGAAACCAACTAGACTTAAAAAAAAAAAAAAAGAAAGAAAGAAAAGGTATCAATTTCTTAAACAGATATAGGTCTATCCAGGTTTTCTATTTCTTCTTGAGTGAGACTTGATGGTTTGTCCTTCAAGGAAATTGTCCATTTTCTCTAAGTTGTCAGATTTACTGGCATAAGGTTGTTCATGATATTCCCTTATTAACCTCTTACTATTTATAGAATCTACATTGATGTCACCTTTCTTATTCCTGATATTGGTTACTTGTGTCTTTTTTATTTTTTCTGATCAGTTTGGCTAGAGTTTTATCAATTTTACTGACCTTCTCAAAGAACCAGCTTTTGGTTTTACTAATTTTCTCTATGGCTCTTCTATTTCATTGATTTCCACTTTGATCTTTATTTTCTTCTGCTTATTTGGGTTTAATTCATTTTTCTTTTAGTTCCCTAAGGTGACAGCTGAGGTCATTGATTTGAGGCCCTTCTTTTCTGAACAGACATTTAGTGGTATAAACATTCCCTAAAGTCCCATTTTATAGGCACCACAAATTCTAATATGTTGCATTATCATTCAGTGCAAAATCCTTTATAATTTCTCTTTTGATACCTTCTTTGATTCATGCGTCATTTAGAAGTGAGTTTCCAAATACTGGAGAATTTTTTTTCTTCTTGTTATTGATTTTTAATGCAATTCTATTGTGGTCTGAGAACATATTGGACATAACTTGAAGCCACTTAAACTTATTTAGAGTTGTTTTCATAAACCAGGTTATGGCCTGATTTGGCAAATAGTCTATGTGTACTTGAAAAGAATGTCTTCTGTTGCTGGGTGGAGTACTTTATAAAATGCTAATCAAGTCAAGTTAGCTGTTAGTGTTGTTGAAGTCTACTATGTACTGGATGATTTTCTTCCCACATGATCTATAAATTATTGAGAGAAATTGAAGTCGCTGATTGTAATTGTGGCTTTGTCCATTTCTTTCTGCAGTTCTATCTTTTTTTTGTTTCACATATTTTTAAGCTCTGTTAAGTACATAAATGTATAATACTATTACAGTCTCTTGATTAAATGATCCCTTCATCATGAACTTCTTTATCCCCAGCCTTATTCATTGCTCTGAAATCTACGTTGTCTAATATTAACACAGCTACCCCAGCTTTTTTCTGACTAGTATTAGCATGATGTATCTTTTTCCACCTTTTTATATTTAACCTATTTGTGTCTTTATACTTAAAGTTTGATTCTTAAAGTCAATATTTGGTTGCAGCTTGGTTTTTAAAATAAAATCTATTATATCAATCTCTGTCTCTTAATTAAGGAGTCTAGATCATTTATATTTAATACTATTATTGATGTTTAGGTTTGACTGTATCACCTTTCTACTTGTTTCCTATTTGTTTCATCTATTCTTATTCCCCTTTTCTTATTTTTCTGCCTTCTTCTGGATTGTTTTCAATACTTCCATTTCATCTCATTTGTTGCTTTTTTCGTTCTCATTCTTTGTTTTGCTATTTTAGTGGTTACTTTGGGGTTTATAGTACATCTTTAATCAGTCTACCTTCAAGTGTTAGTATACAACTTCACATATAGTATAAGAATCTTCCAATATTGTGCTTCCCTTTGTCCCCATGGCCTCTATGCTATTTTTCTCAGGCATTTTACTTTTACATGTTGTTCACCCCATAATATGTGGTTATTACCGTTGTTTAAAGAGATACCACTTAAAGATATTTAAATAATAAGAAGTAAATCTTATATAATTATCCATATAATTTGCATTTCTGCCACTCTTTATTCTTTTATATAGATCCAGATTTCCATCTGGTATCATTTTTTCCCTGACTCAAGGACTTCCTTTAACATTTCTTATAATGCTTATCTGCTAGCAATAAATTCCTTCAGATTTTGTATATCTGAAAAAGTCTTTATTTTTACTTTCTTTTTAAAAGAGACTTTTGCTGGATATTAGTTGACAGTTTTTTCCCTTTCGGATGCTGCTCCAATGTCTTCTTACCTGCATTTTTCCATTTAGTGGTATAAACTTTCCTTATAGCTTTTTTTTATTCTTACTCATGTAACATCTTTTACCTGCTTTTAAGGTATTTTCTTTGTACTACTTTGTTCTCAAGAGAAAAAAAAACCAAAAGGATGTGTGTTTATATGTATATTTATATGTACATATAGGTGCATGTATAGATATAAATATATATCATATATAGATATATAGATATATATAATATATTTATGTATGATATATTTATATCTCTATATCTATATATGATATATTTATATATAGATATTCTATATAGAGAGATTTATAGAGATAAATATATATCATATGTAGATAATATATAATATATACATAATATATACACATATATATACATAGAGAGAGAGAGAGAGACAGAGAAATACTTTAAGAAATTGGCTCACACAATTACAGTTGCTGTAAATCCAAAATCTGAAGCTTGGGTTTGCAGGCTGGAGATCCAGGAAAGAATCAATATGCAGTTCCAGTCCAAAGGTCATTTACTAAAGAATTCCCTCTTGTTCCAGGGAGGCAAGTCTTTTATTCTATTCAGGCCTTCAACTAGCTGGATGAGGCCAAACCACATTATGGAGGACAATCTGTCAAAATCCGCAGATTTAAGTATTAATTTCATCCCAAACAACCCTTATAGAAACATCCAGTCTAATGTTTGACTACATATTTGGGCACTGGGACCTAGCCAATTACACATAAAATTAAACATCCATATTCTTTATCACTGATTTGGAACAATTTTATTATGATGTACCTTGGTATAGTTATATTCATGTTTCTTTCTCTCTCTCTCTTTTTTTCCCCCCAGAGATGGGGTCTCTCTCTCTGTCACACAGGCTGGAGTAAAGCAGTGTAATCACAGCTCATTGCAGCCTCAAACTCCTGGGCTCAAGCAATCCTCCTACTTCTGCCTCGCAAGTAGCTGGGACTACAGGCGAACAACAACATGTGCAACTAATTTATTTATTTATTTTTTTGTAGAGATGGGGGTCTTACTATGTTGCCCAAGCTGGTGTCAAATTCCTGGCCTCAAGTGATCCTTCCATCTCAGCTTCCCAAAGTATTGGAATTACAAGTATGAGTCACTGTGCCCAGCCTTGCTCATGTTCCTTTTGTTTGGGGTTCAATGAGCTTCTTGCATCTGTAGGTGTAGAGTTTTCTTCATGTTTGACAACGTTTCAGCTATTATTTCTTCAAATATTTTTCTGTCCCTTTCCACTCACCTTTATGGACTCAAATTACCCTAGCTTAGGTTTAAAGTTGTCCCACAGCTCACTGGATACTCTTTGCATTTTTTTCTCTCTCAGATTGCCTCTACGAACATATACAATGCAGTGATAATAACAGTTTTAACGACCCCCTTTGCTACTTCTAATATTTATATCAGTTCTGGGTCAGTTCCAATTCTATGATTATTCTCATTATGAATCATGATTTCTGGCCTCTTCCCATGCCTGATAATCTTTGACTGACTGTCACACATTGTGAATTTTACCTTGTTGAGTGATGAATATTTTTTCTTTAAATCCTATACAGCTTTGTACTGAGATGCATTACCATTACTAGACAACCATCTGAGGTTTTGGGACTTACTAATGTTATCTGTCACGTGAGTCCAGAGTAGAACACCACTTACGGCTGACCTTGCCAAGTACTCTACCCAGTTCCTGGCGAGTTATAAGTTTTCCAGTCCATCTGGTGATTACAGGCATAGTTTTCAGCCCTGTGTGAACACCAACCACTGTCTCCTCTAGTCCTTTAAGATGGTTCTTGCCCTGGCCTTGGGAAGTTTCCTCAAATGCATGGATTGAATATTTTGCTGGATACTCAAGGAGACCCTCTGAAAATCTCTAGTGTTCTCTCTCTCTACAACTCTTTTCTCTAGTAGTCGATTCTATGGACCTTAGCCATCTTGGTCTCCCCTTGCTCTCAGCTTCATCTCTTCAATGCAGGGAGTTCACTGAGCACCACCTCAGTTCCCTCTGGAACTGTGCCACAGCCTGGAAACTCTCAAGGCATTAAGCTGGGACAATCACAGCGCACATCTCATTTGTTTCTCATCTCTCAAGGATAACTGTACTTACTGGCTTGAAAATTGTTGTTTTGTATATTTCATGAGCTGGTTGTTGTTGTTCTTCTTCTTCTTTTAGATGGAGAGTAAACCAGTTCCAGTTATTCTGTCTTACCAGAACAAGTCCTCACACATTCTTGGGCTCACTGCCCTCTCTTGAGCATCTTCAGTCTCGCCTTTTCCCCTGATGACCACTCTAAACCTCTTGACTACTAGCACACTCGTGAGACCTTTTCTTATAGAAATAAATTCTCTTAGCACTATTTTCTCTTTTTATGTCCACCTTCTTGAAAGAACTGTCTGTATTCCAAAGAGTTAAGGAGTGAAAATCATGGTCTACCCCTCAATTCCTTTGCTTGCTCTTCATCCCCTCGTTTCTCAGGTTGGTTTCCACTTCAATACTCCAATGAAGCTGTTTCTACCATTGGTTATTAATTAGCACATTGTCACCACATCCAATGACCTTTCTCAGACTTTAGACTTATGTTTACCTTATTTGACTGGTTCTTTTGATTTCTTGCCCATATTTGACTTAAAGGATATTATATAGAACTGTCTGACTTATATTCCTTATCAAAAGCAGATGCTGTAATGTAAGCTCCAAACAGCAGGGTTGTTTGTATATTTTGTTAACTGATATATCCTCAGTCCTTAAATCAGTGTCAGTCACATAACAGGCATTCAGTGAAATGTGGAATGAATTAACAAAATATAATTGGTGCTTAGCACCTTTCTTCCGCTTTCTACCCATTACCCCTGGACAATCTCATCCAAATCCACGACTGAGTTGTCTCTCAAATCTCTCTATCTCCAAAATCTCTCTAGTCTGCTTGTCTTTTAGCATTTGGATCATTGCTGGATGTCCTGTCAAACCTCAAAATTAGCATGCCCCAAACTAAACTCATTATTTTTATCTTAAAACTCTCTGTCATGTTCTCCCTACTTTTTTTTTTTTAACAATTCACCAAAACACAAAGCTATAAACTTGACTCATATTTGATTGTTTTATCTTCCTTTCCTCTCGAATACCCAGCATAACTGTCACTTTTACAGTAGCAGTAACATCCCCACAAGTATTGTCCCTGCTGGATCACCTCTACATCTAAAGGGTCTCCCCCAACAGCTTCTCTAGTCTCTGGCCTTAGATCCCAACATACCCTAAATCTCTGCATGCTGTGCCTTAACTCAGTGAGACCACTAATCTTTCTCTGAATACACCTATGCTTTCTATCCCCAACTCTCCTCACCCCATTCCTCTCTGCTTAGATCTTACCCATCATATGAGACCCTACTCAAATGTAACCTTAACTATGAGCTTTTTTTGACCCTTCAGATTAGAAATGATCACTCTCCTCTTTTAACTTTCATATTTACACCATTAAGTATACCATATATCACATTCTATCTTAGCACAGAGCCTGGCGTGCATTAAATAAGCAATATATGTGAACTGTTTTTATCAATACACAACTTACCTACCTAACCTGGGTGTAAACTTCTTGATGGCAGCTTCCTCCAAGGAGGCCTCCAAAAAGGCATTATGCCAGGTTCAGAACAATGACCACTCAAAGAAGCTTGATATCCAAAAAATTAGCCAATCTAATAACTAATTAATCAGAAAATCAACTAGCACACAATGATTCTGGTAAAACATATTATTAAAAAATGTAATAAAAACAAATACAAAACATAACTTACAAGTAATAAAATTATATACAGACAATCTTTTACACTGTAATTCGAAACTGCTCCTCCAGCCATAGTGCTGAAAGATAACTCTGGTAAGTGAAGAAAAGCATACTTTGCGTTACTCTTACACATATTTTAGAAGCTATTTTCCTTGAAAAGAATTAAGCTAATAAAGTTTATATAACTTCATTGCACATTAGTCAAAAGATATTCACAGTTTTACAAACAACCAATAAAGTACATACTTCCATCAGAAATCCTAAACCTTGGATATCACTAAACTTCACGTGAACACCTGAACTGGCATCCTATCTCTAGCTGTATAACAATAGCCATGTCATCATACCTTTGATCTTCAGGTAATTTAGAAACAGAATATGGAAAAAGATTCCTACCTGTCATATAAGCGCTGTTATAAGGCTGACAGAGGACTATATAGATTCAATTTACTTTCATTTGCTTATTAATTTAACAGACATCTGTATCCATGCTCAAACCTTGTGCCAGACTCTGGGTATACAATACCACATACAATGCTCTATCCGCCCTTAGGAGATTCTAACCCAAGATGGGGAGATGGGCATGTACACAAAGCAGTGCTACAGGCACTAACTGGGAGAAATACAGACAACACCTAGTGGGGAGAGGAAGGAGTACTCAGTTCTGTCCAAGGAGAAAAGAAGGTAGTCAGAAACAGCTTCCTGCAAACAGGCTATACATGAGTTCTGCTAATCCTCTCTGGGATCTCTCTACTCATTACAATCCCCTTATTCTTTCCCTAATCCTAAAACCAAGCGATGTCTCATTCCTTTAACAGCTCCACAGTTTCTCATCTCAATTCTAAAATCGGAAAAGTTCTCAAAACCTGCACTTTTTTTCTAGCTTACTTGCTGGCAAAGGCTGACCTGAACTGAAGTAAGGTTCTTGATCAACAATATCCTTTCTACTTTTTGTAGGAAATCCTAATTAATAATTCCATCATCCAATCATCACCTAAGCCAGGAATTGAAACAGCCATGGCTTTCTCACTTTCACTCTCTGAACTCAACTGCACTAGGCTTTGTCAATTCTAGCCCTCAAATATGTATCCTACCTATTCCTTCCTCTTCCTCCCCCTGTAACTGCCTCAGCCAAGGCCTTCATCATCTCAGTCGCACCATCTCAGTAATCTTCTGACTCCGCCTCTAACTGTACTACTCACAATTTAGCCTCCACATCATGGCCAGTTTGATTCTTCTCAAATGGACATCTGATCATGTAGTTTCCTTGCTTAAAACAGTCTGATGTCTCTGCACTATCTACACAAAAAGCCCAAACTCCTGAGCACAGTATGAAAGGTCTGCTAAGAGTCAGCCACCATTGAATACAATCTGTCTCCTGGCACTGCAGCCACACAGAAATGCAGTTTCTAGGGGTTGCCAATCTGTTTCACACTCCTTGTCTTCACACTGCCCCTCTGCTCCTAAGTCCTCTTTCTTTTCCACCCCCTCACCTTGTTTCTTGTACCAGACCTACTTATCAACTTCAAATCTAACGTAGCAAACCACATCATGTATCCTTCCCTTCCCCAGGTCCAGGCAACACTGTCATGCCCCTTCCTTCCATGCCCCGTCGATTTCTGGATATGAACTTAATGTTTATGCAGCCAATACACTGAGACTCCTGGAATGCTGAAATCATTGCTTATCTCATGTCTAACACTGAACCTAGCACATAGTAGATGCTCAAAATAAGCTGGCTGATGAACAATCTTTTCAACTTTCCAGACAACGTCTCACCCTTCTCCTTCCTTATCAGCTCTCTCTGCACAGCAGCTCTGTTCTCCATCTCTTACAACTGTTCTTCCATTATTTCCTCTAACTTATACTCTTCTTTCCTTCTTCATTGTCAGAAGAGAAAGAGGACACACTTGGAAAGTGAAAAAAAAAAAAAAAAAAAAAAAA
>NW_012106441.1:869101-900623 GCF_000951045.1 Mandrillus leucophaeus | reverse complement strand
GCGGTGGCTCAAGCCTGTAATCCCAGCACTTTGGGAGGCCGAGACGGGCGGATCACAAGGTCAGGAGATCGAGACCATCCTGGCTAACACGGAGAAACACCATCTCTACTAAAAAAAAAAAAAAAAAAAACCCTAGCCAGGATTTCTCACTAATAACTTGACACCAAAAACATTTTGGGCCTGATAACTCTTTTCTTTGGGGGCTACCCTGCGCATTGTAGGATGTTTAGTAGCACCACTGGCCTCTATCCACCAGAAGCCAGTAATACCCCTGCCCACAAATGTCTCCAAAATGTCCCCCTCAGAGGCATAATCTCCCCTGATTGAGAACCAGTGCCCTAGACTGACTTTGCTTGGTTCCATCAGGAAGCAATAGGGAAAGGCTGATGGATAATCTCTTGCACTGACTTTCCTCCAGGTGAAAAATGACGAGGGAAGAAAATTCAGACTACATCAGTTTACTGTTCAGGGAGTGTGTGGCCAAGAAACATAGGCTGGAGTGACACTTCAAGGAAGGAAAGTACTCCACGGACCCAAGATGAATCCATTTTGTCATATATCAGAGTTCCAGATTTCAGGATTCATTTGTATTAATATTTTCCCAAGCTTCATTTATTTAGTGCCACTGAAATGACCTGCTAGAGGGATGCAGGATACAGCAGTTTAATGCTATTAAATCCATTTCAAATCTTTTTTGAAAAAGAGATAGTGTTTAAAATTAATAAACTGACTAAAGCATTAAACTATAAGTAGAAGGGAGGGGAGAAACCACATAAATTGCACAGGAAACCAGGACATCTTGGGATGAGAAAGAAGAAGGGACAGAACCCCAGCACAGTACCCACCTGTGGTCGACACGACGTTCTCGGGGCTTTCACTGCAGAGTTTGGACAACAGACTGGTTTTGCCAGAGCCTGTGAGGCCTATGCAAACCAGGTCATATTCTGGTCGTGCAGGTGGTGGTCCCTTGCAGCAAAGTGCTCTAAAACACTGCCAAAAGAAGGGGGGAAAATGTTCCTTTAAATGAGAGTGTGGAAATAAACCTTAGTCACATTTACAATGACTGACTAAGTATTAAAAAGTAATTGAATAAACTATTACCTATAAGGAAGAAAATGGTAACTTTAGAACAGTGAAACCTAGAGACACCACTCTAGCCAAGTGATCAAAGTTAACATCCTTAGTTATGAAAAGTTTTTCTACTTCATGGCTGCCTTCCTGCTATGGCAGGTGCACTGCAAAAAGCATGACATCATCCCACAGCTTTCCTGCCAAAACCACACAATCTGAATCTAAGCATGAGGAAACCAGATAAAGCCAATCTAAGGAGTATTCCATAAGGCAACTGGGCTGTTCTCCTCCAAAATACCAACGTCTTAAAAGTCAAAGAAAGACTGAGGAACTGTTCCACGTTAAAGAAGACTAAAAAGACATAATAAAAATGCAGTACATCTTGGACTGGATCCTAGATCAAGAAGGAAAAAAAAAAAAAGCCATAAATGACATTATTGAGACAATAAGTGAACACTGAATATAGACTGCATATTAGATAAGCGTACTGTATAAGGTTAAATTTCCTGAATTTAATCAATGTACTGTGGTTATGTAAGAAAAATCATTGTTCTGAGAAAATATTCTAATTATTTATAATACCTCTAAGTATTTAGAGGTGAAGGGTCTTGATGTCCAAAATTAACTGGCTCAGAAAAATTCTAAATCTCCAACTCCATCTTTATCTGGTGAGGACAGTGATAAAGTCAACATGGCAAAATGTTAATGACTAGTGATGCTGAGTGAAGAGAACAGAGGAAAATTCCTTATTCTAGTCTTACCACTGCTATTATTTCAAAATACAAAGATTTTTAAAGTCATTAAATACAGTCTCTGTATATACCATTGCCTTTCTGGCCTTTGTTAAATTCTGTTTCAGGTCAACCAACCAGGGTACTATGAACTGTAGTATAGTTTGTGCACTGCACAAACCTGTTTGCTCTGCAAGAGTTAAAGACAAGGGGATCTGGGCCAGGCACGGTGGCTCACGCCTGTAATACCAGCACTTTGGGACCAGTCTGGCCAATGTGGTGAAACCGCGTCTGTACTAAAAATACAAAAAAAAAAAAAAATTAGCCAGGCATGGTGGCAGGCGCCTATAATCCCAGCTACTCAGGGGACTGAGGCAGGAGAATCACTTGAATCTGGGTGGCAGAGGTTGCAGTGAACCAAGGTCACACCACTGCACTCCAGCATGGGCAACAAGAGTGAGACTCCATCTCAGAAAAAGCAAGGAAAGCAAGGAAAGAAACAAAGGAAAGAAAGGAAAGAAAGGAAAGGAAAGGAAGGAAAGGAAAGGAAAGGAATGAAGGAAGGAAGGAAGGAAGGAAGGAAGGAAGGAAGGAAGGAAGGAAGGAAGGAAGGAAGGAAGGCAGGCAAGAGGATTTGGGAGACAGGGTATCATTTGTGCAGCTTTTGATCTTTCTACTTATCCATAAGGGCCAACGATGTGCCAGCTTATAGAGCCCGAAACATTTAGACCCTGAATGATTCATGAGAGAAAGAGGGAAAGGGGGAAACAGGGAGGAAAGAAGGCAGATCTACTCACTTCTGGGTCATCTGGAGATCATGAGAGAAGAGACCTATAAAAAAGTCTGTTGATTCATCTCACTTAGATAAAATCTGAATCTTAATTGGCTGTCATACTCTCGTAAATGAAGCTTGATTATCTCTCTCCCTCATTTCTCACATCTAATCAACAAATCCAGTTCATATGACCTTTGAAGTAGCTCTAGGATCTGTCCACTTCTGTCCAGCCCAGGCCATCATCACCTGGACAACATCAATATCCTCCCACTAGGTCCAGTATATTTGCGCTTGTGCCCCCTATTCTCCACACTGCAGCCACTGGATTGCTTATAAACAGAAAATCTGACCATACGTGCTTAAGCCATCCCAGTGACTTTGCCCAGCTCTCCAGCCCAAACCCTTACCATGGTCTACCCCACACTCCATGATATGCCCCAGCCAAGCTCACAAGCCTCATTGCCCTCACTCCCCTAGATCCTCCAGCCATTCCCTCTCTTACCTCAACTGAGGCATCTAATATGCGGTTCCCTCTTTCCCCTATTCTGGACTTAGCCAACACCTCATCAATTTTAGGTTTCAACTTAATCATCCAGTCCTCAGGGCAGTCTCCTCCAATCCTAAGATTGTGTTAGCAATTCACGTCAAGCTCCACAGGGCTTTTGTAAATTCATTACACAGACAATTGTAGTTTCTTATTAGTCACCAGCCTGTAAGAACCATGTCTGTTCCCCTTCATCTCAGTACCCCCAGTGTCTAGCAGAGAATATGGCATAGAATCTACCCTCAGCAGATAATTGTTGAATGAAGAATGAACGACACTTAAATTTTACCTAAGCAAAGAAAAAAGAAAACATAGAGACTAATAGGATGCTTGATCTGTGCTCTCTGGGCCCTCCACGCTTCAAGAAAATAATGTCAAAATTAGAAACCCTTGACTTTTTCACTTTACTTCAATGCCATTAGTTAGCCTAGTTCCCTAAATAGTGGTTTTGGTGTACACGATCAACTTTCTTGGTAAATTAGAGCTTCTTTTTGTCCTAGATTCACTTTTCCTCCATTTTCAAGAGGTTCTGCCTGCTTCTGGTAAACAATTCTATGACCCATATTCTTCGTGGGTTTATTCACGTTAATTGTATTTCCTCTCAGTCTTTTCAAGCCTGAGGAGTCCTACTTATTTCAGTCTCTCTTCATCCTATGAGATGTTCTTCTCTGACCTTCCTTTAGTTCCAGCACACCCTCTCCCACAAGATTAATGACTATAACTACTAAGAGCATTCTAGACGCCAACACATCGTGTTGTGGATTCATATGAAGGCTGGCTGATTCTGTCTGACTTTTACAAGCTTTTTTATAAAGTCTGTCTCCCAGACTCAGCATGAGAGTTTTTCTCAGAGATAGGTTTATTTATGTATGTATCTATTCCCTCAAAGATGGCCACTGGCTAGCAGCTGTTCAGACTTAGAAAAGGTCTTCCACATTCAATTAGGACAAACAATAAAACTAGTCACACAGTTTCTTTTACTGGGCTGCTTTGGTCTTGTTTGGGGTTCAAGGAGAAGAGATACCATTCCTGCTCTAGAGGCCCTCATTCTCACTCAGCTCCTTCCTCTGGACTATCTCCTGGAGGAGGGCTGGCCTGACTATCATAAATCTTAAAATATCGAATGAAACTGTATGTGACTGATTGCTAGAGCATCCTGCTTAAATTATTCATGACATTATCACTCATATTTTTGCCAAACACTCCAGAATTTCATCTTCATGTTCTTTTTAAAATCCAGAGTATAAAAACTTTGTAGCCAACTCCATTCTATTTCACCTGTTTATTCTAGATCACCTAAGGCACTTCTGACATAAAAGATGATTTCATAATGATAGCAGTGATATTCTACTCCACTGTCTTTTCTCTTCTCTTTTTTTCTTTTCTCCAGATGGAGTTTTGCTCTTGTTGACCGGTGCCTGGGCTGGAGTGCAATGGCACAATCTCAGCTCACAGCAACCTCCACCTCCCGGGTTCAACTGATTCTCATGCCTCAGCTTCCTGAGTAGCTGGGATTACAGGTATGCGCCACGACGCCTGGCTAATTTTTGTATTTTTAGTAGAGACGGGGTTTCACCATGTTGGCCAGGCTGGTCTCAAACTCCCGACCTCAGGGGATCCACCCACCTCAGCCTCCTAAAGTGCTGGGATTACAGGCGTGAGCCACCACGCCCAGCCTTCTCTTCTCTTTTTCTCAAAACGATCTCTCTCTGTCGGCCAGGACGGAGTGCAGTGGAGCAATCTCCACTCACTGCAACCTCCAAATCCCAGGCTCAAGCAATCCTCCCACCTCAGCCTCCTGAGTAGCTGGGATTACAAGTGTGCACCACTGCACCCAGCTAATTTTTGTATTTGTAGAGATGGGGTTTCACCATGTTGCTCAGGCTGCTCTCCAACTCCTGAGCTCAGGCGATCCACTCACTTCAGCTTCCCAAAGTGCTGAGATTACAGGCGTGAGCCACTGAGTCTGGCTTCTCTTCCCTTTTTATATTCTCACCAGTGATGTCATCTCCAGTCCCATGGTTTCAATCATATAACTGAATGACATAAAGACATCCAACGTGACATCTCCCCCCGCACCTCCCCAAGCTCTTTCTCAAAGTCCAGGCTCTGTAGTTTCAGTTGTTCTATAAGAACCCAAACCAAAACTGAATAAAACAAAAGCCTCTCCACAAAACCACAGGCTATGGAACTTAAAATCCAGATTGATAGTTATTACAAGGCAAAATCTTCTAAATAAATCACAGACTCTTAGAAATCAACATGTATTTGAAATGACGGAATAAATCATCCTATGGGTAACAGGAATAGTGTCAGATTTTGAGTCAACAAGATAAAACTTTTAAGAGTATGCTACTTCCAATGGGGAAGGAATGGTCATGTTTTCTGAGTCAGTTCCTAAAAACTGTAAAGAGTTTTCATTTGTTTTTTGTTTTAAAACTTAATGAAGCTTTGGATCCTATAGTCAATTTACTTAAAATTACTCATTTTGGCCTCTAGACTATACTGTACCAAAGTTCATTGTATGTGTCTCCTACAGCAGCTCTTGCATTGTTAAGAGTAAGCCCTTTTCACTGTCATACAATGCAAAACACAATGCTGTCGGCAGCCCTGACAGCAAGCGGCAAACTCAGGCCTCATTCCCAGGCCAGACACTAAGGCATTGTGTAACTCTGCTCAAGCCTCATAAACCTATCCATGCTTCAGTTTCCCCATGATTAACCAGTAACGTTTTAACACTCTCTGCCACTTCCTTTCTTCAGGAGGATGTTATGAGGCCTGGGTGCAATACATTATGCTACTAAGAAAGGCACTATATGGGTAAATAACTGCTCATCACGATGTTCATTTTCCCAAGGTATCTTAGGTGATAGTTAGCTTCCTTAGACAAGGGCCTGGCCGCCCAATATACAGCCCAGACTGTAGCACTTCCAATAGCCCACAGCAGCCTTCACATGCTCCATTCTATCCCAGTTCAGCCCAAGACACTAAACACACACCACCTGTTCCCAATCCCCTGGTAGCAGCAAATAGAGAACAGAGCCAGTCTGAATATAAGTATACCCTCTGGGGGACCGACCAAGGTCATGGTCTCCATTGCCTAGACTGCTTCAGCTCACAGGCCTTTTCACACGGGGACAGTCATGACTCGGTCTTTTTTAAAAGAACCCAGTGTATCTACCATATTATGTCAGGACATAGGATGTTTCCCCATTCTGTGTACCCACAAACTTCTAGTGCTGTATTTGAAGAAACGGTGTGCCTAGGTCTTGAGAGAGGGCAAAGACCAGAATCACCAGTAATAAGTGACTATATCGTAGACTTTGGACAAATCATATAATCATATAATCACCAGCTGAAATAATAGATTAGCTTAAAAGCAGAGGCAAACCCCTTAGAAATATGTGCTTAAAAAGGAAGGTGACTACAAATATTGGAAAGAAATGAAAGCAAACGATAAAATTACTAGAGTAAAATAAGGACTTGCATTTCAGTCTGATGACCTAGCACTAAGACAGCAAGATGATCTTAAAATGTCCCCATTTGTGTTGGGAACAGAAAGAAGGTATTTATTTCCCGAACAGTGCCAGACATTTGGTAGGTCTAGCAGAGCACTGTACACAATTGGTACTTGATGAATAACCCCTCATGTCAACATTGCAAAGCACTAATTAAGCATTTAATTGTACATTTCATTTTCCTCTATATTTCTACCTTAATGACTCCAGCTACCCTCCAAATCACCACTATTCCTTCATATGATCTGAGCACTTAACGTTTCTATGCCACCCTGTTCCTGTGCACACAGAATAAAAGTTCCTCCCTATTTTCCTACTTGGCAAACTCCTACTCAAAGTTCTGTTTAAAGGGCACCTCCTCTGAGAAGTCTTCCATTTTCTCAGAGAGAAATAACCCTTTCTTCCACTTCTTGGTCCTGTACACACACTAGCACTACAGTTAATACTAGCCACATGTATTCTTTTCTAAGATTCACTGGCTGATAGAAATATGCACATAGACGCAAAGGCATATCCATTCTTGGTCCTATTATAGGTTCAAAAAGCTTAATTTTACAGCTACCAAGGGGTGGCCAGGCACCAAAACAGAGCAGCAAAGTTGTCCTACAAATATGTGTTCCTAGATGAGAATCTAGCTCAAAATCCTCCCACTTTGGCACTGGCCCCTGCATTGCCAGTATTTCCTACCATCCTGTTTCGCTAAATTCCCAGCCCTTTGGGACATGGCATTTGTTTCAATTGATGCTCTGTTTTTCATCATGAATACATGATTTTATTCTGTGCATGATTTCAATTTGATTGAAGCTCTGTATAGTTGCTGGAAACTTTTCTTCAGTCGGCTTCGGGACCTCCCCACAGCCACACTACCCAAGCCCCACACTGTTTCCTTCTCATTTCAATACTGGTCTCGCCAGACAGAAACACAAGCTCTCCTGTGACAGCTCACCAGGTCTTTTTCTATGTGGCCCATGGGTGGGGCCAAGCACTGCACTCAATAAATACTTGTTAGATTAACAAAACATCCATGAGTTGGTACCTAAAGGGAAGAGAAAAATCACCCATAATTTTAAGTGGATATATTTCTCACATAGTTGGCTTCCAAACCAAAAAGAGGCAGCTATTCATTCTGACCCTTCTCCAACTCTCATAATGAAGAAAAAAAAAGCTTCTAAAAATAAGTCAATTTCTAGACGTGTTTTCTAACACTAAGCATTGTTCAATGAGTAAAACATTAAGAAGTGCTTAAATATCTAAAATGACTTGATTTAGAACAAAATATTTTCCAGGTCAGTAACTGTCAGATATGGCTCTGTCTTTTGAAAATGTAAACCCCATACAAAATACAACACGCTACAAAATGTGTTACAGGATTTGTCAGAGTTGCTTGAGCTCTGTAGGAGACACTGGGGACAGGTGTCCTCATAAATTAAAAATAAAACCATATTGAACACCAGATATAAGTGACTTATGGGTATTAATGTATCCATTCCCTAAAAAGTACTATATGATTTCAATTTAAAGAGGAGGAAACTGAGGCTCAAAGAAGTTAAGTAACTTGCCTATGTGGAACAGGATTCAAACCCTGGCAGTCTGGCTCCTGAGCTGTTTTCCAAACTTCTGCAATGATAAGCCTCTAATTTCCGAGGGCATGTCACGCAAAGGAAACTTTAGATCCATTCTGTGTAGATAGAGGGCAACACAGAGATAAGAAAATGTACCAGAGAGCTATTAAGTGGCAGAGCTGGGGTTCATGGCAGAGCTAGGGTTTGAGCCAGGGTTATTCCACTCCAGAGCCCTGGTTCATGCCCTCAAGTCACGGATCAGAGCATCAAAAGTGGGGTGTTCTGTTCTTTTGAGGGGGTGAAAGAGTGCTTTAAGTAAGTTTGCCTGTGTAACTGAAGAGAAAAACACCGGGCAAAGGAAGGCGAAGATACAAGTCTTTGTATTGCTTCTTTACTTGTACCAGCAGGTTTATGGCTAAAGTATCTCTCACTCCAGGCAAAAGGGACCTGCAGCTCTCTTGGAGTTAGAGGAGTTGGGTGAGAAATAGCATCATTAAGGTTCTTGCCCTGCTGAATTAGAGAGCAGGGGAGGAAGAGGAGAGGAGATTGACTGGGATGGAAGAAAAGCGGGTACCAAAGGCCTGCTGGCTTCTCTCTTTCACACTGTTTGCTTCTTTCATTTAACCCTCTTCTGTCCTCTGGAAAGGACAAAACTTATGTATTAAGAGAAGCCAGTCAGGTGCGGTGGCTCACGCCCGTAATCCCTGCACTTTGGGAGGCCAAGGTAGGTGGATCATTTGAGGTCAGGAGTTCGAGACCAGCTTGACCAACGCGGTGAGACCCTGTCTCTACTAAAAATACAAAAATTAGCCAGGCATGGTGGTATGTGCCTGTAGTCCCAGCTACTCAGGAGGCTGAGGCAGGAGAATTGCTTAAACCTGGGGGACTAAGGTTGTAGTGAGATGAGATCATGCCACTGCTCTCCAGCCTGGGCGACACAGCGAGACTGTCTTGAGAAAAAAGAAAAAAAAGAGAAGCCCATGTGAGCTGCAGAGACTTCCAATCCTAAGCATAGCAGTAAGGAAAAAATCTCTTTTGAAACAGCCTCAAATTATATGCATATATAAGTTATACCTTAAAATATATGTGTATATAAATTATATCTCAATAAAGTAAAATAAATAAGCAAATACTAAATAAAATATGTTGGAGGAGAGTATAGGAGAAAATATATGAATAAACTAGGTTGTGCAGAAAGGCATGTGAAGGAGAAGGTCTATAATGAGCATGCCATCTCTCAACTAATCCTATCTTTCTAGTTGTAAGAAGAGAAACAAAAATCAAATATGCTTCGATGTCTTAGGGTGACTACTAGTTCTTGCAAACAAGTTCAAAATGGCATCTATAGCAAGAGAAATAATAAACAGGGCAAGGGAGTGCTGTGAAGAGGCCCCTGGCTGCCAGACGGAAGACTTCTCCATGTTCCAAGAGCAACCAATGTTTTGAGGTGGAAATCTTGTCATCCTTTAAGACCCTAGTGGGAAAAAAAACAACAAATTGTTTTTACAGAAGGTGGGTCAAACCTTTCAGCCATGTGGGCTGCTGGGAGCACACAGATGAAGGCTTTGGGCTGGAATTGTCCCAGGGCTGAGGCTTCTGGCCAATACATCACACTGCCTCAGGACACTAAGTCTGTCTTTGCCTTACCCTTTGTATTTCTCAATCCACATTCCTTTTTGGGGTGAAATACTCCATTATTTCTGCTTTGTTCTGGGCTGTCTCCTGTCTCTGTCCCTATTAACTCGTGGCAACAAAAGAAACAAACAGAAGCAGGGGATTTCATGCTTAGCAGCTATAGACATTGGCCTCACGGCTTTGCAGAGGGGCAGACATCTGAGACTTTGAATGGAAGAGAGTGCCGCTGCGCTGAACCAGACCCGGGGCCCACGTGGCTCCCAGTCTGTATCAGTCATCCTGATCAGTGGCTTTCAAGAGTCTCGGTATGTGGAATTCAAGATGAACCAAAAGGGAGGTTTTAAAAGTTAGGGCATGTACCTGATAATTAGATTTAAAGAAATGAATTCAAGATTCTCATATAATTCCCAGCTATGCATAATTTCACATCTTCTCACACTGGAAATAGATCAGAGGAATAGGATTTTTTTCTTTTACTAGGAAAGGAAACTAAGTAAAAAAATAAATATTTCTTTTTAAAAAAAATCTAATTCTCATATTGTAATGGCTTGATGGGAAAAAATCAATTTTTATAATAACAGAATTAAGCAATAAAACCAGCAATAAAATACCCAGGTGTGAATGTCTGTAACGAGACCTAAGCTTTATATGCCACATTCACAAACATCTCCAAATCAGGGCCTCACCTAGGTCAGTTTCAGACCATGTACTACTTTTTCCTAAAGAGCAAAGTAATACAATTTAAAGGAAAGTGAATGAGAAAGTAATGCATTTTACAGCAAATCTCTTTTTTTGGTGATTACCTGAACAGAACATTTCTAAACAGGAAGTAGGGCATAAAAATACACAAACACTTTTAACATTCCTTACCAAGGGCATTTTCTATATTTTATACACTTGAGAAGGGTCAGGACATGAAAACATTTAAAAGGAGCTAGGTGGCCGGGCACAGTGGCTCATGCTGGTAATCCCAGCACTTTGGGAGGTCAAGGGAGGATGATCACTTGAGGCCAGGAGTTTGAAACCATCCTGATCAACATAGCGAGACTCCATCTCTTCAAAAGAAAAATTTTAAAATTAGCCAAGTGTGATGGTGTGCACCTGTAGTCCCAGATCCCGGGGAGGGTGAGGCAGGAGGATTGCTTGAGCCCAGGAGTTCAAGGCTGCAGGGAGCTATGATTGTGCCACTGCACTCCAGCCTAGGCAACAGTAACAATGTCTTAAAAAAAAAAAAAAAAAGAGAGAGAGAGCGCACTAGGTTCCATAAGTAGACCCTCAAATGGATTTAAATATCACCACAAAAATCCCTAGGAGGAAAGATCTCAAGAAAGTAGATTCTTTCCATTCTTTCTGCTTTTGCAACTGAAGCTAGAAAGGCTTATAACAAAAAAAAAAAAAAAAAGGAAAACAAATCAAAATCATTTTTCTTGTAATCCCTAAAAGTGGAAATCCTATTCTATTCTTCACTTAACAATCTTTTAGGCTCCATAAAGATGGAGCTCAGTCCCACATATTCTACTAGTCACCAGTTCCTATGGATCTGTCCAACTTTGCCTCTACTATTTCCCCGTTCCTCCCGGACCCCAGTGCCTTTCTTTGTTCAGGACATCACCACAGTCCTTTGGATAACCACACTATCTTTTCTCCTAACTGGTGTCATTAGCTCAGGTCTTATCCTACTTCAATTCAGTCTCCAGAATACTATGTTTTTCCCCTGACTTAAAACCTTTCTATAGCCACCCACAGCTGTTGGGATAAAGTACAGACTCCTTATCCAGGCAGACAAGGAGCTTTATGATCTGACCTTTGCCTTCATTTCTGGCGTCCAATAGTTATTATGCGGACCACGTGAAATAATGTCTATAACAGCTAAAACATGGTTTGACACACAAAACTTAATTGATAATAATATTAATCATTATTTTTCCCACCATACACATGGCCCTCAAGGCAATCATATGCACCTCCATGCAGTTTCTGATCCATTCTCTTTCCTGCTCTATGTCAGCAAAGGGGCTGACCCTCTGCTTACACATCCTTCCTCAGTATTTTCCTCTGGCTAGCTCTTAGTTATCCTTCAAAATTCAGCTCAATGATTATTTCTTGCAAGACAACTTCTGTGACCCTCAGACTGATTTAGATGACCTTCTCCAAACTCCCTGAGTACCTTTTCTATTTCACTGTCATAACACTCATCATTCTGTCAAGTACAGTTGATTTGCCATCCATCTTCCCCCACTGGACTTAGAGCACTTGAATGCAGGCACTACTTTTAATTCAACTTTGGACCATGAGTATCTGATCAAGCCACGTGGCCGGATGTGCTCCTGAGTGATGTAGGTGGCTATGATTAAAAGCATAGTTAGACAAGCCTGAAATCAAACCCTATGGCAATTAGGACAAGTTACTTCACTGACAGCTAATCTAGAAAATAGGGATCATCTCACAGGATTGCTGGGAGTAGCAAATAAGGTACTGTATACAAAATGCTCAGCACAGTACTCAATAATCAAGAGCTATTATTATCATCATGAGTGCTAATATTAGATTTTTCACTTACAATAGTGTTTTCCCAAAGAAAACTTATTTTTATGACCACACATTAGGGATTCTTCTCACAGTAGATAATTAAAGATGATTCAGGATTTTGGTTTATTTTAACATCAATTTGGTCAAAGATCTGATATGATATGCCAAATCCTAATGGTGGCTAATGACATACAGGCAGTCCTTTTGGTTTGCAATAATAACAACAATTAAAAGGTCATAGTATGACATATAGCAGGACAATCATTGGATTTTTTTCTTCCTGTAAATGTGAAAACCCCTAAAAACACACTTTCAAGGATTACTGGTCTATCCTACCAGTTAAATCAACTCTCTTTGAATATAAATTTCTATGTAGACCTAGACAAAAGCATAATAGAGCAGAAGTGTCCGTAATCCCTGTACATCCTCAAGTCACATTGCTTTAACTGCTGACAAAGACAAATGTTTACTATGGTCTAGCGCGGAGAAGCCAATACAGTGAGCGAAATGTATCTCGCCTCACACATCAGCACACGTGCCAGACAGGTTCTGATTGCAAAGTCTGTTATTGGTGATGAGAGAGGCAGAGAGGGCACAGCTGGATATTTCAGATCCACAGCTGAGCTGGCAGCAGTGGGAGTTCAAGTCATCTTCTCACTTGAAAAGCTGGAATGAATCTGTGAGAGTTATTTAAAGGTGTGCTTTATTAAAGAGGTACTTTCTGACTACTGTCAAACTTCACGAGCAAAAGTTGAACACACAGATAAAGGCAGATCTATGTGGGGTCACCTATTAGATGTCAACTGATCTCTTTCAGCACCCACAAATCACTTATTGAAAATGAAATACCAAAAAAAAAGTTTCCCTTCAAGATTAAATGTAGCATGTGGACTTAATTTATATTACTAATGCTTTTAGTATTTGCTTTATATTATTCCCTGAAATTAGCATGGGCACAAATGCCTTAAATTACGTTTCTTGAATTTATAGCCCAAATTACATAGATTATACAAGTACCATATACAGATTCATGAAGATATTAGACAGGCTCCATGGGCCTTATACATTTAACTAGAGCTTTACTAGAATAGTCTCAGTAGCATTGACTTTTATTTTTTATTTTTTATTTTTTTGTCAAACAAAGCACTCACTCTATCAAAGGAGTTCTCAAACTACCAGGAAAATATGATACTTGAAATCCCAAGTGTTTCTTAAAAAGAGATATTCTCATTTTCCTTTTGTACAAAACAGGGTTCAGATTGCAAATAACAGAAAAGTAATTCATTGGAAGTATACTGATAATTCACAGAATTGATGAGAAGGCTAAAGAACGGCAAGAACCAAGGCATCCCAAGGTAACATTATTGTAAGTTTAGGAGTTGCCACTTATGCTAACTGCTTGCCACCCTGCACCAAACTCCACTGCAGCCACCAGAATGACATGAGAAGGCTCCAACCCCGTGCGGTGTGCCACTGAGCTGGAGTATCTAACCAGCCAAGCCTTGCTGGGTCTCATGCTGGGGCCCTGGCTACCAAGTTGTTGAAGAAAAAACTGCTGCCCCCTACCATCAGCAATGGAAGGAGGGAACCCTGATTCCAAGTTCTTGTGGGATTTTGTCCAAAGCAGGGCAGCCGAAACCAGTATCAACTATACATTTGGTCCACTGGCCCAACAGACAGCAGAACTTATCTAATACTACAACTGAAGGACATAAAACAGAACATATTTATTCATCTTCCAATTCCACAGACTGATTCTGACAGAATGTGCCAGAGTCTTGGGAATGGCTAAGAGTCAGTCTGAACCAAGGCAGGGGACAGGATGAGGGCTGGTAGAAAAACTGGAGTGAATTTTCCTGAGCAAACACATTTTGCCCTCTCAGTGTCCCACTTGTTATTTAATACTCAGCTCTCCTATTCTACATGTACTCCCTTCTCCCTTTTTTTTTCCTACTGATAAATTATTACATGTAAGAAGATGAGGCTGGCTGTGAATGTAGAGGAGGCAAATGCCTGGCAGTTCTTAAGTTCATACTTGCATATTTTTGCTTTCCTTTCACCTTCAATATCTTATATGGGAGAAAATGGGACAGGACATACTTGAAGCCATGTGTAGCACCTAGCTTTTGTTAATTAAACACAAAAACTCAGTGGGACAGCCTGAGCTATTGTTTGTCACTAGCAGTGTAGATAGATATAAACTCCTTAAGGATGTGTGACTAGCCATTCTTTTCTTTCTTTCTTTTTAAAATAAAACCATTCCGGTTTTCAACACGTTTGTCTAAGTAAGGTACAATCCTTCAAGTCTCCCTTTTCCAATTTGCAAATCACACCATAATTGTAAAGCAACTGTTACAACAAGAACAAAAAAACTACTCATCTGGAACATGCAACAAAAAATAGAGCAATCATATTTATGGTTAGCAATAAATAACTAAAGGTCCTTGGCTAACAAACTCAGCTTTCCCAAAAGGAAAAAAAACCTGAAAGCTCACAGTAAACTATCATGTTAAGAAAAAGCAGTTGGGGAATGGGAGTGGGAGGTAAAGGATTAGGTAAAGGTATGTGTTTTATAGAAAAGGACATTAGGCCTCATTTGCTTGGTGAATCTGTGGAAATAATTTATGGTATTCTATACAAGGAATTATGACTCCATCCTGAACAGACTGCTTATCTCCCCATGGCTCTTCATAAGCAAGAAAGGGCATGCTCATGACTCTTTGACTTCAGTGTTAACATTGATTTTATAATTACAATAATATTGGATACCAAGGTCCTCAAGGGAATTATTCATGGACAAATTAGAGACAATATTTGCCAGAGATAAAATATTCATCACCAACAGAGTACATAAAATGTATCTGAGAGGATCAGGGCTCACTTGGGACCTACACAAGCGGAATAAGACGTCACCAGAAAAATGCAAGAATTCTCTGATATGTAAAAATCTTAAACAAAGAATGTCAGTCTTAACAAATTCTGCACATATTAAAATAAGACCTCATTGTCACATAATCTGGGGGCATTCCGGTAGGGTGAGAATAAACAATTGCCCTGAAATTTTCTTAGAGGGCTTCCAAAGCAAATACATAACAAGGACCTCACAGCTCTCTTTTTAATCCTATTAATTTTAAATTTCTGACAAATCGCAAACTTCTCTTTGCCTAAGGGTTATGTCTCAAGCTAGCCGTTTTTTTGTGCAATCTTTAAGGTTTTCTACGTATAGGTTCATATCACTGGCAAAGTCAACGTCCAAAAGTCAGTTGCATATCTGTACACTGATAATTAACAATAAGACATTTAAGAACTAACTTAACCAAGGAGGTGAAAAGTTTGTACAATAAAAGCCACAAAACATTGCTGAAAGAAATGTAAAAAGATACAAATAAATGGAAATACATCCTATGTTCACGGACAAAAGACAATAATGTTAACCTGTCAACACTAACCAAAGGGATTCAATGCAATCCTAGCAAAATCCAAATAATTTTTTATGGAAATAGAAAAACCCATCCTAAATTCATATGGAATCACAAATGACAAAACAATCTTGAAAACAAAGAACAAAGCTGGAGCTAGACTCACACATCCAGATTTCAAAACAAACATACGGTAACAAAAAGAGCATGTTATTAGCATAAATGCAGACATATAGACCAATGAAATAGAATAGAGATCCCCAAAATAAACCTTTGCATGTATGGTCAAATGATTTTGAGCAAGGGTGACAAGACCATTCAATGGGAAAGAATGGTCTTTTCAACAAATGGTGCTAGGAAAACTGGATATGCACATGCAAAAGAATAAAGTTGGACCCTTACCTAATGCCATATACAAAAGTTAACTCCAAATGAATAAAAGCACTAAATGTAAGACCTAAAAGTATAAAAAACATAGAAACATAGAAAGTTTTTCTTAGAAAAAACATAGGGCAAATGCTTCATGACTGAATTTGGCAATAATTTGTTGGACATGATACCACAGACACAGATGAAAAAAGAAACAATAGGCAAATTGGACTTTATCAAAACTAAAACATTTGGTACAACAAAAGAAAATGTCAATAGTGTAAAAAGGCAGTCCATAGAATGGGAAAAAATATTTGTAAATCATATCTGTAATAAGAGATCAATGTCCAGAATATGTAGAGAACACCTAACACTGAACAATAAAAAAAAAAAAAACCTTTTCAAAAATGGACAAAGAATTTGAAAAGACATTCCTCCAAAGAAGATATACAAAAGGCTAATTAAGTATATGAAAAGATGCTCAATATCACCAATCATCAGGAAAATGCAAACCAAAACTACAGTGAGGGCCAGGTGTGGTGGCTCACACCTGTAATTCCAGCACTTTGGGAGGCAAGGCAGGTGGATCACTTGAGGTCAGGAGTTTGAGAACAGCCTGACCAACACGGTGAAACCCCATTTCTACTAAAGATACAAAAAAATTAGCCAGGCGTGGTGGTGCACACCTGTAATCCCAGCTACTCAGGAGGCTGAGGCAGGAGAATTGCTTGAACCCAGGAGGAGGAGGTTGCAGTGAGCCAAGATCGCCCCACTGCACTCCAGTCTGGGTGACAGAGTAAGACGTTGTCTCAAAAAAAAAAGAAAATTATGGTGAGATATCATTTATTAATACATCCATTAGGATGGCCACTATCTTGGTCTGTTCCTGTTGCTATAACAAAATACGTAATTTACAAAGAACAGAAGCTTATTTTCTCACAGTTCTGGAGGCTGGGAAGTCCAAGATCAAAGCACTGGCATTTTATGTCTAGTGAGGGCCTTCTGCTACATCCTCACATGGCAGAAGACAGAAGGGTGAAAAGGGCCTAGCTAGTTTTCTGGAAGCACTGGATAAAGGTATTAATCCCATTCATAAGGCCATAGCCCCCAGACTTAATAACTTCCTGAAGGCCTCACCTTTTAATACCATCACATTGGGTCTTAGGTTCCAACATATGAATTTTGGGGAGAACATGCACATTTAAATCATAACAGCTACTATCAGAATAATGGAAAATAACAAATGTTGACAAGGATATGGAGAAATTAGAACCCTGTACACTGCTGGGGAGAATGTAAAATGATACAGCAACTGTGAAAAACAATATGGCAGTACCTCAAAAAATTAAAAGTAGAATTGTCATCTGATCCAATAATGCCATATCTGGGTATATACCCAAAAGAACTGAAAGCAGGATCTGGAAGAGTTATTTGTACACTCATGTTCATAGCAACATCATTCATAACAGCTAAAGCACGGAAGTACCCTATATGTCCATCAACAAATAAACGGATAAGCAAAATGTGATATAGACATATAATGGATTATTATTTAGCCATAAAAAAGAAGGAAGTTCTGACACATGTTACAGCATGTTTCAACCCTGAGGACATAAGACTAAGTTAAATAAGCCAGCCAGCCATAAAAAAGACAAACACAGTTTGACTCTACTTACATAAGACAGAATTAGTCAAAGTCATAGAGACCAAATGTAGAATGGTAGTTACCAGGAAACAAGGAGGGGGATACAGAGAGTTATTGTTCAATGGGTATAGAATTTCGGTGTTACAAGATGAAAACGAGTCATGAAGATGTATGGTGGTGATGGTGGTGATATAATATTATAAATGTATTTAATACCACTGAGCTGCATACTTAAAAATAGTTAAGATGGTGAATTTTATATGTATTTTACAAAACTAAAAAAAATTTTTTGAAAAAAAAATCCCACAACGATTTATAACTTCATCCCAAACCTATTCCTCCTGAAACTTTCCTCCTTAGTTAACAACAGCTCCATTTTCTCAGTTGCTCAGGCCAAAAACTCTAGAATAATCCTTGGCACCTCTTTTTCTCTCAAACCACACATCCAATCAATCAGAAAATTCTGTCAGCAATAGCTTCAATATATATCCAGACTCCAACTACTTCTCACCACCTCTACCCTTACCACCCCAATCTAAGCCACCATCATCTGTTGCTTTGATTATTCCAAAAGCCTCACACTGGCTTCCTGCTTTCACTCAAACCTCCCTATAGTCTATTTACAGCACAGTAGCCAGAGTTATCCTGTTAACATATGTCAGACCAAGTCTCTTTTCCACTCAGAATACTCCAAAGGCTCCCATCTCACTCAGGCTAAAAATGGAAGCCCTTATAGCAGACTGAAAGGTCCTATAAAAATCTGCCTCTTTCCTCCTTCCTCCCTGACTCCTAATTATTTCTATGACAACATCTACTACTATTTCTTCCCTCAGTCAGTTGCTCCAAGCAAACTGGCCTTCTTGCAGTTCCTGGCCCACGCTCGGTAACATCCAACTTCAGGACCTTCGTACTTGCCATTCCCTCTGCCTAGAAATCTCTTGCCCAATAATACACATGATTCATAGTCACTCCTTTATGTTGTTTGGGTCTCTACTCACATATCACCTTTTCAGTGAGACCTGCCCTGATCACTTTTAAAAATTGCACATGTACCCTAGAACTTAAAAGTATAATTTTTTTTTTTTAAAAAAGGGCCAGGTGCGGTGGCTCATACCTGTAATCCCAGCACTTTGGGAGGCCGAGGCGGGCAGATCACAAGGTCAGGAAATCGAGACCATCCTGGCTAACACGATGAAACCCCGTCTCTACCAAAAATACAAAAAATTAGCCAGGCATGGTGGCGGATGCCTGTAGTCCCAGCTACTCGGGAGGCTGAGGCAGGAGAATGGCGTGAACCTGGGAGGTGGATCTTGCAGTGAGCCAAGATCGCACCACTGTACTCCAGCCTGGGTGACAGAGCGAGACTCCGTCTCAAAAAACAAAAGTCAGAAAAACAAAAAAAAGTGCAACCTCTCCCACCACAACATGTTCTATCCCCCTTATGTTTTCCCACAGAACTTACTGTCTTCTTACTTACTCAGTAATTTACTTATTTATTTGTTTATTGTCAGTCTCCCCTCACTAGAACGTAAGTCCCTTGATGGCAAGATTTTTTACAATTGTTTTATTGAATTATTTCCTAACCTTTTACATCCGACAGAGGTTGATGGAATTCTGTATTCTAGCCACATTTTTCTTGAATGGAAGGAACATACATCCTTTTCAATCACATTCTATTAAATTTGGCAAATCTTATACTTTTATGTGACTCCTCCTGTGTTTTGTCTTCCTCTACAATTATAACACTAAGGTCACGCTAATGACAAAGAGTTGGGGTGGGGGTGGGTCTAGACAGAGTTTTACTTTCTCATCTGTATAAGAAGACACAAGAGGAGAAACTAGTCTTTTGAGAGAAAAAACAGAAAACGTAAGTGTCATGGAAGTAAGAAAACTTAAGTGTTTCAAGAGGGGGGAGGTAAGCCACTAAGATGAATGCTTCTGAGTAGTTAGATCAGAACACACAGATAACCATTGTATCTGGGAATATGGAGGATATCGGTGATCTTCACCAGCACCATCTTACTGGGGTGGTAAAGACAGAAATCAAGGGTATGTATTTAGGTCCAGTGACACTCTTCATTTGACATGTTTCACATAGGATATTCCTTCCATTCCCAGGGCTTCAACTATTCTGATGACTTCTGAATCCCATATCTGCTTCAACGTCTCATTCTGCAGAGCAAAACTAGAGTTTTTAAACTTCCTGTTAAACATCTCTATCTAGATATCCCTTCGGTACTCTCAAACTAATAAAAATCCAAATTCAGTATCAATCCTACCACCCACAAAAGAAACTTCTTCCTTTTTTCTATATTTCCTGTTTCAGTAAATTGCTGCATCAACTAATCCATCACCCAAAGCTTATCCTCAATCCTGTGTCTCACAATGTCCAAAGTTGATGCAAGTCTCCTATTTGTATTGATTTCACCTCTTAAATGTTTCTGTAATACTCTAATCCAGGGGACCTCAACCCCCAGGCAGTGAACTGGTACTGGTCCATGGCCTGTTAGGAACCAGGCCTCACAGCAGAAGGAGAGCAGCAGGAGGGCAAAGGAGCACTGTGGCTTGAGCTCCGCTTCCTATCAGATCAGCTATAGCATTAGATTCTCATAGAAGCAGGAACCCTACTGTGAACTGCACATGTGAAGGACCTAGATTGCTTATGAGAATCTAATGCCTGATGATGTGAGGTGTAACAGTGTCATCCTGAATCTATCCCCTCTACCCCAGTCGATGGAAAAACTGTCTTCCACAAAACTGGTCCCTGGTATCAAAAAGCTTGGGAGCCTGTGCTCTAATCTATTCCTATTGTTTTACAATAAAGCCTTCATCATTTTTATGCCAGAACTATAACTACTTCAACTTATGTATTCTACCTAGCTCAATAAATATTTGTTGATTTCCTGAAATAGCTCATATGGCTCTGTTATAAATTACTCAGATCTAGGTTTATAAAATTAATGCTGTCCCTTAAAAAGCTTGGTTGAACTTTTAAAAAAATAAACTGAATAATTGGGGGCTGGGATATTATGAATGATAATAACTGTAAATAAAAACATACCAAAACAGAAAGTTCTGTTGGACGTGGGTATCCCCTGGGAGACTATGGTAGCGAACACTAAAATCCTAATCGCCATGCATTGGAATTATTCTGACTATTACTTTCTTTAGTCCCTTCTAATCCACCCAGTCTTCTTTGACAACATGTTTCCCCTTCATAATTTAGCTCTATACCGTCTAAAAGCTGTAACTTCAATCGAAGAACCTAAGCATTTTTAAAGCAAACAAAATACACGACATAAATTATTATCAGAGGCATGGGCCCACTGAGATGTTCATTTTGAACAAGAAGAGATAAGTCATTCCTGGGAGAACACAGGCAAGGATAAGAGATTATTCAAGCCTAATATGCAAGGCTCCTCACCTCTCCGTCATTTTTATGAGACCCACAACATAGTCTTAACCCCAATAACCTCCATAGGGCCTCACCAAGAAAGGATAGAAAAGACCTCAGAAGTATTTTGGCCCTAAAACATTTTTGAATCAAGCTAGAGAAAGTTATGAAACTCACAGTTGTCATACTTGACTTGCATCCAGAAACACAATTCAAATGAAGCATGTAGTCTAAATGGTTGATAGTTTTCAGCTGGCTGTACTTTCCAGCCACCTAAAATGAAAAATCTAATCTCACTCTAATAAAAATCTTTGACCTGGCAAAAAAAGAAACATATACCTTTGTGGTAAAGTGAGGAGAGGAGGCAGGTAACAGAAATGGTAGAATGACTTTACAGGGTTTTGACTTTTAAACACCAATATTTATAGATTAAAAACTGTCTGAAAGGTTAAGCTTGGAAAGAATCTACTTCAGATACCTGATACAGCACAGGCACAAAATGAACCATGTTTCATCTAACTTGTACCACGGGAGAATTTTACCTTTAGCTTTACCAACTTCCCAAAAGGACTTCTACTCTATGTTCCTTAAAATCCCAAAGGTCTGTGTAGTGAAGTATCCCACAAAGAGTAGGGTGTCCCCGTCCTCCTCTACTAGTAGATGGAAATGACATGGAGATATCGCGAGACACTCAGGATGTTTATTTACTCAGAAAGTAAATCTACGTTCCTTTTGTCCAACAGGCAATATTATTCTTATTTCTCAAGGCCCAAGGTCCATAACTACTTCTCCCCACTTAAGGTTTACACTACATTCTGTATTCTCAAAATACTTAATTAATGTTGCTAATGTGCTACGTACTTAACTACGTACAAGCCAAATTAAGCCACCTGTGGTCAATATATACCTGGACAGCAAGGTTCAAGATAGATCCTATATTCAGACTATCATCAATGCAAATACAGAAAAAAATCAATCCAGACTTTACTGTATTCATCCTTTATTCATTAGGAATCATGCAAAAAGCTCACATAAGAATTTTAAAAGGTTACAAAACATGGTAATAGTGTAAATAGCTACAACAACAACTGAAGGCCCCACAGTCATTTCACAAGCTAAAGAAGGAAATAATTTGCTCTTTCCACTAATCTGACAGTTGGCCCAACCTCTGACAGTTCAGGAGATCTTTTTTCTGTTATCTCTAGTCCACTTATAAGCATGTATGAGGACACACACTTAATTTGTTTTTCTCTGTTTTTTTCTCATGTCTAAAGTAATACTTGGAATGAATAAGTTGATCAATCAGAAATGTGTAAAGGAAAAAAGAAATGTCCCGTCATATTCAACCCTCTTAGAGATAGATGATCAGTGTTCAGTCCTTCAACTTTTCTATGCATATGCTAATATATATGCCTTTCTCTTTTCTTTTTTTAGTACAAAAATGGAATCATAATATGCATACAGTTATACAACTAGCTCATTATTTTTCTGACAACTATGTATTAGTCCCATTTTAGGATGAGAAAACAGACCCAAAGAATAGGTGATTTGGCAAAGGTGACTCAGCTAATAAGTGATGGAGTGGGAATCAAGCCCAGAAATCTGACTGTAGAGTTTGACTGCTCCCTTTCCAAACAGCGGAAAAGCTGTAGCCCATCTTCTCCTGTGTGCTACCAAGCAAACCTGTGCTATTCTGATGAACATGCTAGCACATATTCATCAAAACAGAAGAGGAGCCTACCTGATTCTTTTTAATGTCAGCATAGAATTATATTGTATGCCTACCCCGAAATTTATCAGTCTCCATTTGGTGGCTAAATACATGGTTAATTTTAAACTATATAGAATTTAGATTTTTAGAGCTAGAAAATACCTTAAAGAATATGTTTTATGGAATCAAAAGTTCTCAAGATAGACGAACATACTAAAGCCCCAAATCTTGAAGCATATTCATCAAAAAGATCACAGGTTTCCTTGGTAGCAGACAGGAGAGGGTAGGCTGCAGCTTTTTCCACTATTTAGAAGTTGAGTGCTCAAATTCGAGAGCCAGATTTCTGAGTTTGATTCCCACTCCAACACTTACTCAGCCACCTTTGCCAAATCATCTAAAAAACTGGGCCACCTTTGCCAAATCACCTAAGTTATTTGGTCCTGTTTTCTCATCCCAGTAATGGGACTAATATACAGTTGTTGTCAGGATTAAATTAGTTACAATGTAAAGTACTTAGAGTATTGACTTAGAAATAAAGCAGTAAGTGCTAATAATAATAATTATTATTATTTATGCCATACTAGTTCAAGCTTACCTTAAAAAATTATTAAAATTTCTGTTCTTGGTGTGGGTAGAATAGAAAACACAAACTTTTGGTTGTTACTTGAGATTTTGGCATTTACACATTCAATGCTATTTCTTCATTATTCTTTCATTATTAAAATATAAAACTGTGATTAAACAGCTGCAGTGGGATATACTGAATTATAAAGGATTTGAGTATATTAAACTGAAATAGGATTCCAAACAGAAATGTGAACATATATTTCTGCTAGAATTGTTTGTTACCTATAGAAGCCTCCTTCAAATGAGAAATGGAAGAAAACAAGAAAATAAAAATCATCAGTCCTACTGCATTTTCATTCATATGAGTTTCACAATAAAGGATGAAAACTTTAAACTCTGAAGAATATACTAGTCAATATATATTGATTCTTCAGTAGTAAAAACACCTGAGATATTTTTGGGAAACAGATACATTCATTTCAGCTCTTCACAACATATAGATTTGTACTTCCTTTCACATTCGTGGTATTTGTTTTCAGATTTTTTTTTTAAATTTTTTTACTTGAACACACTAGACTGAAGTGTAGTAGCAGATTCCAAATTGTTTGAACATCTTTCAGCTGCAAGAACACAACATTATCAGGCAATTCATTGTAAAAAAAAGCAGCATGAACTTGTCTGGGTGTTCTCCAGGTAATGAGAAATATCTCATGAATGCCAGGGAAAGAACTTTAAATGACTGCTCTTTTAACACACCTTTCAGGCAAATGTCTTAAGGCCAGTGTCACAGAAACGCACCTGAGCGGGAGGGGGTGCCCCTGCTTCATGATCACACTAGCTCTGAACATAATTAAAACTAATCCTTTTACCTGCCTACATTTTTTACAAGCACTCTGTTCAGTACAGTACATAAAAAAGGTCTGCATGTTTTATACCAAGATTCAATCAGTACTTCAACATTTGGGGGGGAAATGCAAGTCCAAACAACAGCAGTTCATTCACTTATTTAAAACATTCAGCTATTTTAAAAGGCTTAGAAAACACAGAGCATAATGGTGTATCAAAATGACAAGTCCTCATCGGAGGCACTGCATCCAAATTTGCTTACCTCAAGCTTTGAAAAACAGCCAAGATATGAAAACTCTAGAGAAGGAAAAACTTATGCCATGACTTGCATTAAGAAATAGGCTATAGAAACAACAAGTGTTTACAAACCAATTGAGGTACTTACGTTACCCGAGGAAGGATGATAAAAGAATTATCTAAAAAATTAGTTGATATAATCATAAACAATACCCTAAAAGGGTTACCTGTACAAGAGTTAGGCAGAGGTCAGTGTTGCTCTGTCCTCACATTCATGGTATGACTGAGAGAAAATACAGGGAATATCTTCACTTAGGTCACAGAAAATACATTTCAGCTGGCAATAAGCACTTCAGCTGTTGATGACAAACTTTTTATATACAATTTTATTCATCTTTCCATACTCTATCACACATAGGCAAAAACAACAACTCAATAAACTGAACCACAATTATACTTCTTCTGCAATGCTTCTTCTCACACTTTATTGAAATGTCACTTGTTATAACAACAAAAAGCCTACCTTCTCAACTAATCGGATTTACTTTCACCACTTTTTTGCAGCTCAGTCGGATGATCACAATACATATAACACCTATGCCCTTTGTCTCCAATTAAATCCCTCATATTCAGTGGGTTAGGAAAAAAAAAAAAAAAAGTTGAGTGATTCTATTTATCTTAATAGCTTTCCTTGGTTTTACCCTCAGTTCAAATCTATGGCTGACCAGAGAGGAGACCAGAGCACAATATCTCCATGGCCTTAGTCCTGACTCCATAATGAATGACTTTGAGTTTCTTTTCCCAGGTGCACCTCTTCTCATCCTTCTCAATTCCTTCACTCTATACTTCACCAACTACCCCACACCCACCTCACTCTACACCTCACCAACTACCCCATACCCACCACATCACCATGAAAGGAATAAGCTTTTGTGTTTTCAGAGTCTGAGATATGAAAAAGATTCTTTGCTTGGTCAAACTTCAGTCAGGCTTCCGAACCTTCTCCTAAACCCATCTGTGCACTTCTTTGTGAAATCCCATTTTAGCAAAGAGCCTGGCTAAGTCAGTTCAGCGAGAACCCCCATATCTAATTTGATCATCCTTCTCCACCATCCCCCAGGTGATGTCTGATCACCTCAGCCAGTCTTCTGCAAGAATCCTGTTAGGTTGGTTTAGCCAGAGTCCCCCTTACCCCTTATGTTTCTTCTTAGTAATTTTCCATCCACTGACCCCCACCCTGCTCTTTGGCTATAAATTCCTACCTCCCCATGCTATATTTGAAACTGAACTCAATCTTTCCTCTTGCACTGCAAGAACCCATTGCAGTGGTCCCTATACCTATGGTGATGGTCCTGAATAGTCTTCCCGGCCTTTACTGAGCATCATTGAATAATTTTTCTTTAACATGTAACCCAAAGTCACAATGGACCATCTCCTTGACCTCCTAACTTTAGTAACTAGGGCCTCTTAGAAAACCTCAAGTCAGAATTTAAAATTATATAGGGATAAAAATCAAGTGACCAAGCTATGTAACTGGCAGGAAATTCAAAGCAAGAAGGAATACCCTCACAGCCCAAAAACATGGGTACCAACTAGAGTATATGGCACAAATAAATTCAAAATTTGACATTTTGAAAGTCATATGAATGAGCTCTCTCTTTAGCTCAAGTTTAATGACTCCTGTCCCTTTAAGAAGTTTCTTATTTATTTTTTAGGCAAGTGTAATTAAGAAACAACCAGCCATATTGTAGAATAATCAAGATAGAAAAATTGTATTTGTATAATTTGTGTGATACAGTATATGGTAGGCAGAATAATGGCTCCTCTAAAAGATATCCATATCCTAACCCCTGGAACCTGTGACTGTTACATGGCCAGGGGGCATTAAGGTTACTAATCAGCTGACCTTACAAATATTATCCTGAATTAATCCAGGTAGGCTCAATGTAATCACAATTGTCCTTAAGCAGAAAGGAGAAGTCAGAAGAGTCAGAATCAGGGAGATGGCATTGTAAGAAAGACTGACTAATCACCACTGGCTTTGAAAATGAAAAGGAATTCAGGCGACCCCTAGAAGCTGAAAAAGGCAAGAAAAGGGAATCTCCTCTAGAGCCTGCAAAAAGGAATGCAGCCTGGCTGACATCTTAGTTTCATCCTGGTGAGACCATTTTGAACTTCTGACTGCCAGAACTGTGAAGTAATAAAATGGTGTTGTTTTAAGCTACTTAGTATGTGGTAATATGTTATATCAGCAATACAAAACTAATACAAGTGGGATGCCAAACAATGAATAATAAAGACCTAGCTCTTTCCAGTTATATAAAAGGTCATTTCATACGTAATTATCCTTAAAGTATTTGGAAGGGAGGGTGTTGTTTTCTTTGTACCTATTTACAAGGTTTTCTAAAGTCAAATTATTATCTGAAATATCACCTTTCATGAATAAAATCAATGGAAAAAAGTCTTCATAGATTTCTGATGTGCCAGAATATATCCAATACATAAGCAATATATACCAGAAGTCCTAGGGAAGCACCGTTTTTCTATTATAAGGATGGAAAAAGTTAATGTCATTATTCCCCATTCTATGCCATGATTTCAGGGGGTTCCCTATTTTCCAAGTACTTACATAAAGCTCCCAAATTATCTTTAAAATAATCCTAGCTTGTTTTCTCCTCACAACTTGGCCTCATTTTACTCTCCTGAATCAAGTAAGTCCCATCCCACTCCACCCTTACCATACTCAGCTCTGCACTCCCCGCTTCACTGTTAAATACACATTTCTTGGTGTAAACCTCAGGGGACACAAATCAGCTTTAATACCAACAGAAAATATAATTATCCCTAATCAATTAGATACAAAGAGTTTTAATATATTTCAAAACCAAACTGAGCAACATTTAACTTCTCTTGGTCACTCACCATTAACCTTAACTATATAGCAGATAGCCAAGAATATCAACTTCTGTAAAAACAAAATATTTCGCAGCATCACAACTCCCCTTTCTTATCCATTGGAATAGATTCTGGATAATCAACTATTTTATATTTAACACTATTTGATGTCTTTTTATAAGCACAAATTAAATAAAAATAATAATCTCTTGTTTTTATTTCCTTCTATAAAGTCTGTGAAAGTATGAGAAACTATCCAATGACTAAAGTCAATTCTATAAAATTATATTTTAGGGGATCTCCATGTCACACACACAAGCTTCTACTTCCCCTCAGTAACACTGGTTTTAAGATTCTTGAAGATAATTTTAATCATGACAACATTTTTATGTATGTGTGGAACCATCAGCTAGTACCATTCCACGTAAGGAACCACTGTTGGTCAATAACGTTTTCAGTAATCCATAGTGAACTGAGGAAAACCAGGAACAAAAAGGGTTGGTTGGTTTGTTTCCCATAAAACTACCTTTTTTTCAATTTAGAAGGACTTATTTATTCAAAGATTATAATCTCCCTACAGGCAGGGGCAGGAGGGTATTAAAGTCATGAACTGAACTTAGTAATAGTCCCTGAGGGTTGTTTTTCTAATGTCCTTATTGGCAAACTAAGTCCCACCTTTGCCCACCCGCCAAAGTTTTTTTATTTATTTTTAATATTATGGTTCTATAAAATCCAAAAATCTGGAAGCTGCCACCTAAACAACTTTGAAAATTTGAGTGGTAAAGGACATAGTGGTAAGTTACATACAATTTTCTTTTCGAGAGAGGAAATCAACATCTGTGTTTATAAAATGTTAACCAAACCACAAAATATCTTTTTGTGATAATTATATTAATAACAGTGAGGGTGAAGACAAGACTGAACTTTTCCATCCATGAAGACACATGATGAAAAACAAATCACATATAACTATTACATATGCCAGACTCCATTCTATTTGCTGTAATTCCCACAGGAGACGTGCAGGAATTCTGCACTGCCCATGTTTTCAGGAATTAGGACTTTGACTTTTCCCTTCCTCTCCAGGTTTCTGCTGAGAACCGAGTCTTAAACTGTCATAAATAAGGTAAGACTTTTGGCAGACGTACACTGCTTTGAATTGCTCATCTGTACCTATATTGTCTAAATATGAATCTCCATTATCCCCTTGGCAATTACATTAACTCCAGACGGTGGCCTTCTTAAAATCCAGACAAATTACCCAATGCCCAGACTTCTTTCTAGAAACCAAAGATAATGCACACAACTCTCTAAAGTTTCCAGTCAGATCTTGCACTTTTTTCTCAACCTCTTTACATTTCAGTGCAGATGAATAAGAGTTTAAAACGTAAAGGAGCTGATGCTTAAAAGCACACCCTAGGTATTTTGGATCAAGGGCCATAATCAAAGGATCAGTTCTGAACATTGTACTGATTTTGGAGCAAACAAAGCTCATTTAGTAGTTATCGCTCAGAATCCAATCCAGGTATTTGTGTAGCTTGTGCACTGTTTTTCATGGCAGTACCTGGAGGAATGTATAGTCATTTACTAAGAATCATCTTTGCTATCAATTCCCTTGCTTTTATTTTTATTTATTTGTTTATTTATTTATTTTTGAGATAGAGTCTGACTCTTTTTGCCCAGGCTGAAGTGCAGTGGCACAATCTTGGCTCACTGCAACCTCCACCTCCCGGGTTCAAGCGATTCTCCTACCTCAGCCTCCCAAGTAGCTGGGATTTACACGTGTGAGCCACCACGCCCAGCCTCCCTTGAACTTTTCTAACTCCCTTGGTTGCACACTCCTCAAAAATCCCAACAACTGCTATGGCATAAAGAGCTCTCACTTTGGGTGAAGTACTTTCCAAGCACTTTGGAAGGATTATTGCATTTAATCCTCGTAACTCCCCTGGGAGGTATACGCTTTATATCAGGCCCCTGTGACTGTAAAGTCATCTGCTCAGAGATCGCTTGCCCAAGATGACCCAGCTAACAAGATTTGGGATTTGAACACAGGTCTAACCTGCTTTCAAAAAATCAGTAAATAAATAACCACTGCATTGCACTGCCTGTTAGGGAAAACCCATCAGGGAATAAAAAGGTATTCGAGTTAGTTTGTTCCAAACAGAACAAAAGTTTAGGGACTACCCTTGGCAAAATACCAATGTCCCAGAATCATTGCCTCTCCTTACTGGCTGGCCCATTTGACACTTACTGAAGAGCAGTTCTTTGCCTTTAGAGTATAACCTTCCAGAAGCTGAGGGCTCTGTTAGTTAAACTATTACGCTAGAATTCCAACCAGCAACTGAAACCTGATACCATGTTCATGATTAATCATTCAACAAATTTTATTTGAGCACCACCATAATTAAGTAACTGTTAAGTAACTGAAATTCTGCTGTGGAGGACTAAATATGTGAAAGCCATGTTCCTGTCCTCTAGGAACTACTGGTCAAAGGCACAGTAAAAACAAAGACTGCTCCAGAAACAGTAACTAAAGTTACCTGATGACCACTTCTAACTTCCTTGTCCTTTTCCTCAAATTCATAATTTTCTGGGGAATGGAGAAGGAAGACATGAACACTGTTTAATACTTAAAAAATATCTACTGGAACAGACTAAATTGTCCTCCTTCCCCCTTATTCTTCCTCTGGTTTGGCCCTTTCTCCTCTAACCCCAGAATCTGTATTTTTTCTTTGGCTAATCTAGATTAGTGATATCAAATTAAGAGAACTGGACAGGAAAAACAAAACAAACCAAACAGTGGGAGTAATAAATATATTATATTGATCTGGCCCAAAGTCTATGTCTGTTTAATCCTAGTCGTTACATAGTTTATGTACAGTTGCAAGGGGGTAAAAAACTAATCCCAGCACCTCAAATACTATAATTAGGACTTCTCGAAGCCTGAAAAGGGTGCCAGTAGGATCAACTTTCTGAGTTGGTACTCTTCATTCATTCAACCAATATTGACTGAGTACTCACCAGTACCAAGAGGTAGATATTTATAGTGAACAAGGAAGATATTCCCACAGCCCTCATGGAAGTTATAGTCTAGAAGGAAAGTCAATATTAAACAGAGTCAGAAATGCATGTTGAAATACTGTCAATGAGAAGCACTGTGAAGGGAAAGAACAGGGTGTCTCTTAAAAGTTTACCAGATTGTATACCGTGATACTTCAAAAAGCTGTGAGGGAAAGAAATCTAAGAGGTAAGTGATCATATTTAGATGAAGAGTTAGGAAAACCCTCTGGGGGGATAAGAAAACAAAAAATATCTTAGCTGAAATAATTAGGAGTTAGCCAGACAAAAAATGAGGAGAACAACATTTCATAAAGAAGGAACTATAGTTGTGTAAGCCCTGAGGGGAAAAAGAACTTGATTTGTGATGGAAACTGAAAAAGCTAGCATGGTCAAGAAGTAGCCATCAGCGAAAGAGGAGAACAAAAAAACACAAGAAAATGTAAGGGCAGCCAACGATATGAACACACCTAAACCAGAAGTCTTCAAATGACTTCCGATAATGTCTCTGATACAAAATAATAATGAATATTCAAAGCCCATATGTAAAAAAGTAAGCAATTAAAATACAATACATTTTCAAAATTCTCAAGTGACCAAGATTTGTAACTAGAAAGGCTCATTTAGTCCAATGAGCCCCACATCTTTCAAATAAGAAAGGAAACCCCATGCCCACGCATGAGATGCTGTCATCCTCTCTGAATCTCCTTTCTCAAAGCACCCAAGTTCCTCTAGCAGAGAGAGGAGTCTCGTTTGTCCTGAAGGGTTGTTCTACATCACATGATGACAATATCCTATACAAAAGGGACACAGAAGCCACTGGACGGTAGGTGCACAGGATGTGGCATGATACTAACTCCCATGGCCCCTTTCAATATGCAAACGTATGTGGGTATCTGTATGCACAGGGAGACTAAGAGAATTTTAAAAAGAGGCCAAACTGCACTTAAAATCCCTCCAAAAGAGACATTTTACTTCACCCCCAATGTTTCCTCTTCTTAAAAACACGACAGTCGC
>NW_012106441.1:866203-869051 GCF_000951045.1 Mandrillus leucophaeus | reverse complement strand
AGAAAGCAGAAGAACAAGTGGTAACTGGTCCAGCACACCAGAAGCTGACTCTAAACAGGCAGTGAAAAAAAGGGGAGCCACAAGACAGTTTGCTCCCTAGGATTCCCAAGAAGCTCAGGAATGGGTGGAATCCAAGATCCCTTATAAATGGGGATGAAGGAGGGACTAAAAACAAGAGGATTGGTTCAGATGCCTTTAAGGACTTAAGAGTTCTAGATCCTCTCTCTGATTTCACAGAGCTGGGCAACTGGCCCTGCCACCCTGGTAGAAGGCTACACCTTTTATTTTCTGTACTGAAGATCACCAGGCACATATTACAGCAGGAGGAATGTACAGAAAAGGAGAATTAAGTGAAACTTTAGCATAGTGAATATTGAGAGCCCAACGCCCTTTTTCCCCTTATTTCCCCCACCACGGAGGCCCAGGCTTACATTCTCCAGGTGGGAGCCTGAAAGATTCTTCTTTGGAATATCTAACCACCCCAAGAGAGAAAACCTAAAGGTATGTTTATTGGGAGCTCTCTGATAAAACAGCCAAATACCCATGGGAGAAACACACAGTAGGTAAATTTCACTCTTGCACACAGAACTCTGAATTAGCTTCATATGCCCCACTTTTAAATATAAATAGACAAGAATTGCCAAGCATCTAACAAAAGTCACTAATATGAAAGACAGAAACCTAACACAGGAAAAAAATTTTTTTTAACTTGGGGTATGCAGTTACCCCATACAATGAGATGAAAACCTAATACATACATACATGCACATGCACACACACACATACACACACACACATATATTCATACACCAAAGCACACCATGAAATTTCAGAAGACTGGAATTGCCAAACAGGATTAAAAACAAAATCATCACCACCACCAGAAAAAGTACTTCAGATACAAAAGTTCATGATCAAAACAACGATGTTGCTCTGGATAGCAACAGCTAGAAGCTTAGAAATAAATGGCTTCATGACTTCAAAACTATGATGGACAATTATTTCCAAGCTAGAGTTCTCTATCAACTAAACCATCAGTCATGAGTCCAATAAGCAAAATCTCAAGAAAACTGACTTCCAATGAACTTTGGAGTAAGCTAAAGAACACAAAGACCTGGAAGCCAGCAAGCATCTTACAGAAGAAAGGGTCCCCTCAGCATGATAATTCAGGGGGCCCCCCAGAGACGACAGCCATGCAGCAGGGCTGGTCAACAACCAGTCCAGATTGGAGTAGATCAGAAGCTCTGAGAGAATGTCACCAAGAAGATGAACTAGATAGAATTTTATAGCATACCTATTTGAAATTATTAAGAGGAGATTTATACAACTCAAGAGAGACTGAATAGTGACTGAATGATGAGGACATAGCAAACTAAGAAAATGACAAAATATGACAATGACTAACTCAAGAGAAAGTGGAGTTGAATAAAGGAGAAATCTTAATATGATAGCAATGAATGGCATTTATAAAGGCATAATAATATAAACACATGGATTTACCCAAAATGAGAACATTAACCACATGGGCAGAATGAAGGAGTAGGGGGAGGTAAAGACGTGCGTTGGGGTGAATGGGGAGAGAAAAGAGCGAAATCCTCAATTTCCAAAGCAGAAGCCAATAGACAATGCCTAAACCTGAAAAATCAAGAAGTAGCTATGTAAGTATGTTAACTAGAATGATGGAGGTAAATATAAAGAGAGAGAGAGAGAGGCTAAATACAGTAGCTAAAATGGAGAAAGCTAGAGAAAGAGAAGTTAGAGAGGGCATTTGAAGGGAGGGAAAGAAGAAGTTGACCATTGACTACTGGTTTTCACATAATAGGCTCTATAAGATTATTTGATCTTTTAGAAAATATTCATGTATAACTCTGATTAAAAAAAAAAAAAAAACAACGATGAAATAATAAAAAGCCAAGAAATATGGACTAGAATTGAATATTCACTTCTGTCTCCCTTATACTATTAGAAAAATACGTATACCTGTATTTTATAGCACAAGTAGTATCATTCTTTTTAAAGGACTATTTTGAGGTCTTCTTTAGCTTAAAGCCATATAATGAAAAAAAAAAAATCATTCGCTTCAGGTCATTTCTTGTACCTAGACATTGGCCAGACATGCTGTATAAAGAGGCTAATTTTTGAACAGTTACTTGCAAAGTCAACATTCTTCAGAGTGTTTGAAACTGACAGCCTTTCTTATTTTTTATCTTTTATTTATTCACAGCCTACCTTCTCTCTCAAAGAAGTAAGACAGCTAACTTTTTCTTACATGGCAACATTCTCTTCAAAATATAAAGATACACAGTGACTTAGAGGATTATAGAATGCTAATAAGACAGAATAGTTAAGGAGTTCTTTGAAAAAGGACAAAAAGGGACTAATGGTACAAATAACATTAATTTATTCTTTGTGTCCTAATATTTGGCTTGAATACAGTATCAAAATTATTTTCCTTAGCGTCTTCCATGAAAGCTGAAAAGGCAAAGAGGCATAACAAGTAAAATTAAGAAAAATATGCTTTTTCTTTGTTACTAAGTAGTTCTTCTAAAACGCAAGAGTTTTTTTGAGACAGAGTCTCGAAAAGCAAGACTTTTTTTTTTTTTAGTGGTAAATTGATTAAAAAAAATTTTTTTTTGAAATTATACTTTATGTTCTAGGGTACATGTGCACAACGCACAGGTTTGTTACATATGTATACATGAGCCATGTTGGTGTGCTGCACCCATTAACTCGTCATTTACATTAGGTATATCTCCTAATGCTATCCCTCTCCCTCCCCCCTCCCCACAATAGGCCCCAGTGTATGATGTTCCCCTTCCTGTGTCCAAGTGTTCTCATTGTTCAATTC
>NW_012106441.1:805779-864143 GCF_000951045.1 Mandrillus leucophaeus | reverse complement strand
TTTTAGCATGAAGGGCTATTGAATTTTGTCAAAGGCCTTTTCTGCATCTATTGAGATAATCATGTGGTTTTTGTCTTTGGTTCTGTTTATATGATGGATTACGTTTATTGACTTGCGTATGTTGAACCAGCCTTGCATCCCAGGGATGAAGTCCACTTGATCATGGTAGATAAGCTTTTTGATGTGCTGCTGGATTCGGCTAAAGCAAGACATTTTTTAATGTACCCACTTCAAAATACACTGTAAGATTCTGTGACACAGGCATCATCACCATAAAATTCTCTCAATCAAATTATAATTTTCTTTTTCATGAACTATATTTCTTAAGCAAGGCAAGAACATTTAAATAAAAATGATGCATATTATCTATTATTTTACCATAATCCATTCACTTTCCAACCAATTTGCTTCGAATATTCTCTTGGAAACTTGTACTTCAAGACAGTGGCTTAACTCTAATGTTATTTCTATGAAATGATAAATGTATTGTGAAATACATTATATTTGATTATCAAGCTAAAGCATTGCAAATGGCCATCACAGAATCCAAATTAACCCATAATATTCTATACCCCAGAATAGTCCTCTGACAACAAAGGATAACTGTGCATGACAAACCCTTTGAGGTATCTGGGCCTTAAAAATTAAAGGGCCATTCTGAATAAAGTACATTGATTTTCCAAAGGAAGTTTTGTTGCTGTTGTTGCTGCTGTTGCTATTATTTGAATTGACTAATCGTCAAGTGGCTTCTAGCCACCCTGAAGAATATTTACAAGTATAAACATATTAGAATTAAAAGAGACCTTATATGCCATATAGTTCAATCTCTTTTCCTTGAGATGCAAAACTGTGGCACAGAGAAGTTAATTCAGTTGATAAACAACTCATGGTTAATTCAGTCTCCTAGAACCCAATCTAGTGCTCTTTCTGCAATAACACATTACATAGTCTGCAAAACCAGTGCAATTACTACCTGATACTGTCAGCAAACAAAATGAAAATACACATATTTTAATAAGTAGTTTTTGCTTATTTTTGTAGTCACACATAAGAGGATGTTATATCTTTTACACAAAATGAAACTAGGATTATCTTTACTGTTCAAAAGACAGATTGTCCAATTATAGCTATTACTGAACGAGAAATGTATTTTCAGTTTATCTTCCCAAATCAAGTTAGTGGTTTGTTTGGTGTGCACAAAGTATTACAAAATGTCACAGAGTGGGGGCTATTGCAGGGTTTTCTCCTGCTCCCACCAGACCACAAAAGGCAACAAATTTGGAGGGGACAGGAAGGTTAGGAGCAGGATACAAGGAGCTGGAGAGCTGTTCTATCGGTTCAGGTTTTAAGATCCATGAATAAACCCTACTCACTGAGTGAAAGCCCTGGTAATTTTATCTGAGCTCCAGAAAATAATTCCTTGGACAGTTAAAAGATTGGAATATCAAAGAGCTGATGTTAGTTTTAGGTAGCACTTAAATGAAACACTTTTTTTTTTTTTTTGAGTCAGAGTTTCGCTTTTGTCACCCAGGCTGGAGTGCAGTACTGCGATCTTGGCTCACTGCAACCTCTGCCTCTCAGGTTCAAGCGATTTTCCTGCCTCAGCCTCATGAGTAGCTGGGATTACAGGTGCCTGCCATCACACCTGGCTAATTTTTTGTATTTTTAGTAGAGACAGGGTTTTGCCATGTTGGTCAGGCTGGTCTCGAACTCCTGACCTCAGGTGATCCGACCGCCTCAGTCTCCCAAAGTGCTGGGATTACAGGCATGAGCCACCGCACCCAGCCAAATGAAACACTTTTATGTTCTCATCTTACTTTTAAAAAGAATATGATAAAGATAATCAGAGAGTCCAGGAAGGAAATAAAGAGGAGTAGATAAAGTCCAAAATGAGGAATATGCTCATCTGGAGCACACCTACTTAACCAGGAAAGAGTATTTTGAGTAGGAAGAAATGCCAAGTCACTAATTGGTTTAAGGATCTCGGTTATTGGTTGATTCCATTAGGAATGTATCTGGCTACAAGTAACAGAAAATTCATGTTAGGTGCTTTAAACAGGCATTGCCAAACCTAAAGGGCCAGAGAGTAAATATTTAAGACCTGAGGGCCATATAGTCTCCGTCGCAATTACTCAACTCTGTCATAGCATGAAGGCAGCCACAGTCAATACATGGCTGTGTTTCAGTAACACTTTCCTTACAAAAATAGGCAATCAGCCAATGGGTCATAATTTGCCAACCAGTGGTTTAACCAAAATGTCAATCCCTGGTTTAAACAAATGAGACTTAATTAAAAAGAAGCTGGCCTTTTCTGTAAGGTAGTAAGAAGGGCACATCAGCTCCAGCTGTCACATTTCTGTTTAAGAAGAGGAAAAGGGAAAAGGAAGGTAGAGGGGACTCGGCCACATCTGTCCCTTTTCACAAGAAAGCAAAAAATTTCCCCAAAGCACCTCAAGCAGACCCCCTCCCCCATAAGATCACTAGTCCGAACCAAACAACACAGCCACATCTAGTTGTAAGAGAAGTCGAGAAAACAGGGAACACAGGAGTCTAAGTGGCTTAGACCAATCACAGTTCATTCACTGCCTAGGGCTAGACACATTGCTGCCTCAGACCAGGGTATTTTAGCAAGAAGGATAAATGGTTATTGGGTGTACAATGAACAGTGTTTGTCCTATTGGACTTTATTTTTTCTGTTTTCTCTATTGGTATAATCTGCTCAAAGAAAATATGCTTTCTTAGCTTTGAACTAATTAGTCAAATGGAGATTGAGAAAGATTAAGCTTGTTTCGTGGTGGGGGTGGGGAAGAAATAAGAGTGAATCAACCATTAGCTACCTAAAAATAGTGATTTAATGCGGTGGGGGAGATGAGGAGTGAGAAACCCGAATGGCAGTCCTGCCAGCCCAGTTTTATGACCTTAGCCAAAACACTTAAGCTACCCATGCCTCTGATTCTCCAACTGGAAAAATAAAGTTGTTAAATTAGATGTCTCTAAGGTCCCTTGACACACTAACATCCTATATCTCCTTTAAATATGTTGTCTGATCAAGCAAACATAGCATAATGTATCCAGTTAAAATTTCCTTCTAAAAATAGTAAAGCTCAAATCACAAACGTGGAGGATTCCCAGGCAGAATAAAGTTTTAAACCAAAGAAGAAAAAGGATTTTATTCAAATAACTTTTCACACATTGCTAAAACACTGGCATTCCATTCAACCCTTCCAATTTCTAAGAAAACACACGTGTAAGAAGGGTAGTTAACTTTTTTAAAACACTATAAATGTGTCTTATAAAAATTATACTGTTTCTTACAACAAACTTAAAATAGTTCTCAAGTCCAAAATGGTAACTGTTCTAGCTAGATGACTAACTGAGGACGCTCGAGTCACCCCCTCCACTGCCACAACCCCAAATAAGCATTGCAAAATATAAGGTGGCAGGAATTAGGTTTACTTTCGAGATGCTCTCTCAAATAACCGCCCTTTTAACAATGCACTGGAAATTAATCAAAAGACAGTCAGGACCATTGAGTTTCCTTAAGAAACAGGCTTTTCAAAAGGAATCCAAATGAATAACTCTTTTAGCAGTTTGAGAGAAACCGGAATAAAGAAGGAAGACAAGAAGAGAGGCAGGAAGGGAGAGGGAGAGAACGTTTTGGAGGAAAATTTTGTTTAGCAAAAATGTTCCCATATTTTTCTGAGAAATCTTCCAGTTTTATATCCATATAACAGAGATAATCAAAATCTTCAATAAATGGTCATAATTTATTTAAAAAAAAACTACAAACTAAGTGAAAGCTCTAACACTCTAAGAAATTATTGCAGAAAAATATTTTAATTTAGTACCATTAACTTGATATTCAAAGATCTGAAGATGGACAAAACTGAAAAAATCCATCAGTTTATTGTTTGGAAAGAATGTAATCTTTTCAGATTTAATTTAGTTGAGCAACGATTGTTTTTGCTACAACTTATAAGATATACTTACAACTAAATTTGAACACATATATGAGAGAGAAGTCTTTTAAAACAGGCCAAAATAGCAGTCTCAAATAGAGTAATCAAATGATTCCTGCATGGCAAGAGCAAAAAAGAAAGGAAGGAAAGGAGGAAGAGATAGAAGGAGGGAAAAAGGAGAGAAGGAAGGAAGCGGGGGTGATAGAGGGACTACCACACAGAGATGCAGGGGCTGCTGCAGGTTAACAAGAAGCCTTCAGCTCCAGCACATTTCATAGAGAATACTTTATTCAGTAACTGACATAACTTTGCTACAGCCACTGGAGTAGATAAGAGAGATCCTTCCAGTAAAAATTCTGCAAGGATTCTGCCCTGTAATGGAACAGGCAGCGGTTCTCAATCCTGACATACCAAAGGGGTTAGCAGGAGTTTCCCCCAAATGCCCATTCTCAGACAGATGAAAGAACTTCCTTTGAAAAATGCTGGAGCTTTTCACCTCCGCAAAGCCTGTTTCCTTACATATTGTCCTCCGTGGCCATCTCAGCGTTTTCATCAGCTCCCAGCCTCTTCACTATTTGTCATTTGCACCAACATACAATAGGAAAACACATTTTCAGACGTGCCTCAGCATGTCCAGAATGAGATGCACCCTCACTACTAAGCCGCATTACATGAAAATGTGTGAAATGCACCGCCTGACCCACTTACACAAAAAGACGCACACCACATTTAACATGAAACGTCCTGAACGCTTCCCGTGGCCATTTCCATTCTTCTGGCTTCATAATATCAATGATTGAGAACTTAGGAAGGTTTGGGTCATATTTATTTATTTATTTTAAACCCTCATGTCTCTCACTTTCCTCGCAGGAACTTGTGACTCTTGCATAGCATAGTAGCTGTGACCCCACATTGGAAGGACGTATGATCAAAGGCAGCCTGGCCAGACTTGGGAAAACATTTCCACTGAGAATGGACATACTGCCTGTCAAAAGGTTATTCCCACCGCGTTGGGGCAGCAGATCACGTTACTCCAGAGTAACAACATGAAAGGGCAAAATCTGGCCATAGTCACCCACATACGTGTTTTTCTTTCCAACAAGGGCAAATGGGAGACACCAGCCAGAGCAGAACATCCTTCTTATCACTTGAGGGGGCTTGGGGGTGGGGAGGAGGCCTTTCCCTAATCAATACAGCTCCTAAGCCGCAGCCACTGTTTAATGCCTTTTATATTTTTCTTTTCATTCAGAAACAGCTCACATTCAGTAAGACTTTTCTGTCTTAAACTTTTTTTTTTTTTTTTAAATCCAAGCAATCACAAGCTATATTCTGTGGAAGACAAAATAACTTTGGAGGCGTAAATCTTAATGTCAATGACAGGAAGGCTTTGGTGAACCATTACCATAAATCTGACAAACGCTAATTTGATGGGTGGCTGTATCTGTCTGCTGCACGGCCAGTCTAGACAGTCTATTGAGAAATCCTAAAACACAACTGTTTGTTCCCTGTAACACCATCTGGATATGGCAATAAGCGCCGACCCAGCGCCATTCACACATGGATCAAAGCACATGCTAATGCTATCATGAAGTCATACACATAAAAAATTCAATCTGAGAACTCGAAGCAATTTTCCTAAGTCTTCAGTGAAGAAACCCCAGACTTAGTGCGACTCAAGCTAAGTGTGCGAAGGGGGGAGAGGGGGGAAAAAAGGAACTGAATATTTAATGAGCTTGGGCTTCCAGAGGAATGTTAGGCCACCCATTGTATTGGAAAAGGCTCATGTCACACTTCAGTCATGGTACCCGTCAGGGTGCCCCTTTACAAAAATTGATCTGAAGACCTTTGTAATTACCTGTTTCAGTCAGGGGTGGGGGACTGGGGGAGTGGATTCATCACAAGAAATAAAAGAATGGATCCAAGGTGTAAATCTAACATTACATTATATTGGTCTGAGCTGGTAGAAATTTTCAATATTGCATACAATATTAAAAACCTTTCTCATTAAACTGCACTGTGGCATTAGATCAAAGAATCAAGGGCCTCCTATTGAACTCCTTTAAATGTTACAAACATAAGAGCAAGTCTGGCTGTGCATAAAATAGAAACAAAGCCAATTTTTTTTGTCCACCCTCATCCTATAGCTGGCTGGAGAGAAACACTGCTTGAGAAATCTATTGTAAGTCAAACAGGAAGAAACTTTACTTCTCCCAAATATTTAACAAGGCATAAATGAATACCAGTCTCCAGGATTTCACTTTGACAGAAAATTTTCAGTAAATATGTTACTCCTTCAAAACGTTAAGCTACTCTTTCAAAAAGTATCACTCAACAGCACCACTTCAACTGCAAACCACAGAAGCAGTGGTTTCATCCTCACCACCCTGTGATCCAAACTTCTCAAGGAAATAGAAAGTTCTCACTACACGGGGGTTTTATTCCACTGTGTACTTCCAAAGTAACTTTGACTCATGTGCTTCTTGGCTGGCTTATATTGTCTATCAGCATCTGATAGAAGAACATAACTAACAAATATCTTATAAATGTGTTATTACTACACTTATCTCTGTTTGCTGAGAGACACTGCATATGTTATGTCCCAAATTTCCACATACTCAGCATAGCTATGTGCAAATTCCCACCAGCAAATTTTACATTATAGCAGTTAAAATAGTTGTTGCTATATTATGGAGATATGTATATGTATGTGTACACACACACACAACTAATTAAATCCCCAAAATGCACTAATCATTCCATGGAGGGTGAGTAAAAAAGATAACAGAAAAATCTGTTGGGAATTACATGCGGTAACTAAATGCTTCAGCTAGCACAGGTTGTGGCTTATGCTGAAAATTTCTAGTTTATACAGTAGTTAAGAGAATGTATATACCTTAGACCCATACAAGCTAAGCATAAAATGATAACTGAAACAGAACCCTTCTACTCAGAGCACCCAGATGTTTCATCTCTTTCTATTCTACTTGCTAATGCCTTTAAAGGTAATAGAGAAGAAAAAATATTAATATTACATTTTAGTTTTTTAAACAATTTAAGGTAAAAACAAAAGCTGTATTAAGTCTCTAAATAATCATTTTACAATTCTAGATAGAAATAAGGTAAAGAAATTAGAAAACAAGATAAACAGTTAAGCCACAGTGTTCTTAAAATTCAGTTTGATTTAAAAGGAAGATTTCTCTTCCCAAAGTATTTTGTAAAACAAAATACATTTATCTTTTCCAATGGAATTTTAGTAGGACAATGCTTGTTTCTTTTTTTTTAAAAAAAAAAAAAGGGAGAAAACACTACCAATTTCACCTCCCATCCTATATGAAATCTTCCCTAAAAGTATCTTAAAATAAGAGAAGTTCAGGAAATATGCCAATTGCAAATCTACTGTAAAAGATTCCATTTTAAATGGTGATCATAGATTGTTAGTCATATTTAACCTAGAAAATTAGTTATTATAATCTGAATCACAAAGACAAACAGAAGAGCAGCCTATTTTTCTGTAATGTATGTTTCCTAAGGGACCTACAAAAAACTAATATAAGAAGGTAAACCACCCTTCCCTAAGGATAGCATTACTCCTGACTTTCCAAATAAAAACTGTAAAGATATTAGCTTTCTTCATCTACAAGCTAGTTGTATATGCCAAGATATTGTAGCAGAATTCAAAAGTATTCCATTTGCAAGGCATACATGTAGACCTGTAGGAATAAAAAGAAATAAACATGTTCATACAAATGTACATCTCAGATGATTCACCATAATGATCAGATGTTACCCTCGGTAGAATTAGGGGAAAAAACGCGGATGCAAAGTAAGTGAGAAATTATAATCATTATTGTTAACTATTTCATATATTTATACAGCCATTTTACAAATATAATTAAAACTCTATATGTCATTCTCTATGTTGGACTAAATTACGACTAAGAATATGTTGTCTACCAGTAATGGCTTTCTTTCAGGCTGTGGCTATAATTCTGTTAAGTTTAAAAGGGAGAAAAAAAAATCACCCAAACATTACTTAATGTAACTAATCAAGCATTTTCAAAATTAAGACTGGGAATGTAATGTTAGGCAGTATTTGCAGGGATTAAAAAATGTTGTAGTAGAACAGTACTGCCATCTACCGACAACTTTTACCAGTGCCTAGGGAGTGTTACCAAGAGCAACCTCCCATTTATTTGTGTCTGCCCCAAGGAAGACTTCAGAGACACTGTGCAAGTAACCAGAAAGAAGTAACATTCAGATTGGCCACGGTTTTACCTCTGACTTTTAAAGAGTTAATATCTTCTCTCTTTCTTTTCAAAAACAGCATGATTTTTTAAAAAATTTTTTGAGTTGTTAAAATATAGTGACCCACACAATGAATACTTCCTACTAACATCCAGCCAAGACGACGGCTATGCCTATTGCTACAGAATGCTCATGCTCCTACAACAAATCTCCTTCAAGCAGTAATACACTGTATCCCGTATCCCTGATGCAGAATTAGATTCACTACATCCTCTAATGACAAAAGCAGATCACAAAACTTCATAAGCAAGACTGGATGTATTTATTTATATGTCAATCATAAAATATCCATATTACCACCCAGGAATCACTTTATTTGGGGTCACTGTGGGTCCAAGTCTGGCACTGGATTCCTGTGGTAGCATAAAAACCCCTTAGGGGTTAGCTTGGTGGGGAAGTCATGGAGCACACTGACATCCCAGATTTGACGGAACTCAGTAAAAATCCATGCATACCAAAGACGGCAATGGCATCACCAGCGGGAAGAGCCTTCTATAATGCTCAAGAAGATACCAAGCAGATGCTTTACACAAGTTCTATCGATTTTGTAATTTAAAAGTAGATGTTCAGTGGGGAAATATGCAACATAAAGACTCTTTAACCTATATGATGGAGCAGCTGAAGAGGACAGCTAGTCTTCTAATTGTGTACATGGATGCTGCATCCCATTAATAATGTAAAATATATATAATTTTTGTCTATGGATTTTAACATTTTATGGAAAAACTGCTACTGCTTTTTTTTTTTAAGACAGTAATCTGAAAACAGGTTACAGACAGAAAACATGTAAATGACAGATTTTAAAAAGGATTTAGTCGGCACTAACATAGCCCTTTTAGGCCACATAATTGAAGAACTCCAAGGAACCACAAAATAAACCGAAAACCCCAGACATAAAGAGATCCACTTATTAATTAAAAGCAGCTCTCTTTCGCTATTAAAATAAGGTTGGCCATGCATACTTTATTGCTGTCACAGTCTCACATGAGGCAGTATTCAAAACACATAAAAGTAAAGTTGAATAGTTCTCTATGTAGGGAATGGAGTTAAGTCATGTCTGCTTGCACAAAACTGTTTTGCAAAGCAGCCATATATAGAAGATCAGGGTGGAAGAAAAAAAAAGACTAAAATGCATCAAATCTCAAATTCAATGCCTTTCTTTGGTAGGGACAGTGAGGTGTGCTATGGACAACATGAGTTGAATCAGAAGGGCCTAAAATTTTCCTTGTTTTAAAACTGGAACTAGAAATCAAGACAATCACTGCAAAGAAAGAGACAGGGAACTAATTAAATAAATTACAAACTAATTAAATACAAGTTATTTGGGGACTTTTTTTGTAAGTCTAGGTTTTGTTTTTAAACACAAAAAGTCTGTATCGTACTGGTTTATCTGTGAGAAGAGGCACCGGTCACAAAAAAGAGAGAGGGAGAAAGAAAGGGGGAAAAAGAAAAGAAACAGAATGACAACAGTAACTACCAATATTTCAAAATGTGGTTGTTAAGAATTTCTAAAAATCACATTTCCAAAAATCACAGAAATACTGTGGCTAAAAAGTTCATTCCTCAAACTAACTGTTCTTTAAAAGCCATGGGCAACCATATGGCAAAATCTAGAACTGAAATGAAAAGGACATAATGTGTCCTTCCATATTTAATATTCATTTCTTCATGAAGTGGATAATCTATTGGCATCTTGAAGAATAAACGTATTTCTTTGCAATGACTTGCTGAATGTCAGAGCCTAACAAGATTATTTATGGTCTTTAAAAAAGTATGGAAACAAGAAATTCCTACAACAGATTATTAGAAAAAAAACACTACCACCTTATTTTATGGGTTACTAATAATCATGTAACTATTCCAACTGTATGGTAACTGCCATACAATTACAACGCCTAGTTATGTATGTCTCACAGATTATATAGCACTAAAGAAAGTTACCTGTTACCTTATGTAGACATTTGTGGTTGGCAGATGTGGAAAATACTTCACCATAAAGATTAGATTTGGCTTAAAAATTGACTTAGCATATGAATGTGATTTATTTATGTCCACTCCCCTCCCCCACCTCTGTTTTGTTTGCTTTTCCTGTGGATGAAAGAAGGAAAAATAGAAGCTTCTAAAGAGATACACAGCTTTTCAGAGTCAATGGTTTATCTAAGTGGAGTCAGCTACTGAACTTTACTCAGCTGGTTTCTCCCCAGAGCACGTCTTCACTGAAGTTTCTGTTTGACATGTTTCATTTCCTTGGAAAATTCTGGCATAAAATGCACCTATTACTGGTCTTAAGTTAGAAACATTCTTCTTGCTGGATTTTTTAAATATAATAATCACCCTAATTTTTTAATACAATAAGCACCTTCACACTCATCCCACGTTTCATGGTACTAAGAGACCTTCGGACGCTGCGTGCTAGTTCCACTTTCCTACAAGTTTGTTTACTGGTGAAATTAAACAGTCAATCCCATTTAATTTATCTCTGAAATCAGCAGTGTTCCCCTGCAAGAGACAAGAGACAACGCGTGTCATATAATTTACTGGGAACTAACTCATGGTGACCAATAAATTGTGCAGTCCGCCTGAAGCACCCTCTTTGCCGTAGTGAGATCCACAGAGCCGACTCTAGTCCTGGCACTAAGATAGATAAGTCCTAAGAGTGAAATCAGTAGACATGTGTCCTTTTTTTTTCCCTTTAATTCTGAATAAAATTCCAGAATTTAGGGAGTGAAAAACACTTCCCCCAACCCCCGCCAAAAAAATCTGACATTTTCTTTCTGCCGAAAGTCTAATTTCTCTTTCCCCAAATTGCTTCACCATATGGAAGGAAAGAATCTCCACCTTTTATCTTCAATCTGTATCACAGTTTGGGCATATACAAGAATTTTGTGTTCACTTTTAATTTTCTTGCTAGTTAAGAACAGCTAACAACTTTCTTGTATGTTAGGACTCAAAATATGTACCTCAAGAGTTGTGGTACATTTCACACAGGTCAGAAGACAAGCATTATGGAAATGAAATGATTTTATGATGACTTTGCTTTAATAGGGGTTTTACACAGGGGCTTTCCTGGGAAGATGTCCAGGCAAATTGTGTCCAAAGCCCAGAATGAAGGGAAAATTCACCTTGATGTAACATAGTTGAAGAGGGATTTGCTGATTTGTCATTTTAAATGAAACACAAACTCCAATTCCAGCCCAGTTATGACAGCATTCCTTTGTCCTCTCACTTAAGGGATTTTTCTTTTTCCTTTCTTTCCTTTATTTCTTTCAAATCCTACAACTGAGAAACCACTCAAGAAGATGGGGTGTGTATACACACACACATACTTCATACATACATCTGTACATGTACACACACACCCATTTTCAAACAAGGGCTAATAAGAGTCCAGTTGTCTCTGAGATAATATATCCAAAACAATCCCACTCTTCTTAAGCATAAACTTCACACAAAGAACTAGATATAAACAAGCCACATTTAATAAGGATAAATAAAATCTCTGTCAAGCTTACAACAGGACCAAAAAAAAAAAGAAGTCATGGGGGCCAGAGAAATAACTTTTAGATCATTTGGCCAGAAACATGCACACGCACGCACACGCACACACACACACCGCATGCACATGTGTGCATGCACGGTGTGTGCGCACACATACACAGCTTTTCGTTTGGCACATTTTTGAACAATGAAAAGCCAAGAGAAATTTAAGTGTCTTGGGAAATACTCTTCCTGTGCCAAATAAGCATAAACAAAATAAATTCTAAAAGCAAATTTTAAATACTAGAGGATGGAAAGTAAAAATGAGCCAAGCTGGAGTGGAAATATCAATCCTAAAAGAATCAGAAAGCAAGTTTCTCTGGAACCCCAATGAATCTCACATTTCTAAGAAGCACAATTCAGTTATTTGAGTTGTCCTTTGAACAAAAATTTAAACTTAAAGAGACAGTATAATTAAGTTAGCTACCTGGGATTTTATTCAAAAAAGTGATACTGATTATTTTCCCCAAAACATCTAGGAATAGTGTGGCAACAAAGTGGCACTGTGTTTCAAAAGGAAACTCCCAAAAGCTTCAAAGCTGAGATTCTATTTAGTCAATGATTTGGCTAGGACTCACCACATAAAAAACAAAACACAACCAAAAAAAACAAACAAACACACTTGAGCAGCCTGTTTGGACATTGTGGTACTTGTTCCACAGAAGTCATCAGAGTGTTCTAGGAGCTTCTCGTCTAGGTTAACACTGACACTGCTGGTCAGCAATAAATCAAAGCTATGCTCGTCACACAAGCACGTAAAATCATCACCTTAAATGGTATGAAAGTATTTGTGCTGTTGGAAGGTAGGGAATGGGGTGAGGGGAGGAGCAGGGATAAGGATTCCTTCTTTCCCATTCCACTCTCGGGTTCTCTTGATCTTCCCAGGGTGGAGGAGCAGTAGGAAACTGTTCACCCACCCAGTTACTGTGGGAAAAAACTGGAGGGAGGGCCCTAGTGAAAAATGGGAAAACTCTTCCCCGCACCTTTATCTCAAGCCTTGGCTTGATACTTTCTTTCTTTTTTTTTTTTTTTTTTTTTTTGAGAAAGAATCTCCCTCTTTTGCCCAAGCCAGAGTGCAGTGGCGTAATCTTGGCTCACTGCAACCTCCGTCTCCCGGGTTCAAGTGATTGTTCTGCCTCAGCCTCCCAAGTAGCTGGGACTACAGGCACGCGCCACCATGCCTGGCTAATTTTTTTTTTTTTTTTTTTTTTTTTTAAGAGACAGGGTTTCACCATATTGGCCAGGCTGGTCTAGAACTCCCCACCTCACGATCCGCCCACCTTGGCAAGGAGACAAGTTACTTGACAGTCAAACTGGGCCTTAAAATTATCACGCATCATGTTATCAAAAGGCAGTGACTGTTGGAAGGGTAAATGTCCTCCCTCCTCCTTTCACGAGAACACTAAACCATCCTGCCACCATGTACAAAAATATAAACAAACTACTTATATTTTTTATTAAAACTTACATCACATTAAAAAATTATGTCCAAAATGGCTTGGTTAAAAAAGACCACCTAGGAGATGTCTGCGTTCAGATTTGTTAAAATGTAGAAATTTAAAGAACTAAAATTCTTTATGAAAGAATATTTTCAATAATGTAACCGTGGCTTTCTTGCGGCGTTCAGAGCTCACACACAGCAGGCCGTGGTTTAGGAGTGAAACTTGCAATTCCAGAGTCTCTTTAAATAGGCCACTTCAGAGACAGAAAAGGGGCTACAGGTTGATTGACAATTGACAAACTATTTGGCCCACTAGGCATAAACTTCTATTAGATTATTGGGGCTTTCACAGATAAACTTGGTAACAGCATTATCTAAATATGAAAATAACAATCAATTTTAAGATTCTCAAATCAGAGCTTTAAGAAAATAGATCCAAACAGCATATGACTAAGAACTTACTATGTACTAATCAAATGGCATAAAAATACTTGCAACACGGCCATTTTGAAAAATTTACAATCTACCTCCATGGTTGGTCTGAACAACAAACTTAACACAAGGCAGAATGGACTGAATACTGAGAACAAATGGCAATTATGAGAGTGCTGGGGTTGGGAAGAGCTTCCTTGACTTGAGTACTGGAGGCACATCAGGAACAGGTTATAAGAATGCTGTGGCATTTAAGCAGCACCCTGAATGTTGGCTGCATTCTGAGCGAAACGTATGTATCAGTATAAGCAAGAGAATAAAAATTCAGGGCATCATCCACAAACAGACAAGCCAGAGCTTACATCATATTAGGATGATGTGTGCTTGTGGCGATACAACATAGGGACACAATGAAAGTTAGGTTTTAGAAAGTTAAGACTCAGCGGAGCGGAGTGAGGAGGAGCGAAGGCAATCACAAGGAGGCCGGGGTAACTGTCCAAGCCAGAGGATATGTGGGCTGAACTCCAACGGCAGCAGTGGGAATGCATCGTGGTGACCCTCACGCAACTGAAAGGAGATAACATCTGACTGCATGGCAATGTGAAGAAGGGGGATGAGACAAGGATGACAAGGCAGATGGCATCACAACTGAGATAAGGCACAGGAAATGGAACTGATGGAAGGAAGAAGGAGAAGGATTTAATCTTGAAGAATCCAAGTTTGCAAGGCCAGCAGGACAGACACATGCATGGGTGGAATTACAGATTAATTAGTTGATTGATTGATGCATTTCACATCCACTATCCAAAAGAATTTCAATGGCCCAACTATGTGAGTCCAGAAAATTATATGGAAAAATATAAATAACTATAAATCAGCATCTGGGCTCAACATTCAGAGATTGGATTGTGAAACTCAAGAGGGATCTAGGGACTGAAACTTTTTGAAAACTTGGACATCATTAGTGTAAAAATGATAGTTGTCACCACCCCTTGAGAGTGGGAGTGGTGGGAAGGGAAGGGAGAGAATATTCATTTTTTTACTTTATAACAAACTTCTATTGTTTGAATTTTTATCAACAGCACATACTACGTTTTGTGATCTTTTAAAAGCCAATGGTTTTTTTTTTTTTAAAAAAAAAAAAAAAAAAAAAAGCAAAGGGACTGAAGCCATAGGAACAGGCAGTATCACAAACTGACTTCTCAAATATGTGCGGTCAATATACACAAGCACTCAGGTGGGCACTGAGAAACACAAAGGTGATTTCAACCCGAGTCCTGTGTGAATCTAATGGGAAAATACAGTCACCGGGGTCAAACAGGATTCAAACTCCTCTCCCACTAATAGTTACATAGGTGAATTCTTAAATTCCCTCAAGTTTAAATGTTCTTCTCTAAAAATGAGGCAAAAAATACCTCATAGGGTTGTTGTAAAGATGAGACAAGTTAACATAATTAAAGCCCCTAAAGGGCAGCATTTGGCACACAGTAGGTACTCAATTAAGATTCCTTGATTTTTCATCCTTCTGCCAAGATGGGGAAACTCACATTTTCAGTCAGGTATAAAAAAGAGACTGAAAAGAAGTGGTCAGAGAGACCGTAGCCGAAAAAAAAGATGGCACCAGGTCATGGGAACCGGGGGAGAGAAGCAAAGTGCCTTTATCCATCCACTCAGCATAAATATACTAAGCATTAAGACCTGCTGGAGTGGATAACTATTCAAAGGTGGTGGAGATGGTGAGAAGTAGATTATTTGACAACTAGGAAAGAGGTCCTTGCCAACTTGCAAGAACAGTCCCAGCAGAACAGCAGGAGAAGATACTACTTGACCAGAGGGCTAAGGAATGACTGGGTGGTGAAGAGTGACAGTAGAAAGAAGTGGCAGTTCTTTGGGAAATTTGTAACTAAGGGAACGAGAGGCTCTTGTGAAGCGAAGGTCTCAGGAAAGTTAAGTAGCTCACAGGATAAAAGGAGGAGAGTCTGTGGAAAGGGAGAGAGTGATGGCAGGGAGGAGATGGCAGAGTTCATTCACAGTGTAAGGCCCTGAAGTTGACGAGTGGGTGCCCAAAGTGAGGAGGCTGACCTTGGGAAGAGTAAGGACACACCACCGCATCGGAAAGCAAGTGTGAGAAGTAGCCTGGAAATACAGACAAAGGTTCAGGTGTAAAGGAGAGTTGAAGAAATTCAATTGGATTACCATCTACCTTCTCGTTGAAAAAGGAAGCAAGATTACCAGCAAAATAAGGAAAGCTGATGGAAATGGGACCCCAGGGTGAAGAAGGATCGAAAACTAAAAGGACTTCCCAGGAGCAGTGAGGTTCCAGCACAGGCAGGTGGCACACATCAATACTAAGCATTTAGCCCAATGCGATTGGGCTAATGTGATTTCCTCCAGTGATTTTCAGTGGCCTAGGACATAGACATGGAGGGAGTGGGAAGGCAGTCAGAATAGTGGGCAAAGAAGAAGTTAAAAGGGCAAGGAATTCTAAGGATGCCAGTGAGCAAACAGCTGACACGGTGGACTGGGGAGGTCAAGGCCTGAAGGTTGAGCAGAGAAGGAAGGATGAGACTGAGTGACAGAAGAAAAGTGGCAGGTGGAAAATGGCCGTTAATTGGATTTAAGATGAGGAACAAGCAGGTTTAGAAGAAGTGAAGGAATGAGTAACTGAAAGAACAGAAGGCTGTGACTGGAAGATAGCTCCAAGCTTGAATCCTTAGAAATGAGGCAATTCCAAGCCATGCAAAGGGTTGAAGCTGGCTGATTGAAGGGAATGCAGAAATTCCTGGAATCAAAAGGCCAGACCTCCAGCCATTCATGACGCTGGAAGCCGTGGTTACCTATGATAATATCAGAAGACTAAGCTAGACAAAAAGGAAGAGATCCAAACGAGGAGAAAATGGGGGAAACAGAAAAAATATAACTTTCTGAATAGATTAATTTCAAAGACTGTTAAAAATAATCTTTCATTACAAATAATGCCTTGCTTTTAGTCTAAGTCTTATTAAAATCAAACGAATAAAACCTTTAAAATCCCCAGCAGAAAAAGCCATTCCACTATTTATATGTCTTCAACTGAAGCAAAAATCAAGGATCGACTCTTTGTTCTTCAACTGAACATATCTGATATGTTTTGGCTCTGTCTCCATCCAAATCTCATCTTGAATAATTGTAGCTCCCATAATTCCCAAGTGTTGTGGGAGGGGCCCAGTGGGAGATAACTGAATCATGGGGGTGGTTCCCCCATTCTTTTCTCATGGTAGTGAATAAGTCTCATGAGATCTGATGGTTTTATAAGGGATTTCCCCTTTCACTTGTCTCTCAGTTCTCTCTCGCCTGCCACTGTGTAAGACATCCCTTGCTTTTCCACCACGATTGTGTGGCCTCCCTAGCCATGTGGAACTGGGAGTCAAACCTTTTTCCTTTATAAATCACCCAGCCTCGGGTATATCTTTATTAGCAGCATGAGAACAGACTAATACACTAATTCAAACAACATGGCAAAGTAACTGGTAACAACAGAAGGAAAGAACACTGCTCCTGTAAGCACTGAGGCCAAGTTGTCTGAGCTGCCTTGATACACTGGGGAAGGAGGAGGCCTGGTGACAGGATCCCTCCACAGCTTGCTCAAGCACAGGTGAGCCACAGCACATCCTTCTGCAGCAAGCAAGGTGGCATGACTAACACAAGACCTAACCTCATTGCCTTTACACAGCTCTTTCATATCCATTACCTCTCTTAATCCTCACAGGCTCTCTGGGAGGCAGGTATTACTATGAGTAGCTTTTTGTCAATGAAAAAATAGAGACTTCTGGGCCAGAAGACTTGCTCAAAGTCACTGAGTCTGGCAGAAACCAAGGCCCTCCCACTCCAGAATTTAGCCCTTTCCACTAAATCCCACCAAATGAATCACTGTAAGGGCCAGATGCACAGGAGACAGCGCAGTTCAGAAAGGCCTGAATACTTTGGGGTCATTCTCAAAGTCACACAGGGCAGCTAAAACATAAGGCAAGGTAAGCAGCATCAACAGGTATTCCTTAGGGATACTTCAGTTGCAACTGAAGGAAAAGACAAGTTTTCCACATGTGAGCACACTGAACAATTGTCAGTGTGCTCACAATTCATGAGAAGACAAGAAAACCCAGAGTCTACAGAAATCAAAAGTGACAGAATCATCATTTCAGAGCTGTAGGTACAAAACAGTAAGTGGTCTCTACGTGTGCAGAAGGAGGTAACATTTTCTGCAGAGTAACATCTTTTCTGAGAAGAGACTGGACTGGCAGAAGCAGGAGATAAGAGGATGGGTTGGAAAAAAACCACAACATCTTCTCAAACCAAGAGAAAGACAAGATAGAAGTTTTACAATAAAAATTTATAGCTATCTGAAATAGTTCTAACCTCTTGCTTATTTGTTCATCCTTTTCCTCCAGCCCATGTAAATACCAACACAACCTTTACTTTCATGGTAAGAAAAATATTCCCTTTAATGAATTTCAGGAATCAGGAAGAAAACTGCTCTAGTCTCATGGATCTCATTTTAAGGATTCTAAGAATTCTTCATTTAAGAGATCTGTTTTCCTTATTCCCCAATCTCCTTTAAACAAGCTGTGCATTTTTAAAAGGAGATATCATGGTATTACTTTAAAAGCACCAAACATAGCATCCCTGAAAATAACATGTTTCCTGTGGGGAGAAGCATGTTAAGGTGTCTGCAAGAGACTTCTGGGGTTTATTCTGACCCGTGTTTCTGGGGGACATCTGGGACACTCTAGGAATACAAGGGCCCCTCTCTCCACTTTGGTTGTCACTAGTCACACAGGTTTTCTTACTACTCATTGCTTGACTGAGTCGTCTCAATTCATTAAACATTCTCTGAGCTATGGGCAAGACTTCAACCATGGTGACCTATCCTTTACACTAGATTACTGAACTATAGCCTTCCTAGAAAACAATGCTTGGGCAGTAGCAAAAGTCTGCTGGGTCGGCTAACGACATCAAGTCATAATAGGATCTCAAGTATGTCTTTCTTTTTAATTTTTGTTTTCTTCTCTAGCAGTTACAACATGCACCTTGAGATGGTAATAGTCAAAGTATTGACTGAATGTGCCTGCCCCCTGGTGGCTGGTGGGGTGAAGGACACACCATAGAAATCCTTCGGGTACCTGCATCAGAATCAGACACAAGAGAGATGGAAGCAAGCACACAAATCAGAATTTGCTGTATTGGAGTATTAAGAAGATCTGGTATAAAATGAAATAAAATAGAGTTTAAAAGAGGAAAACATTACTAAGAAACAGTTTTAGAGACAAGTCACCAAGATCTTAGCTTGAGATACACTAACCTAGGCTCCTTCTGCCAAATTATGAGCAACTATTGTGCTAAGATGTGCACCTGTTGTTGTCCTAGCTTCTTCCAATTCAATTATAATCTTAAGATTATTGTCACTCGGCAGAAGGAGTCTAGGTTAGTGTATCTCAAGCTAAGATCTTGGAAAATGAAACACATTTTAATCGTGGTCATGGCTCCACACTATCGGGGCTCCCTCTGGGACATGGTCTCAACTGGCTCTGGCTGATTCTGATCCCCACCTGCAATCTTACTTCCCGTTCTCCCCTTTGAGGCCAAATTGTCCACAGTGACTTTAAACCTGGACTCATAAACTCAAATGCCTTCAGGGCAGGCAAAAATCTAAGCCTATGAGGTAGCAATACGAGGGAGTAAAGGAGACTGAGGAACAACGCGACCTGTGGTGACTAGGAATATGGCTTCCTAAAGGCATTCAAACTCCATTGTTTAAAATTAACTTTACGTTGCCCAAAACACATTTCTAGGGCAGTGCTCTGCTCACCCCTGTAATCCCAGCATTTTGGGAGGCTGAGGCAGGTGGATCACAAGGTCAGGGGTTCAAGACCAGCCTGGCCAATATGAAACCCCCGTCTCTACCAAAAATACAAAAATCAGCTGGGCATGGTGGCTGGTGCCTGTAGTCCCAGATACTTGGGAGGCTGAGGCAGGAGAATCACTTGAACCCGGGAAGCAGAGGTTGCAGGGAGCCCAGATCGTATCATTGCACTCCAGCCTGGAGACAGAGCAAGATTCCACCTCAAAAAAAAAAAAAAAAGAAAAAAGAAAAGAAAGAAAGAAAGAAAACCAAAAAAGCACAAAGAAGCAAGAAGAGAATGCCCTGAATGGCCTTTCCCAACCACCAAAGACGTACACCCAGATGCCTCAATACAGTTTCCTCAAATGCCATGGGGCTACATCAAAAAAATATATATATCTTTCGAATGAACCAGCTCCCACTCTTGATTTTCCCATTTCTCTCAAGGAAATGATCACTTTCCCAGCCAGCTGGACTTGGAAAAGGTGTCATCTGGACCCTCTCCTCCCCTGTGAGGTATGAGCAAGTCTTCCCTGTAATCCTGTCTTCTTCCTCTGTGCACCCTCATCCAGGCCCTCACTCCCTAGGGCCTTTTTCTTGTTCCTATGCATCCAACATTTTCCCTTAGATCCCAGTATAATAAATTACTCAAATGTGTGCAGTCCTTTGCAGTTACAACGTGCTTTTGCAGTATTTTCTATTTTAGTTTTATTTTTGAGTGATATAACAGCTTGGTAGGTGAGCAAAAAAAAAAAAAAAAAGGAGATGAAAGAAATATTGAGAGGAATTAACCGATTTGGCCATTGCCGCTAGAAAATCTTACTAATAACATTTTTACCTAGATCAGCGGCCCATTTCTCTCTCCCTTTCTCTGTTCCTCTTTCTCTCTCTCCCTCTTTCCCCTGCTCTTTCTGATCTCCAGCACTGTATAAGCCAGTTGCTTGGGGAATGTTTCCACCTGGATATCACCAAAACACATTAAACTCATCATGTCCGAAACCAAATGCATCCTTGGCTCCTCTCAACTTGCTGCTCTGCTCTTCTCTAGTTCAGTGAACAAAGGTCACCCACTTAGAAACCTGGAAATCCTGACTCCTCATTCTCCTTCACTGACCCACCCAGTCACCAATTTTCAATAGTATACAAAACTATTAAACTGTTTCTTGAAACCAAGTTTCTCTCAATCCCCACTGCCCACTTCTGCTACCCTCATCCAGCCTATAACGTCCACTTCTCTGTCTCTCTCATAACACTCTTATCTGCACAGCCCCAGTCAATCCATCCCTCACACTTCACCTTGAATCATCTTTCTGCTTCTTACAACATTTTGATGTCTCCCCAAAACCCTCAAAATAAAAGTCAAGCTCCTTAACAAGGCTAACAGAGCTCATCAGCTTCTCTGGGTGGTAACTACTTATCTTAGCTTAGGCTACCATGACAAAATAACAAAATAACAGCCTGGGTGGCTTCAACAACAGAAATGTATTTTCTCACAGTTCTGCAGGTCGGAAAGTCTAAGATCAAGGTTTGAGAGGGTTCAGGTTCTGATGAGGGCTCTATTTCTGGCTAGCAAACGATCACTTTGTCCTCACATGGCCTTTCCTTGGAGCATGAGTGTGGAGAGTGAGGGAGCTTTCTGGTGTTTTTAAAATAGGGACACTAGTAGTATCAGATTAGGGCCCCACCTTTAAGACCTCATTTAACCCTAATTCCCTCCATATAGACCTATCTCCAAATGCAGTCACACTGGGGGACAGAACCTCAACATATGAACTTAGGGAGACACAATTCAGTCCATACTCACTCTCCAATCTCAAGTGAAGACCTGACCGCTTAGCAGTCTACACTGTGGCCACACTCCTCACTGTGCTGTCTACCTCCAAACCCTCGTGCAGCCTTCTCCAGAACCCTCTCCTTTTCCTTAGGCTCCCTGTACCGTTTGCTTAACTAACCCCTCATTCTTTAAGTTTCAGCCTCCATAGTCTTAGTTCCTCCAGAAAGTCCTGCAATCTCACTTGCAAGCCCTTTCCCCTCTGGGATTAGAGGCCCTCACCAAATGTTCCCATGATCCTGATCACATTTGCCTGTATCCTTTGCTAGATTCTTGGCTCTTTGAAAGCAGGTACTCAGGCTCTCTGTTCACGGCTGCATCCCTAACATATCCCAAGAGTACTATTAATACATAGTGCTCTTTCAATAAATATCATTGTCAAATGCCATTCTCAAAAAGGTAGGCAGAAAAACAGGAAGAGAAGGAGAGGCAGAGTAAGCAATGGCTCCTTACTATCTATGGAAAAAAGTTTCCAGTTGTTCTGACATTAGAAGCTCCCTTCCACTGGACCTCAAGACCCTAAGTTCATATTTGAAAGGCTGCACAGGAGAAAGCAGGGTCGTATGCTGCCTTTGAGGGTAAAAATAAAACCAATAGGTAGAACTATGGGAGAAACAGGGCAGAGTGAGAAGGGCAGGGGTGCTTAATTAAAGATGCATGCCCACCTACCAGGAAAGCCACAAAAGAGCTTCTCAGAACTTGTGTTCAGGGACCTCTCAGGTCTGCTCCGCCTTCAAGACATATTCTTTTCTCTTCTGATTTCCTCTGTTCCCACAAGAGCCAGGAACTGGAGCCTACCCTCAGTCCCTTGTTCGGCTGACACTCATGTTCACCCCTGCCCTCATACACCATCCTTGTTTGCAATGGCTTCACGACACCCAGTCCTATGCTTCTCCTAGTCCAGCCGTTTTCAATGTGTGCATGGACGCATGGACTCCTGAGGGTCCCTAAGACCCTTTCAGAGGATCTGCAGGGTCAAAACTAATGTCCTCGTACTAAGACATTATTTACTTCTTGCATTGTGTTTGCATTAACACTGATGGAGAGTGAGTGAGTGAAACTGCTGGCTCTTTAGTACAAATCATGCTGGTGGCACCGAACTCTACCAGCTGCCATTGCGTTTTACATAAAAATGGCCTTGATGAAGCAGTAAACTATCAATTTTACTAAATCTTGACACCTTACTATTCTGTGTGATTAAATACATACAAAGCATTTCTGCTCTATGTAAAACTCTAAGGGTTGTCTCAAGGAAAAGTACTCGTGAACCTAACTTCTCTTTTCGTGGAACACCATTTTTACTTGAAAAAATGACTTACAGGCAAACTATAATTATTCAAACTTGGGTATTTCACAGATATTTTCTAAAAATAAATGAAGTAGGCATGTTAATTCAAGGAAAACAACTGTTAGTATTTGTTGCCAGTGATAAAATTCAAGCTTTCAAACGAAAATTAAATTCTTAGAAAACTTGTATCTGCCACCATGAACTTGACATATTTACAAGGCTGATATTGTGTCAACATTTGGAAGATTTACATAACTAGATGAACCAATATTTTCCAAGACTAATGCATAATATTACAAAGTCATGCCTGAGCAAAAGAGTCTTTCAAGGTCCAAGAGAGACTACTGAATTTTAACATAACTAACTAGAATAAGTTCACTGATATGGTTTCAGGTTCCACATTGCAACTAGCTCCTAAGGAACTACCATTTGATTGTTTAGATACAGAATCACAGAAGACTATTCACAATTATCAGAGAAGGCTATTAATATATTCTTTTCCAACTTCATAGCTGCGTAGGGTTGAATTTTCTTCACATACTTTAACCAAAACATACAACAGATTAAATGCAGAGGCAAATAAGAGACTCTAGCTGCCCTCTATTAACCCAGACATTAAAAAGATCTGCAAAGAGGTAAAACAATGCCATTTTCTCACTATTTTTTTTTGTTTTGGAAAATAGTTATTTTTCATTTAAATGTTATTCATATTAACATGTAATGGGTTTATTGATTTTTTATTTTTTATTTTTTTGAGACAGTCTCACTCTGTGCCAGGCTGGTACAATGGCGAGATCTCAGCTCACTGCAACCTCCGCTTCGCTGGTTCAAGCGATTGTCCTGCCTCAGCTTCCCAAGTAGCTGGGATTATAGGCACATGCCGCCAAGCCCAGCTAATTTTTTTATTTTTGTAGAGATGGGGTTTCTCCATGTTGGCCAGGTCTCGAACTCCTGGCATCAGGTGATCCGCCCGTCTCTGCCTCCCAAAGTGCTGGGATTACAGGTGTGAGCCACCATGGCTGGCCTGTTATTATTGTTATTTTTAAATGCATTAGTAACAAAAAATATTTTCAAAGGGGTCACTCTTTTAATTGCTAGAACATTAAATATCAATAACCATATTAATAAAAGCTATTTGGGAGCCTTAATAATTATTAATGGTGTAAAGGGGTCCTGAGACCAAAATGTTTGACTTCACCAGGTGTTTGAACATTACAGAACCCATCTTGCCCTTGAAGCTTCCCTAGACATCCCCACCCCACCGTGCTCCCTTCTGCATCCTACTATAACATTCACTGGTAAGGCCACTATTTTAATAGTCATATGATTGCTTTATATCAATGAATTGTGTTTTTGTATGATAGTTTCCTGGTGTCCATGTTTAAGAATTTAAGGGACTTTGCTTTCCAAAGTTGTTAACCCAACTAGCTCTGTGAAAGTGAAACAAAATTATGGACTTAAATTTCTGTCTGTGTCAAAAAAGAGTAAAATGCACCCTCTAGTGGACTTGTAAGCTCACAGAACACAACAGAAATTTATTGGATTGTCAGAAGAATTACAACTCTGTCCCAGAAAATTCAGATTATAAAATAATAATATATGAGCATAGGGAAATTAATCTTAATTTTTTGATAATGTTTTTAAAAGAGCTAAGAAAATGTGAAACCAAATCTAGTTTGAATGTAGTTCATAACTAAAAGGAAAAGTGAACCTGAGGTCACACACAAAAAACTTCTTTCTTAAATTCCTATGAATTGATTATACATCAGCTATCCAAAATAATCTGTTCAAATTATGTCTTATTAACTAATTATAACTTCAAATATGTAGAAGCATTAACACTGATAAAGTTGGGATTATTATTAGTTCAATTTCCGAATATTAAAACTACACTCAACTTACGAGCTGGGCATTCCAATGGCCTTCACAAAAAATCTGCATCCTACTATAGGTCCTTTTTCAAAGGAAAAGGATGAGAACCAATACTTGGGGTATACTTTTAACTCTATATGTTAATATTAAAAGGATTTAATTCTATGCATCTTTCTCCAGGATGACATAAGAAAAACGGTGTAAAAATACACACAACCTTATCAGATAAAATAATGTAATGACATGGAAAGAAGTCTGAAATATATGGTTAAACTAAAAAATGTAGTCACAGAATAATGGGTGGCATGATCTGATTTATGTTTTTAAAAATGTACACATGTGTACCCATGTTTGTGAACACATATGCATGTTAATCCTATAAACTATTTTTTTTTTTTTTTAAAGTTCTCGTTCTGTCACCCAAGCTGGAACCCAGTGGCTCGCTCATGCCTCACTGCCTTGACCTCCTGGGCTCAGCCTCCCAAGTAGCTGGGAATATAGGCATGTGCCACCACGCCCAGCTAATTTGTATAATTTTTATAGAGACAGGGCTTCAACATGTTGCCCAGGCTGGTCTCGAACTCCAGGGTTCAAGTGATCTGCCTGCCTTGGCTTCCCAAAGTGCTGGGATTACAGGTGTGAGCCACCACCCCAGGCTACAGTAAAGTATTAACATTTGTTATTTCTGGCAAGGAATATGCATTAGTAGCAAAAATAAGAGAAGGGCATTTGACTATACTTCTATACGGTTAAGATGCTGTGAGCATTTTTAATTCAAAATAATCAAATATGGAATTTTTAAAGAAATCACAGTTATAATTAATTCAATTGTATGAAATGGAATTGTTATTTCACCAACTAGGACATTAAAAGGTTTGAGTAACAATATGAAATTTGATGTAGCTATTTAGTTTTTAAATCATGAGACTGGTATTTGGAAAAGAAAATTTTTTAAATGCCTTTATCACCAGAACACAATGTCTGATTCCTCTGATGATAATGCAAGCTGAAGTGGTATATAAAATCCTCTCTGCCGTTTTTAAACTCTGGCAGAGACAGCTACTCCTTCCAACTGATAGTGTCTGACCAGATAACTATTTTCCTTTTTAAACTCTCAAATTCTATAATTTCTGAAGTGCTGAGATACTGTCATAGTTATGGAAGCATATTCTAGCTTTATGTTTTTATGGATCTAGCCTTAGCCACACAGCCTCATGGATACAGGTACTTTAAGTGAATAACTGGCCTTATTAATCTCAACTGGAAGTGGCCGAGTTGAACTAAAACTAAACACAGACACAGACACAGACACACACACACAGACAGACACACACACACACACACAAATCAGTGGTATTACCAAACTACAACCACTAAGGAGCGCACTCACCCAATTTTAATTTGAGCATCAGACACGAAAAGACAGAAACAATATGTAAGCTTCGTCTGTCATTCTAATCTGAACACACAATATCTTCAAGTCAACAACTTAGTTAGATGGAGCAGACTGGCCAAAAATAAATTTCTATTGTCAACACTTCTATGAAATTCTACTGGTCCCTTATAAGGTGCCAGTGTTTCACTCTCTAATCATATATTGCCCAGCGCATAAATGTTTGCATTTAAACAAAACCCTTATTTTCTTCAAGTAATTAAAACTCTTTAATCTTTTATCTATTTTTCAAGCCTACTTCAATTAATATTTGTATTTAGACATTTGTCTAAAGTGAAAAGTGTCCCACCAGAGTATGTTGAACCTTGGTATCTTCCTTGTGAATAGAATTTAGCTGGACACATAGCCACACAACTAGAGAATGCAGTTTCCAGACTCCTTTGCAGCCAGGTATGGCCATATGACATCATTGGAACATGAGTGAAAATGATGTGTACAAAGGAATTGTTTGCTCTCCTTTTCCACTCTATTTACTTCTGATCGGTTTGGTTGTGTCCCCACCCAAATCTCATCTTGAAATGTAGCTCCCATAATCCCCAGGTGTTGTGGGAGGGACCTGGTGGGAGGTAATTGAATCATGGGAGTGGGTTTTTCCCCTGCCATTCTCATGATAGTGAATAAGTGTCACGAGATTTGATGGTTTTATAAAGGGGAGTTCCCCTGCAAATGCTCTCTTGCCTGCCGCCATGTAAGGCATGCCTTTGCTACTCCTTCCCATTCTGCCATGATTGTAAGTTTCCAGAGACCTCACCTGCCATGTGGAACTGTGAGTCCATTAAACTTCTTTGTCTTTATAAATTACCCAGTCTCTGGTATGTCTTTAATAGGAGCATGAGAATGACCTAATACAACTTCCCTATTGGTAGAGCAGTACCCTGAACTATTAGAACATTATACAATTATCTTAATAGAAACAGTGTGCTGACAATGCATGATTAGACAGGTAGATGAATATACACACCAAAAAGGGGGAATACATCTAAGTATATACGTGGAATAACTAAAAAGCAGGAGCATTTTATGTAAATTAGTATTGTCTATTTAAAAGGAAAGAAGACTATTAATAAAGTCAGTAAAAACTCATCAAGAATAACACAATCTGAAACCTGGTACAGCGAACGTAAACTGTGTTTTTAAGACTGTTACTACCTGAGGGCACCACTTCAGCTGACTAGAAGAAATGAGGGTGATCCTTTGTAGAATTTGTCTTGAATTTGCCAAACCTTCAAAACTAATTTTTTAGCCAAAAATGATGTATCTATGGTTAACGTAGCATGTCAAAAAGCAGGAAACAGATGGATAACTCACCAAATGGGGCTGGGCAACCAACTAACCATATGGGGGGAAAAAGCAAAGTTGCATCCCTACTTCACTACTTACTCTAAAATAATTCCACAGAGATTTGAATTTCAAATATAAAAAACAAACACACAAGAGTACCAGAGGATGTTTACTATAATAATAATTTTTAAATCTTTATATTTTTAGGGGCGGGGAAGAGCATTCAAAGGATGAAGGAAAGCATCTGACCATTCTTTCCATATCACTAACTCCCCAACATCCTTCCTGGCATTATGGTTACCCCACCCCTGAGTTTAACAAAGTTAAAAAACAAAATGGGAGTGGAAAAAGAGGGAGCAACCCGGTCACTTAATTTTTCATGCCAAAGTCACTCAATTTTTTATAAGCCCAGATTCAGGGGTTGACACTTTGTGCCCGCGCAGCACTGCACGTGACGCCAGCACTACTAGCTCCAGTTTCTGAGCCTGAAATACTCTTTACCCTAAACCTGGCCCTAACACACACAAGAATCACAAAAAACAATAACAAAGAAGCCAGCAACTGCTGAAACCCTGAGGAAGCCAACAGTGAGTGACCCCTTCCTGACTTCTAAAACCAGCTCCAAGTCAAGTCTGTGAACTTGAGTCTCGCAGGATGCCCCCTTCTTCCCATATCACTCTGCCAGAGACCATTTTTTAGGGACATAGAGCACTAGAATGAGTGGTTATCTCTAAAGCCATCTTAAGTTCATATTCTTCAGCAGCTCTGATTGAATAACCTGACGTTGACATTAAGCCAACTTCACAGACCAACTGTCACTTCAAAGAACAAGAAAAACCTTGAGTAAAGGTTAAATGAAAAGTGTTTTTCAAATCACTCACCAAGGAAACAGATCAGGTTGTTGTAATAAAGAATGTAATCAACACATTTCATGAGCTAAAAAGGTATGCTCAGAAACAGGAACGCTTGACTCAGGGTAGACTGACTCTGTCAAAGGTTTGGGGCCTGATGTTTTGACTGGCAAAGAGAGAGATGAAATGAACTAACTCATTTTGACATTCAAGTTAGAGTTTTCTAATCCAATCCATAGCAATCATCCTGAGGTAAAATACCAAGGTGCCACTTTTATAGTCATTGATGGGGAATGAAACCATCAATGACTCTTCTAAGTAATACAGCAGTTGGTGAATGACAGAATCAAGACTCAGATGAGGCCCTCTGACTCTACAATCAAAGGTGTTTGACTCCATCCTCTAGCACCCTCCATGGTGGAAACAACATTTAGGTCAATTTATAACATCTGAAAAAGACAGACTAGCTGTACAACTATTAACAGATAGGAAATTGACTTACCTTGGGGCAATGACAAGAGAAAAGCCTTTTATGAATGCCTTTTTTTTTTTTTTCTGGAAAAGTAACTAACTCTATTATCCTAGGCATCAGATTTTAAAAATGGCATCTGAAGTATATAGTTCAGGTATCTCTTCCGCAGTAAAATAATGGTATGAATCAGTTGGAAAGGACTCTTTTCCACCCCCCAAATGTTAGTGTAGCTAAGATGATACACTTAAGATTTATGTGAGTAAAGAATCACCTGAAAGAAATGCTCAATAAATCTTTGGTTTCTCTGGATTGGCATAAGGGAGTCTGTGTCCCTGTAGAAGAGGCTTCCAGGGGTTCCCCAATATATATTCTCCTCTCCTTTGTAGTAAGAGAACTGGGTACATAGGCTTATGTGTTTTCCAGCCTCACTTGTAGTTAAGTGTGACCACATGTCTATGATCTGAAATATGAGGACAAAAAGAGGTTAAATTCTAGAATGTTTCCTTAAAGAATGGGGGCATATTTTTTGCTCTTCTTCCTTTCTACTGTCTAAAATATGGAAGTGATGGCTTTAGCTCAAATAACCATTTTGGACAATGATGTTTAAGCTACAGTTGCAGATGGTGAAGCGACAAGATAGGAGGCTGGGTCCTGGAAGGTTAGGAATCCCCACACTAGCCCTAGACTATTTACCTGCAAGTATGTTTCCCTGAGACAGAAATAACTTTCCAACTTGTTTGAGCTGTTGTTCTCTGGAGAGTAGAACTTAATTCTAACATATCACAGGCCTGGCGCGCTGGTTCACGACTGTAATCCCAGCACTTTGGGAGGCCGAGGCAGGCGGATCACACAGTCAGGAGATGGAAATCATCCTGGCTAACACAGTGAAACCCCGTCTCTACTAAAAATACAAAAAACTAGCCGGGCAAGGTGGCCTGTAGTCCCAGCTACTCGGGAGGCTGAGGCAGGAGAATGGTGTGAACCCGGGAGGCAGAGCTTGCAGTGAGCCAAGGTCGCACCACTGCACTACAGTCTGGGCAACAGAGCGAGACTCCATCTCAAAAAAAAAAAAAAAATCACCAATAATTTTTTTTGCTTTGTAATATTCAAGTTATCAATTAGCTCAAAAGGTGTCATTAAATCATCAAAATTTTAATTTACTTCAAATTATAAAATATTTTCCACAAGCACATGTCTGAGCATACATGCAGGTAGAGTGGGGACACTTGCAAAATTAAAAAGGATCAAAAGTCCCACTGTGAGGTACATCAAGTATCCTTGATCCACGCTTGCACAGAAACCTACTTAGGTCCTTTTCACAACACCTAAAAGATTGTGTTGCCTAACATACTGTATTGCAAGTGTTCATTTATGAGTTTACCAACACCATTCCCACTCCCTGCCATCTAGACTAGGAAGTTTCTGGTTCACCATCAAATCCTCAATGCCTAGCATTGTGCCAGGCAGTCAAAAAACTGGGTGAACATGTGAAAGACTGGCCTTCACAATAAGGACCCTTCTCATGATTTGAAATCCCCTCAAAGTACAGGTTGAAGATCCCTAATTCAAAATCCACAATGCTCTGAAATCTGAAATGCTCCAAAATCCAAAATTTTGTGAGCATCAACATGATGCTCAAAGAAAGCGTTGAAGGTTTTCAGATTTCCAATTTTTGAATTGGGGATGCTCAAACAGTTAAAGTATCTGCAAAAATCCAAAAGCCAAAACACTTCTGATCCCACGCACTTCAGATAAAAAACACTCAATTGGTACTAGTTAGATACGGTACCAAATGAGTTCTGAAATTACTCACATCCCATCAGTAATCTGACAATAAATAAACAATCATTTTAACAAAGTCTCCAAACTTCTCAATTATTAATGACGCTTAATACTATATAACGACACTTAATCAAAGTCCCAATTCTTAACTATTTTACTAAAAATAAGCCTGCATATGTTTATACTGTTCTGTCCATAAAAAAAAGAAAAAATAATAAGCCAGGAGAACAACCAGTACCAGAATTATATTTAGATTACCCTGGTAACCTAGATTACCTAAAAAAACCTAATATCTAAAAAATCCCTAATCTAGATTACCAGAGTAATCTAAATATAATTCATCCAATGGTTGTGGTAGTAAAAAGATCACCCTGTATGTCATTATTATTCAGAATCATAAGGAAATAAACCACTCTACATAAGAATATTCTTTCTAAAATGTAATATACTCAGCCTTTTTGTCTTTTATTTTTTTACCTATAGAATGAAGATAATTATAGTCACTTCATAGGTTCTTTTTTTCCAAGACCACATGATTTTTAATGTGCTTCTCAAATAATACTCTCTCAATGAAAGGTAAAATAATAGTGCTTATTAAATAATTTGCTGCCTTCTTAAGTAGAATAAATTAAACGTAATTCAATTTTTTGTTATGACTCATTAGAGTGGGTCATCTTAAAATAACTAATTATATAATTCCATGTTAAATCCAATTCCTTATATAATAGGCATGTGTAGACAAGATATGTAGCAACCACCTAAGGTTTAAAAAACATGAGCACATCTTGAAATTGACAAAAAGTCATATCAAATGTTCTCCTCTTTCAAGATTTCAGGATGTTGCAGAAAGAATGCCGTAACTTCTGGGGGTTCTGTCATCCACTGAGTTTGAGGACCAACTAGAACAGCCTCACCTATAGCCTGAGCCACATACAAAGACAGAAATCGGGCTAAATGGCCTAGTCAAACACTGCACATAGTCTGGGTAAATACCCCAATTCCGGATGTCCTTACCTATCCCGATTAGCAAGATGGCCCAGCAATGCCTCCTGAGGGACCTATGTGCCCCTCCTCTTCTCCTGCATTACTTTTAACCTGTACACACACACACACACACACACATAATTAAGTTATAATTTACATGTTAAATCCAGATGGTTTGAAGGGCTAAATGGTAAAGTAATAATGGTAACAGCAATAATAACAAGTATTTAGGGAATATAGAGGGAAGTATTTTTACAATCCTGTATAGGTAAAGGCCTTCTATACCCTTCTTCTTCAACAGTGCCTTGATTGGTCCTAGGGGACCAATTGCTCCCACTCAGTCCACGTGGTTTGGGCCGGGATGAGCAACCTCAAACTCCGAAGATGAGCATGGGTGTGGGCCTGGCCAATTATGGTCTCATACACCCTCCTGGTCACAGGGTCTGTTCATGAATAGGACACATAACCTAAGCCAAGGCAATCAGAGGAAATGAGACTCTAGAATAAGGCTTCTGTTGAAACTACTGGGAACAAATACATTTTCTTGGAAGTGTTGCCGAGAGGCCAGAATGCAAACGCAGAGCTCTCGGCAGCCATCTTGCCACCAGGAAGGGAAGCCTTGTCTGAAGATGGAGACAGCATAGAATGAGGCGGACCTGAAAAGGGGGTAAGGTAAGCAAGTCAGCTAAATGATGTCGCTCGTGTCAGAACTGCCTAAAGCTGCACTTACCCCTTTTTTTCCTAGGTCAGTTTGCAGTTTGGGGCTGCAACCAAAAATTATAATGAACACACCCCCTTAGAGCATTCCAAATGAAATTAAAATTGCAAAATTCACAAAGGAAAAAAAAACTCTTTGCTCATACCTTTTCAATATAGAGAATATAAATCAAGCTCTGAATACCAATCCCTAGATGTACACAATCTTACTAACCTAAAAATGTGACTGCCTGTCACAGTATGAAAAACATCCTCCTGTAAACATCGCTACAACAATGTTTGAATCATTTAATTATTTGAAGATTACATCTCCAAGTATCAACAATAATAGAATATTATTACCTGCTTAGGAATAGGCAGATTCAAAAAGATTTTAAAAGCAGGTGGCAGGCCATTAAAAACAATATGACAAATCATTTCTATAAAACTATTATTAGTGTCATGAAACTGTCCTGGTAATATCTTTTGGGAAAATATGCACCAAAGAATTCCTGAAAATATGCTGCTAAACCTTGATTACAGCCTTTTGTAAATAGATGTAATCTAGGAAAACTCAAAAGCCTGTTATTTGTATAAATATAACATATTCAAGCTGACAAGCTGAAATTATCCACCCTTTGTATTCTCCTCATCTGCACAGACTGTGTTATAAACAAATCCTTGCTAGTCTAGGCACCAGTTGAAATCCCCCCCCTCCAAAATGGAGGCTATGGAAAAAAGGCTTTTAATAAGTTGTAGCACAGATAGAAACACATGTAGGTGGTGACTGATAGCAGAGTATTAAGTTTTCTTATAACACTAAAAATTCAAATGCTTACAGTCCAGACAAAACAAAGTAGGGACCAAGGAAGTGGTTATTGATGACCATGTAATGAACCTGAAGGAACGAGTCCAAACCAAAGGGGGCAGCAGTCACTCATGAATACATCCTCCCAATTCTGATTTTTGAAAAGAAGCTAGAAAACAAATTTTGTGTGAAATATCTTGATATCCAAAACATGTGGCCCATTGGCCTCTAAAGTATTTTGCTTGACACACAATTTCTTAAAATTTGTCACAGACATTTAAGATCTAGAGATTTCACACAAAGTTTTGTAAGTGACTGTTGCCGCCTTGTCCAAGATGTAAGGATGAGAGATTCGGACCTAATCTCTAAAGAAGCTCAAAGTTAGGACTGAGCAAGTATGGGCTGGAATTTGAGCAAAGATCAAAGAGCAAGTATCCCAGCAGTTATGCACAAATCTCTAATTCTTAGATCTTAGACAAGTCATCTTCCCTCTCTGGGCCTGTTTCCATAAAATGACAAAACCAGATTAAGTAATAATATGAACATTTCCTTCAGCAATACAATTTTATCATTCTATAAGAAGTCCCTAAAATAGCATCCCTATAAGCAAAAATTCTAGATTTCATCCATATCTAATAATGTACAAAATAGTTTACAAAGGAGAAACACCCACTACCTGTTCATATTAGTAAACGAGTGTATAAAATAACTGACAAACTAATGTGCTTCACAGACCTGTGTATTAAGTAGCTTCATGAATTTTATGAAGTTTTTCATGTCAAATACCATTAGAGAAAGCACACTCAAACTCAAAATCTCACAATCACACAGAAAGGGTCTTTATCTGTAGGAAATATGGAACGGAACTACTGAACAAAATAAATGTATTTTAATACCACTCCCTAAAACACGGGAAGGAATTCTCTCCTATATACACCCAAAAGTTTTTCTGAAAAAGGGGAAAAAAAGGTGAAATCACAAAATCAAACACAATAAAGGTCAAGCTAAAGAATCATCTAGACAGGCAGCAATATCGTAACTTCCTGTTTTAAATATAAAGTAATGGGCTTTCAAATCAGAAATGCAATTTGATAGAAAGGCCATTCTACCAGGCTCTGGAAATTGAGTCCAAGGCGGACACTATCTGCCTCTCTCCAGCACTGTCCCTCCCCATCATTATTACCATTAATGATTTCCCTAATTCTACACATCAAGTAAACAAAGAAAAAGGTAACCATAAAAAAAAAGAAGGTTAATCATCAGCATTTATTAAAAATTATAGCACTGCTGTTTTTTTCAGCATTTTTAAATTTGAAATTTTTGATATTAAAAGTATAATTTTAATGTTATTAATATCAATATTAATTTTCAATGTGTGCTATTTCTAAAATGAAGAAAATACTCTAATAATGATCCCAAGTAAATTTTCTTTATGGAACCAGAATCAACTCAGCAGGAGAGGAATATTCCTCTGTCTGGGTATAATTATATTTGGGACTGCCTGCATTAACTTCAATCTTCCTTCCCACTATCTTTATAAATTTAATTTTATGATAGTGTTCTATTCCTTTATCTTACTTCTCTAAGATAAGCTCTAAAAGAAATCTTTAAGAATGTTTTATAATATTCACAAGAAATTAGTAATTCTGGATTTGTAACTAATAACCACTGAATCTTAGCAGGAATTATGCAAAAGAAAATCTATGGAATAGTATGTGTCAAACAAATAGTCACACCTTGCTTGCCTTATTCAACTGGGCAGAAATCAGACTAAGTGAAAAATTTTTAAAACTCCTTTCAGGTTAAATGAGCAGACACTTTTTGAATTAACAGAATTCTAATTTTTTAAATCTCTTAAAAGAGACAATCTGATGTATTAACAAAAGAACAAAACAGAAGCCTGGTGATCTGGAATCAGGTACCAACTGGTGCTACTGCTAACTGGCTATGATGTAACTTCAGGCAAGTTCAAAAATGCTCCCTGGGTCCTGAGCACTCTTGCTCTGTGAAATGAGGATGTGGACTTTTTTTTTTTTTTTTTTTTGAGATGGAGTTTTGCTCTGTTGTCCAGGCTAGCATGCACTGGCGCAATCTCAGCTTACTGCAACCTCCGCCTCCTGAGTTCAAGTGATTCTCCTGCCTCAGCCTCCCAAGTAGCTGGGATTACAGACATTCGCCACCATGTCCAGCTAATTTTTGTATTTATAGTAGAGCCGAGGTTTCACCACATTGGCCAGGCTGGTCTCAAACTCCTGACCTCAAGTGATCCACCCACCTCGGCCTTCCAGAGTGCTGAGATTACGGGCACGAGCCACTGCGCCTGGCCTAGGGTGTGGACTTCTGAAGTCCATCATAATTCTATGATAAGCCCCTTTCTGATAATATTGAATCCATTTGATGTGATAATTAAAATAGGTCAAAGAGTTATCAACACTGCACCCCTTCGTCAGCTCTTCATTGTATATCCACTCAGGGGAAGTGTCATTGATAGATTTCCAAGACTTAATCCTTTAAATCATAACAATGTCCCAGAAACATTAGATGTGTCCTAGAAAGTCTATAAATATCTTCACTCACTTTTTTTTTTTAAACAAAACTGCCTTCCCTTCTTCCTCCTTTTCTTTTTCTCTGTCAAATTAAAATATTTCCCTCAAGGTGAACTTCACAAATAAGGGTCTACAATCTCTTCTATGCTCCCTTATTCTGGGTTTTCTTTTCATTAACATGAAGCTATTCTCATCTACACGATCCCTCCGACGAACTTGCCCACTCCCTACATTTCAGAAGACACTCCCAAAGCTCTTGCTCTATAGCCCCAACCTATCCCCCAAGCTTTAGACTCTCATAGAAACTATGTGTTGTACAAAGCCACATGGACATCCCATGGATGCCTCAAACTCAACATGTCCAAAACTAACCTCCCCCAAACATGTTCCTCCTCCCAAATTCTCTATCCCACTTCACAGCACCTCATGCCCACCACCATCCCCGGCACCCAGCCAGAGTCGGGGAATCTACCTCACCACTCCTTCTTCTCTCTGACTCAACATACATGATACACAGACAAGGCTTTTATCTCTTACATATGTTTTGAAACTGCCCCCTTCTCTCTCTCTATCCCTGCGACCATCACCAAGTTCAGGTAACTTTTCTTTTATTCACATGTTTCCATCAAGCTTAGGTACTTACCACCTCCTGCTTGGGAGGCAAAACCTCTTTTTATATACAAAGCGTATATACACACAGTACATAAAACATATACACAGTATCTCTGTGGTATTAAAATATCATAAGGGAGAGGATGATTAAGAAAAAAATGTCTAAAAAGACCAGGATGGTCAGGGAAGTATAATGATGAAAAGGTTGAGAAATACTACAGTTATTAGATTTATAGCTCCTTATCAGCAAAGACTGTATAAATGCACCTGATAAAAGCTCTAAGATAAATAACTCAAATTAAAATAATTTGCATTTTTGTTTTCTCCAAAAATTTCTTTTGTATCTTGGATATTAAGTGTAATTTTCCCCCTGCCAAAGGGATGATGCCACTGGATAGTCATGAAGGTGAAGAATTTCCTATTAAAAGTAACCTAGAAATTAAGGAGTTAAAGTTGGTTTTTTTTTTTTTTGGAAGGAAATTGTTTTTTAAAACACATTATAAAATATGTGTGAGAAAGTAGGTAGGACTGAATTAAGATTGAATAGTTATTTATATCTGTTTCCTGTTTAGCCTTTTGACAATGTTCAGCTCCATATTTTATAGTCGGCTTTGGATAAGGCTTCCCAGAATAACCTTGATGTGGGGTCGGCTGGTAGGGAGGACCCCAGAACTACATCCTGCAATTCACACCCTATGAACGCATACTCTGCTAAACTCAACAACTTCAAAACAAAAACCAAAATGTCACTGTCCCATTTCCTCTGCAAACCCTGTTTTCAAACTCCAAAACACAAAGAATGGGAGGAAAGAAAGAGAAAAAACAAAAAAAAACCTGAACATGTTTAGAAACAAAGGCACATTGTGAGGTACCATTAAGAGTCCTCTCATATTTTTTTAAATTCAGCCAAAAATTCCCCTTCAAAATCTGAAAAATGAAACAGGTGAGTCTATGAGAGAAACAAATATCACATTAGCAGCATATTTTTGATGTGTATAGAACATCCTTACTCAATATAACATATTAATTTATGGACAAATGCTTGTCAGGTTGGGCAGTTATAAAAATGAAAACCTCAAGTCACAGAAAAAAAAAATGAAATAATAAAAACCTAACAACAGCAGAGCAACTTCCGTGAATGGGGAGACTTGGTGAATGTGAAGGAGAAAAAGATGATGGAGCTTTTTACAGCACGGAAGACAAAAATTCCTAGCTTTGGAAGGTCTCTGAAACATGAGGGCACATTTGATTAAAAAAAAAAAAAGATAAAAACAATAAAGGGAAGCAAGCTGATGGTAAAGACCAGATTCTTAATACACCATCAAAAATGGAGGGCTTCTAGTAACCTGCTATGAACTAAATTGTATCTCCCCCCAAATGTATATGTTGAAGCTCCAACTCCCAGAGTGATGGTTTCTGAAGATGGAGCATTTGGGAAATAATTGGGTTTTGAGAGGTCATGAGGGTTGTCTCACTCAGAATCAAAGTCAAACCAACAAAACTGTCTTTTACCATGACCAACAAGACCATCTCTCTTCACCATCCTATCCCACCCACCACCAACCTTACCCATCTCCATCTTCTCTTTCTCAGGCTCACTCTCCTGCAACCATTCTTGGCCTCCTGACTGTCCACTGACTAACCAAGGTTGCTCTGATTCAGGATCTTTACAATACTGTCTCCTCTGCCTAGAAAGGACTTCCCTCCACTGTCTGCATGGCTTACTCCTATAGCTTCTTCTCTTACAGGGAAATAAATTTCTCTGACTCCCATCCCATACACTCTTTCTTCTCACTGCCTTATTAATCACCAGAGCCCTTACCATCATCTGACATCCTTTCATTTACTTATTTGCTAATAGTAGGTCTTCTCTACTAGAACGTAAGTTCCATGAAGGCAAGAACTTTGTCTAGCTCATCAGAGCAATGTCTTAGACATACTAGGTGTTCTTTAAATATTTGCTGAATGAGTTTGTCTTGCTCATCTCTGAATTGCTAGTGCCTGGTGCTAGCTGTATATATGTTGAACGAATGAGTATTCAAAGGAAGCAAGTCATGGGAATAGATGAATTCACTCCTCAAGTCAGAAGAAGAGAAAAAGGCCAAGCATGGAACACTGGGAGACTGGTAATACTTAAAAAATGAGACTGACGGCTAGGTGTAGTAGCTCACGTCTGTAATCCCAGCACTTTGGGAAGCCGAGGAGGGAGAATCACTTGAGCCCAGGAGTTCGAGATCAACATGGGCAATGCCGTGAGACCCTGTCTCTAAAAAATAATAATAATAATAATAAATTTTTAAAAAGAATCAGTGATGGAAAAGAAGCCAGTGGAGGAGACAGAAGAAGAGCAACAGAAGAGCAACCCAAAAATCAGAAGAAAAATTAGGATAGCGTATTGTGGAAGCCAAAGAAAAAACATCAGTAGTGTCATAACTTGGTAGACAGGATGGGGGCTGAGAAGAAGTGGATGCATATAAAATTAGTTAAGCTGAGGTAGTACAGTCCAACTATGACCCAGTTGCAGTTGGCTAAAAAAAAGAAGTGGAGGTAGAACTGGCGATGTACTTCTCTTTTAGAAAGTCCATCAGTAAAGAGAAGGAAGAGTCAAATGTGCAATGGCAGGGAAATAGAGCAGAGAAGGTATTTTTCAGAATAGAAGACACTTGAGTCAATGAAGAAGGAAAGACAAAAGAAGATATAAGAAGAAGTGAAGGTAATAGAAAAAAGTTCAGAAGGGAACAGGAAGAGCAGAGGTAACCAATTAACCTTGGGAATAAGGAAGGAGAGAGAGAGGTAACAATATACAGAAACACTGGAAGGAGAGGAAAAGTACAAGAATTCCTGTCTCTAGTTTCTGGGTGAAGGAGTTCATGAGGTCGTTTCTGAGAGTAAGAAAGGAGAAGTGTGGTTGTGGTTAAGATGAAAAAAAAAAAATCTTTAACAGCTGTAGAAGAAAAGAAGGAAATCAATCCCTAGTTGTCTAAGGAATACACAGAATTCCTAAGGCACGACAGAGGAGCCAGGAGAGCTTGTAAGTCATTAATCAGTATCAAAGCCAGCCAACAGGGCTTTAGTGGTTTCTGTCACACAGCAATTGGCAGCCTGCCAGGAGAAAAACTGAGTTAGAGTGGCTGTGCCTGGGATTGCATTTCAAGAGTCCTGTGGAGAATATATTCAATGACTGGTCACAGGGTGTGTCAGGCCATTTTTGCATTGCTATCAAGAAATACCTGAGTTTGGGTAATTTATAAGCAAAGAGTTTTCTTCCTGTACGGTTCTGCAGGCTTTACAGGAAGCACGGCACTGGTATCTGTTTCTGGTGAGGTCTTAGGAAGTTTACAATCATGGCAGAAGGCTAGTAGGGAGCAGGCCTGTCACCTGGTAGGAGTGGGAGCAAGAGGTGGGGGTCGAGGGAGGCACCACACACCTTTAAACAACCAGATCTCCTGAGAACTCACTATCATGAGGACGGCACCAAGAGGATAGCACCAAATCAACCATGAGAAATCCACCCCTACGATCCAATCACCCCTACCAGGCCCCACCTTCGGCACCAGGAACCACACCTCAACATGAGATTGGGGGGACAAACACCCAAACCATATCACAGGGCTTCTGGCTGAGCAGGGAAATAAAAGCAGCAGGTGTGGGTGAGGCTGACAGAATTGGAGAACAGGGAAGAGATCAGATTTTCAAAATCAGCATGATGATGAGAAGCAAGTTGAGTTAAAGTTGGAGAAGCAAATACCTGATTTTGCAGTCTCTGAAGTGGGAAGAACAAGGTTCAGTAAGTTCTGAGGAGGAGAAATAAAGGTCGCTAAGAGATGAAGGTCTATGATTTTGGTGGTCTTGATGAGAGACATGACAGTGGAAAGAGGGAGAAATACAGGGACATGGGTAATAGGGACTGGATCAAAAAGAACACCAAGAGCTGGTAACAAAGGGCTGTTGAAGACGAGCAGAGTCCACAGGTCCTGGGGGCAGCCTGGAGGGAGAACCATGTTGGCTGTGAAATGAACTGGAAATCCCACATCTTCTGATCCCAGAACAACCCAGCTCTGGAGAGATCTAGACTTACAAGTAGGCACAACGAAGGTCACTAGGGTCACCATTTTAGTCTATCTGAAACACAATTCACTCTCTGAAAGAAGTTATAAAAAGCAAGGTCCACCTCCTAACAGTGACAGGTTAACCTTATTTAACTAAATATAGTTTTACTATATTTAGTAATCTACCTTCAAATGCTTTCAATCAAATTTTATATTAAATTAAATCAGCCTATCTTCCTAATTATTAAGCATGGCTTGGAAAAGCTGAAGAAAACACAACACTGCTAATTTGCACAGAGGCTTAGAAAGTGATTCATTTGAAAGCCCCTCCCCTAATTTAGGTAAGAAGGAAGAAGAGAAGGAAACAATGATGTAAAGCTTTAATTACTGGCTAACACTTTTTATGATAAAACACACACTGCAAAATTCTAAGGTGGCCCAACAACTCTTAAGCATGCTCTGAACTTTAATGCAAAGAAACAGATACGTCTGTAGGCTTTTGACAAACATCTAGGTATTTTCATTTAATTTTCCTACTCTTGTTTGTTGAGTATGTTTTTCCACAAACAATTAAATTAAGGAAAGCTAGGCTTTTAAAAAAGTAATTGAATATTAGCATTAGTCAACAGCAACAGTTTGTAATATGGTATTTCCACTGCAGCACCCAGAGATGGCAGAAAACAGAAGCTGCTGATAAACTGTACTGGCATCTTATCTGTACCCTTACTAGATTTCTAAAGTTTATTTAAATGGTTATTCTGTATTTGTGTCTCACAAAGGGATGTCATCAGAACTGCCACCTAAGGAGCTATTCCTAAAGACCTCAAACCTACTGATTCAGAATCTCCAAGAATAAGGCTCCAACAAGTAGATTTTATCTTCCTCAGTATCTACCACACTGTCCTGTTTAAGAACACCTGTAGTTTAAAGGTAAGCATGAAATGTCCCCAATTAAGAACACCATCAGCTTTACAGCAGTGGTTCTCAAGCCTTATCTGCACAATAGAATCACCCTGGAGGACATTAAAAAATCCCAATGCTAGGCCACACCACAAACCAATTAGCACATCAGAATCCCTGGGGTGAGACCTAGATATTGGCCTTTTGCTGCCCATAGGATTCCCATAGTCAATCAAAGTTGACAACCAGTGAAGCAGAGGACCACCTCAAGCAACTGTTTAATGAATAAATGAAAAAGACTAATTTATAATTCTCTCAATTTTTCCCTATTGAACACAAGAAATGATACTCCACACTATCAGCAATGTGCAGATAGGATCAAAGGGCTACAGACCTTACAGTAACCAGAGAGACTGTCTATGAGTCATCAGGCAGACATCAGAAACCAAACTAAGCAGGTGGCAATGTGTTAGGAAACTCCTGAATGCATTTAACATTTAGTAAAAGGATCTCGACATCACTCCAGGTAAAAGGAATGTGGATCTAAGGTAAATTTTCTTTATGGAAGAGACTGCCTCATTAAGTCACCTTGTGCAATCCAGTTCATTTCTTCAAACCTTTCTGTTGCAAAACAGCATCAAGAAAGTTCTGAAGTCCAGGTTTTAGTACTTATTTTGTTCTTTTTAAAAGGAAAACACTTGCTGCTTAGAAGTTCATCTATGCTTTGCTCCCTGGACGTTCTGAAGTTTCAGCGAACAAGTCTTTAATAAAGATACCATGCATTTAACAAAGGACAAGATTTCTCTCACCACTTTAACCACCAGCAGGGTTCATGTCACAGGATGAGGGTCCATCAGGATTGGTCAAAATGATGTCTAAAAGGAAGAAGCTGAGGCAAAATTAACATATAGAGTTTATTTGGGCCAAGGCTGAAGACTGCAGCCAGGGACACTTCCAAGTTGCCTTGGGGGTGCTCCAGAGAAAACAAGAGAGAACAAGTTTGTTTTGTTTTGTTTTTTTGGAGACAAGGTCTCACCCTGTCACCCAGGCCACAGTGCAGTGGCCCAATCTCGGCTCACTGCAACCTCTGCCTCCTGGGCTCAAGCAATCCTTTCACGTCAGCCTTCTGAGTAGCTGGGACCACAAAGGCGCGCACCACCATGCCTGGCTAATTTTTTTTATTTTTTGTAGAGACAGGGTTTTGCCGTGTTGCCCAGGCTGGTTGCAAACTCCTGAGCTTAGGCGATCCACCCGCCTCAGCCTCCCAAAGTGCTGGGATTACAGGCATAAGCCACTATGCCTGACTGAGAGGTCAAGTATTTTTTAAAAAGCAAGAAGCAGGAGAGGGGACAATTACAATCATTGTTCACCAGGAATTCTCGTTGTCTTACAAAAATAACATTGATTATTGGCTACACATTGTTGAACTATAGGGTATATGGCATTTTATGGCTTCTTGGCAGCAGTCAGCATAGCGGTCAAATAGCAAGTGGCTTCAAGAGGAGTGGCGTGACTGCTATTTCATTCCAATGCCTCTCTTGGGCCTGAAAATTTAAAGGGGCTCATGTTCTTCAAATAATGGATTACGAAGCTGGGTCATACCACTTCCACAGGGCACCAAGAGTAGCCCAAGTAATCAACATGTAACCCCATGTAATCAACATCAGCCCAGGGAGCTGGGAGTAGAGGTTAGGAAGATTGAAGAACTGATAAAAACAAAGTACCACCAAATGAAAATCCACACTCACTGAATTCAAACACAAGTGGGTTCCCTACCAAGCCTCAAGAGAAAACTGGAAATAGGTTAATTTTAAAGTTACAGTTACTTATGTAATTGACTTAAGGGATCAGATTTTTTTTTGAGACAGGGTCTCACTCTGTCACCCAGGCTAGAGTGCAATGGCATGATCACAGATCCCTGCAGCATCGACCTCGGAGCTCAGGTGATCCTCCCACCTCAGCCTCCCAAGTAGTTGGGACTACAGGTGCACACCACCAGGTCCAGCTAATTTTCCTATTTTTAAAAGATATTGGATTTGCCATCTTGCCCAGGCTGGTCTCAAACTCCTGCGCTCAAGCAACCCTCCCGCCCTGGCCTCCCAAAGTGCTGGGATAACAGGCATTAGCCACCATGCCCAGCCCAGATGATACATTATAAGTACTTACATAAGGTTAAGAAACCAGTGAGATTATTTTCCTAAACTAAAAGAACTTCCACAAATTTTGGCAATCTTTGAAGATCACTAACAAGTTTCTTAAGACATGGGAGCACTTTAAGATAGGAGCTGGGGGGTGATGAAATAGAGCCAGAAAAACTGGACTCTATTCTGCACAAATTTTCTTTCAAAATTAAGGAAATCTTTTGCACATTAAAAGAAGGATCTTCAGACTGTTTCCGTGGATCACTGATTCTCTGTGACTTGAACAGTCATTCCACTATCCAAAATCAGATAATGAAGATCCTTTGTCAGCTAACACAGGAGAATAGTTAAGAAGATTGTTGTCAATTTCATGATGCACTCACATTTTGTAACCTTGGGTACTTGCTATATAGCTTGTCTACACAACCCTTTATTATATAAGGAGTCTGACTTATGACAAAATTACACATTAGCTATTTGAAGCTTATTTTTTTTAACATTTTGAGGTATCACAGGAAGAATGCTAAAACTTCTAGGGGCTCTGTCACCACTAAATGAATTTGAGGACCAACCAGAGCAATAGTCTGTGGTCTGTATTTTCTTTTATGACTAATCTTAATACATAAGTCATAAAGAACTTGACAGGAGTAAAGGCATAGTTTCTTTTAGTACGAGAGTTCTAAATCACAAAGACCCTCATGATGCTTTTATGAAAAGGGTCCTTTCAATTCCCTAGCACCTTGTCTAGTGTCTGGCATGTAGTAGGCCCTTCGTAAAGTGGTTTGACCTGAAGATGGAGACATAAGCACTGTTAAGTGTGTGCTTACACGAGTTATGTGGCTGGCACAGCCTTGCTTTCCTCATCCAGAAAAGATCAACAGGGGAGAGGGGCAGGGGATAAATGTTATCACAAAATTGTTTACATAAAGTTTAATAGGAACTTAGGATTTGCAAATCATATTAGTGAAGGTTGATTTTTGCATTAGAGCAACTGTGCACTCCTTTCTGCTTTGGACACTAGCAACTCTAAATTGGTTTCCAGTCTTTCACAGCTCCGTGCTGTGCTTTTAAATCCTCACTCCAGTCCCGTTGTGATCTGAATATTTTTCTATCATGCCTGTTTAGAGACAAGATCTGGAAACATGGGACAGAGTACAGCTAACCACCTTGGCCAATTATAGGCATGACCTTGTAACCTTGTTTTTTCATTACTCCAATCCTTCAATTCCAGGAACTTATGTTCCCAGGAAAAGCTAGTTACTGAAATGAACACACATATAATTAGTTTAGAGAATGTTCCAAACTCTACTCCACGTCATTTTTTTTTTTATAATCTTGCAATTACTCTTTGTTTTAAAGGCTGGAAAGGGAAGTTTAAAAGGAAAGTGCCAGAAACAAAGGAGAATGTTTAAAACATACAAATCACCCTATAAACATAAAAAATTTTAATTCACTGGTAGTAAAAGATGCAAATTAACAATTACTTACTATTAACTCAATAAATCCACAAGATACTTTATCTTAGGTAGTGAACATTTTGTTTCGTCTCACTTTAAATTATAACATCTAGAGTTGAGATAAGGAGGTGAAGAAAAGGATAGTCTCTCTTACTAAGCTGGTGGAAGTATAAACAACAGGTTGAGCACACCTAATTGGAAAATCCAAAATCTGAAATGCTCCAAAATCCAAAACTTTTTGAGCGCTAACATGATACCACACGTGGAAAATTCCACAGTTGAACTCATGTGATGGGCTGTAGTCTAAAACATTCAAAACTTTGTTTCATGAATGAAATATTTTAAAATATTGTATAAAATTACTTCCAAACCCTCAAAACTACACAAATACATGGAAATTAATATCCTCCTGAATGATTTTGGGGTTAACAAATCAAGATGGAAATTTAAAAATTCTTCAAGATAAATAATAGTGACACAAGTTTTCAAAACCTCTGGGATACAGCAAGAGGAAAGTGCTAAGAGGAAAGTTTATAGCACTAAATGCCAACATCAACAAGTCTGAAAGTTCACAAATTGACAACCTAACATCACACTTCAAGGAACTAGAGAAAAAACAAAAAATCAAACCCAAAGCTAGCAGAAGGAAAAAAAATAACAAAGATCAGAGCAGACCTAAATGAAACTGAAACACAAAAGATTAATAAAACAAAAAGTTGGTTCTCTTAAAAGATAAAACTGATAGACCAGTAGCTACACAAACCAAGAAAAAGAAGAGAGAAGGTTCAAATTAGTTCAATTAGAAATGAAAACGGAGACATTACCACTGACACCACAGAAATACAAGAGATCGTTTGAGACTGCTATGAACACCCCATGCATACACACTAGAAAATTTAGAAGTAATGGATAGATTCCTGGAAACATATGACCCTCCTAGCTTGAATCAGGAAGAAATAGAAACCCTGAACAGAACAATACACACAGTAAGATCAAATCAGTTATTTAAAAAAAAAAAAAGCCAACAACATAATCACAGGACCAGGCAGATTCACAGCTGAATTCTACCACACATTCAAGAAAAATTGGTGCCAACCCTACTGAAACTATTCCAAAAGACTGAGAAAGACGGAATCCTCTCTAACTCAGTCTGTGAAGCCAGTATTACCCTAACAACAAAAGCAGGAAAGGATGTTAAAAAAAAAAAGAAAACTACAGATCAATTTCCCTGATGAACATAGATACAAAAAACTTCAACAAAATACTAGCAAACAAAATCCAACAGCACATCAAACAGACAATTCACCATGATCAAGGCAGGGTTCATCCCAGGGATGCAGGGATGGTTCAACATATTCAAGTCAATAAATGTAATTCATCACATAAACATAGTTTTTAAAAAAACATATGATCATCTCAACAGACACAGAAAAAGCATTCAATAAAATCCGGCATCCCTTTATGATAAAAACCCTCAACAAACTAGGCATAGATGGAACATACCTCAAAATAATAAAATCCATCCATATATGACAAACCCACAGCCAACATCATACTGAATGGGGAAAAGTTGAAAGAATTCCTCCTAAGAACTGGAACAAGACAAGGAAGCTCACTTTCACCACTTCTGCTAAACATAGTACTGGAAGTCCTAGCCAGGGCAATCAAGCAAATGAAAGAAATAAAGGGAACCCAAGTTAGAAAAGAGGATGTCAGACTATCTCTGCCAACGATAAGTGAATTCAGTAAAGTCTCAATTTACCAAATCAGTTTACACAAATCAGTAGCACTGCTACACACAAAAAGCGACCAAGCTGAAAGTCAAATCGAGACCTCAACCCGTTTTACAGTAACTACAAAAACTAAAATACCTAGAAATACACTTAACCAAGGAGATGAAAGATCTCTGCAAGGAGATATATATATCTCTCTCCCCCAAAATCCAAGCTCAGCAGACGGATCAAAGCCAACAGTTCACCAAAGAGGAACACACCCCTAAGGAAGCCAACGTTTGACTTCTGACCTGAGCTGCAAAGATAAACTGGGCCAAATTTCTCTCTATTAGGAATTCCTATTTGGAAGCCAAGTCGTGCTTGTAGGCTCTGGATCTGAGGCACTATGAATCAGGGTCAGGACCAGTGATCATGTGGAATGTGGAGCCAATTTCAACATAAATAAGCAGATACGTTGTTTGATGTATTTTTATTTTAATCATATATTACTTTCAAAATTAAAAGCAAATGCAAAAACGTTTGGTAAGAAATAACCCAAGTATCTGATTACATGTCAGAGAAGAGGATACTAGTTTCCTGTCGGTGAATACCACCTGCGTCTATTCCAAGCCCACACAAAGAAAGTGCTGGAGGCAAAACAGGGATAGGTACTTGTTTTCAGACCACAATTGTTGGTTTCTGCTTTCCTGTTGGTTTTTTCCAAAGCTGCATATAAACACAGGAGTATTGACTTATTACTGCCATAACAAAAACACCTTGTATTTGCAAAACATACTTAAGTGGAGGTATGGGAGCTGTTTTGTAGACACTGGCTAAGTCAGACACACAGTCATAGAACCACACGGGCTGCTGTGCTCAAAGCACTTTAGAAATCAACCCATCCTGGCCAGGAGCAGTGGCTCACGACTGTAATCCCAACACTGAGGGAGGCAGAGAGGCAGGAGGATCGCTTGAGTCTGGGAGTTTGAGACCAGCCTGGGCAACATAGTTAAGACGTTGTTTCTACAAAAAAAAAAAAAAAAAAAAAACAATTATGAGTGAGGCATGGTGGTGTGCGCCTGAAGCCCAAGCTACTCCGGAAGCCTGAGGCAGGGGGATCGCTTCAGCCTGGGAAGCCAAGCTGTGATTATGCCACTGCACTCCAGCCTAGGCAATGCAGTGAGACCCTGTCTCAAAAAGAAATCAACCCATCCTCCCGTTACAGATGGATACCCATGGAGGGACGTCGAGTTTTTACGTTATTCCTGTGCTATGTCTGTCTAACCCCATTTTTTAAGGGATTTGAAGCAGCTTATAATCATAGAGAAAATCAAGGTGCTGGGAAAAGAGCAGTTACTAATCCTTAAAGAACTACACTCTAAGATACAGTCCACCTTCTCTTGGAAGGAAGTCCTAGATCACAAGCTGATCCTAATTCAAATATAATTCCCATACTGTCCCTAGAATAGCTCCAGAATATACAAATTCCCCAGGGCACTTAATTCTTGCTGGGGCAAAAAGTCCCCAGTGCAGCTCAACGCCCTCTGGAATAATGGAAAGCCACCTAGAACAGAAGTGGAATGGAAGGAGAGGGGCATGAAATGAAAAACTTAAGATTCTCCCTAAGATTCAGTGATCAAGCCAAAGCTGCCAAGAAACACGAAGATTACAGGCCCAAAGCACCCACCCTGAGCCCCTCCAGGCTAAGCTGAGGTGGGGAGACAAGGGCAGTGTCATGGAAAGGGAAGAACATGACACCAGAGGTGGTTGCCTCAGGCTCTGTAAGGAAAACACATGTTTTGAAACACGAACAGCCATGTAGACCAATTCAAAGAAAGGGGCAAGACTGTATTCAGTCTAGACAGCTATTTCAACCCTCGTTGTCCAGTGGAGACACTCTCAATCCAGCCAAATTATCTCCTTGGCTCTCAATTTAGGACAGAGAGGCCTACAAGTGATTGGATGATTAGAGAGCCTAACACGGTGCACCTATGATCATTCATCTTGGACCCAGCATTCATCAGGCCTCTAAACAAAGAACAGAATAGCTTGGGGTGAACCATGGGCAGTCACTCATTTGAATAGGCAGGACTCACTCACCCCACACACACATACATACTCACATATGCACACACACATAAACTTAACCTTGGGGTTGGCTGCTGTCAAACAGTTCTGTCATCCATTCCTGATGATTCATGCCAGAGGAATAGATATACAAGGAAACTGGAAAACTACAAATCATCCCTAAATCATTTCTTTCCAGGAATGAGGATGTGATTTTGCAGCAACTCAATATTTCTATTAGCTTATTTATCTCACACATCTTCTCCTTTCCAATACTGAAACTAGTTGAAATTCCCTGAAGTGATGGCAAGTGAAAGAAACAGGTTAGAGATGAGTGGAAAAAAGAAACAGTCCCGGATTTTAACAGATTTTCAAGGTTGGGAGGTCATCAAAATTCAGACATCCAAAAATCAACCATATCTATAGACCCCTACACTGCAGGGGAGGTAAATGACTACAACAACTCTTCTGTATCTCAGAGAACATACAGGCATAACAAATGGCCAAGTAATGTGTTATCTGACAAATTAGGACAATCAGTAGCATATAACATTATCACATGGTCTTACAACATCATAGCAAAATTGTAACACTGCTTTACAATGAGCAAAAATCCTTTTCATTCCTGGTCAGCAACTTAACTGTTATACAGATACCCAATATTTAAAAAATCATGGAAAAGGATGTCTACCCAAAACACTTAGAATTTCCACCCCTTTTACTGTTACAACTGATTCGGTTAATACAGACAAACAGGAATGCAGGAAATGCTAGAATTCATTCGTCAACCTGAAATAATTTCCCCAAATAAACCCTGAATGTGTCAGATTTCAAGAGTGATGCAAACCATTGTCCAAGCCCATAGTCTCAGAGGAAAGCACATTTATTAAAGCACGTTAATGTTCCCCCGGCCATGCTACCGTGAGGTAATCAGCATGCGCATCTCTAACAGTGCCACTCTGGAATGGACATCCTGTGCTCTGCACTCTTCTTTCTTTCTTTGTCCTACTCCTACTCAGAGCCACTCTGAGCTTCAATGCAAACCAGATTCTCTGTACTAGCAGAAAAGGAAGAACCAGGGTAGATAGGATGAAAGTATGATTCCTTCAACCATTATCATAACAATTACACAGGTACTAAGTTACCACTCTATTTGACATTACAGATTCATTAAAATGAATTCCATAATTCCAAATTGTTTTCTTTTGACATGTCTATGCTGTTCAGAGTCTGGTCTGTCACTTTTGGTACCTCAGGAACTAATTTAAGAGTTGAACAAGTCCTAGAAGCTCCATTGATATTAACCCAACTCAAAGATCACTATGCTCCACGTAGACATAAATGCCAAGAGACCATAGGGCTCTAGTTAGGCTGACTTACCACTTAACAAAGAAATAACAGTCCTACTGGTTTCAACCCTGATTTGAAAAAATTCTTTATAAAATGCGTATTTTTCCTATCTCAAGAGGGCAGAGTGCTCTAAACAGGATGAAACTCTCTGCAGTGACTCAAGGAGCATTCTTCTGAACACAGAATCACAGACATCTTCCACGCTGCAGTCCAGCCCTCTTGTTTTACAGAAGCAGATTAGGACGAGTGATAAATGTGTCCAAAGTCATATGACTATCTGTTGGCACTTACATTCCTATACTCAATCATTAATTGACACCACCAATCCCCCAGGTATCCCAACCTCAGAACTTGGAATGTAGCCTGGATAATGAGTAAATTCCATGCTTTTCTGGATAGGCTTTAACAGTATGAGCCAAAGAAAAAAAAATTAGTTCCCCCTGCTTCTGATCTAAACTAGAAGACAGGCCAGTAGGTAGCAGGTCCTGCTCTCATTTGTGAGGAATGAGGGGCTGCAAGTGGGGAAATGTGAGAATGTCATGGGGAAGTATGAGAATGACAGAGGGTAACTTCACCATGAGTTTCCTTATAGACCCAGTAGGAGAGACATGGTACAACTGGTCACTAACATCACAGCAACACAGTATTGCCTGCCACATCCATCCTATGGGAAGATACCAGGACTATGATATTCTATAGGTATTAACACTTTCTTCCTTGCCAGCTGCACCCATTAATAGACCACAGTTTGTTTTTAAGTGATCTAGTACTTACATTTCACGATCCAGTTGAACCAAGGGAATTCACTAGGTAGGATTTTTGATAAGGTATTTCACCCTGCTCAAATATATTAAGCTAACTTAGAAAGGTCTTCTAAAATCATCGATAGATTCCTGAAGGGTCAAGATGCTGTCCTGCTTTCAGGGCCAACCACTTTAAATGACATATAGTAGATACTCAATAGTTATTTGTCATACTGAACTGGACATACGTTGGGTATGTTAATATTGGGACTAAATATGAAAAAAAAAAAACCCAGAGAACTTCAGAAGTCTAGGTTTTATTATTATTATGACTTGTAATGACATAGCATATGTACTGAAAATATCCTCAGAGAATATCTAGTCAAATCCTTTATATTTATACAGCAGAAAATTGAGGCCTAGGACAGGTAAGTGAATGTTTCCATACTTACCTGTTATATGGGTTATTGAATCAGATCTTACACACACACACCCCCCAACGACCACACCGTTTTTTCGGGAGGGTGGGGGTCATTTGCTCATATCATCCAGGAATGAACAAGCGAAAATTCCAATGACATGCTGGTAAACTTGGTTCTCATCAATTTGAAGTTTCACATTAATGTGTTCCAGAGGATAATGTGCCAAGTTAAATTAATCATCCAATTATTTAGTTAGTAGACTAAGTTTATCTGGGATAATGTATGTTTTCAATATAAGATCTTTTCTAAAAATCATTAAATCAATGGAAAAATATGAACATTTGAAATAAATACTCACATGTAAGTAAAAGGCCATTTCTCTGAAGGATCTGGTATTTCAACCTCTCTCATTTAAGAAGTCTATTTTCCTAATAAACCTTTCGGTATATAAAACATCCACCTCCCACACACAATCTTAGATTAAAATGTATATTCCTGTCTCTTAACAACATTTTCATCCCCAAGATCCAAGCCACCATGTAAACCTCTGGTTTCAATGCTGCTTTATAGCCAAGACTGGACTCTTACGAAGCACAACTGGGAGTTATTTTAGTGAGAATTTCATTCAAACTCAATGTTTTTCAGAAGAGAAGGCCCAGATTATAAAATACTTTACCCAAGGTCATTCAATTAAACAGCAGGGCCTGAATCAGAATCTGCCTTTGTGATCCACAAAACTGTCTGCCTTTATGGAATTGATTTTGAGACTCTCAAAGAACCTATTACTGAAAAACTGCCTCTTCCCTAAAAAAACTGATCAAACTCCAGTTACCTATTTTCATTCCTTTGTTAATAACTATATTTCTACTTCATATGCTATGGCTAGAGGTTGCTAGTTCTGTTATTTCTTCTTGTTGTAGCTAATAATTATTTTCTCCTATCTCTATTAAGTGAAATAATGGCAAAGTGTATTGATCCTTTTGCCAAGCAGAGCTGAGAGCCCCTTCTTGTACTCCTCATATAATCTCATTAAAATAAATACTTTTCATGTTCCAAACTTTTAAAAGTGTTATCTAATTTCTAAATTCACTTATTTTTTCCCCACAAAAAAATTTCCATTTGTATTTCTTTTGTATTAAAGGTTTAAACAGGAAACCAGATAATGAAATTCAGTGGAATGAACAGCACTTTAATTCTGTTTGCTGGGCACTAGCAACAAAAAGTATTTGGGAACATAATAGGCACAAAGGGAGTCACTGGGCAGTAAAACTTCTGGCTTATCTTCTCATCCAGGTTGAATTCATTTGGATGGGGTGGGAAAGTAGGATAACAATATGGCAAATTTTCCACTTTGCTGCCACCATTGGTGGGAAAATGTTAAGGCAGAGACTGCAGGCCCTGTAGCATAGTACAGTATTTTAGAGTTTTTTTTTAAAGTATTAATCACAGGCTGAAGTGAATTACTCATTTATAAAAACTAGAAATGCAAAAAAGGAATTCTAATATCACTAGTGGTTTTGTAATAACACAACTGTAATTAATAATTTGCATTTTGAACCTGTGCAGATAAACCTGAAGTCAAATGGCAGTTCGAATCTCCCTTTAACCACTGTCACTGTTAACAAATAAAAAAAGAGTAGATAAAAGTAAGACACAATGAAGCAACTTTTGTTTAAAGATTTTTCTCCCCCTACGGTGTAGACAGAAAAACAAAAGGGAGTCACACAATTTAAAAAGATAAGGGCTGAAGGGGAAAGGGAGCGTTTTAATCATAGTGTGTAAAATAATAAGGAAGATGCATGTATGTATGCTTCCTAGCCCATTATTGTCTATAAACCTATGTTTCCACGAAGAAAGGAAACAGGAAGCAGGAGCAAGCCATCTATTGAACCAATGAGGCCAAAAGGGTAAAACAGCAACCCTCTCCATTTGGATGACTTCCAAAATTGCATCCATCCATATGAAAAATGATCATTGAATGCTTACTTTGGATGAGGCAATATTCTGAGCAACAGGGATAGAGCAATGAACCAAACAGACAGCAACCCCACCCATACAACCCCCCATTTCTAATACTACTTTTAGGCTGCAAAAATGTATTTCCAACATGGCACCTCCAACTCACACACTTAGTTGCAAGATCATCTTCTTTGCTCCCCAAATTACTCCTTCTATGTGTCCCCTGTCGCAGTTAAAAGCATTAGCATCCACTCATTTCTTCTGACCACCAAATTGTTAAGTCATGTTAAACTCCAACCTCTCCATTTTTACCTCTACCAACTCCTTCAATATATCACAGAATACCTGATTAATGAACATCTACAAACTTTCTTGACTCTGTCTCCACCTTTTCATTCCCTCTACCATTAAGGACCTAATCATCTTTTGCCTAGATTACTGCACAAGCCTCCTGAGGATTTTAGGTCTTCCCTCTGAAAGCTGCTCAATACATCCTCCATTTCAGTTGATGAAAATCACATCCTTTCTCCCCGCTAAAAAGCCCCCATATGAATCCTTGACTCCTCTCTTCATTCTTCCCCACATCCAATCCACTAGGAAATTCTATTGATTCAGGCTCCAAAATATATCCATATCCTGACCACTTGTCACCTCCACCCCTACCACACTGGTTCAAACTAAATTCAACTCTACAATAGCTATAATACCTCACTGGCCTCCCAGCTTAAATCTTGCCCTAGGTTAGTCTATTCTCAAAACAGCAGCCAGAGTGATCCTTTAAAAATGCAAGTTAGTCAATATTGTTCCCTACTCAAAACCCTGTGAGGCACCCCCAGTCACTCAGAGCAAAAGCCAAAGTCCTTAAAAAGGCCTCAAAGCCCTAGATGATCTGGCCTCTTATTTCCTAACCTCATCTCCCCTATTCTCTCAATCACTCACCCTACTCTTTCAGCTCCAGCCATTGGCTCCTACAAATTCCTCAAACACAGAAGTGCTCCTGTCTTAGGACCTTTGCATAGGCTGTTCCTTCTGCCAGGGACATTCTTCCCTATGTATCCACATGGCTAACTCCCTCACTCCTTCAAGACTTCTCTCAAATCTCACCTCCTCCATGAAGCCTACCTTGACCACCTATTTCATAATGCAACTTCCTCCTCTGTACTCACAATCCCTTTATCATGTGCTATTTTTTCCCCAAAGCAATTATCATCTAACATACGATATGTAGTTTACTTAGCATCTTTATTGTTTACTATGTCTCTCCCCATTAGAATGTAAACTCTACAAGGGGAGAGATTTTCTCTTTGTTCAGGGTTTTATGCCAACTGCCTCAAGTACCATGCCATAGTCAAATGTTCAATACTGACTGAATGAACCGACTGATCACCCTGGTTGCAGGATCTTTGCCCCAAGGTCATCTTTTTCAAGCATGGCTCATGACATCAACTCCCTGCTGTAATTTTTTTTAAATAAAAATATAAATCAGACTTCCCCTTAAAAAAATCCAACTCTTTTTGTTGATTCCTTTCAACATTTTTGCTTTAATACCACTTTTAATGTTTTTAGTACAATTGTTGTATTTTACAAAATACTCTTCCTGGAATGTAGTGGTTGTCTAGCCTTCTGCACGACGTTTTAACTCACCTAGTTTCCTTTAGAAAGTTATTGACTTTAAAAGAAAATCTTTTTGAGCACCACTTTAAAGACCACTTACAGGACATTTTAGGGGACATAAAAACAATCTTAAATAATCATAAATATTAAAGTAAGAGCACGGTACACTTTCAAAAATTCTGCCAGCGATAAGGTTCAGCCAATGGCAACATCTATGAGTTCTATTCAGGCACTTTGCAATTGAATGTATCATAGTGATTCTTTTTAAATTGAAGAGGGACTCTGAATTATTTCAGATTTTGCATTTTTATGGTACTTTCTATCATGCTCTTTCAAATTTATATAAAAAAAGTAACTATTGTAGCTAAGTTTGCCAAGAAAATGTCAATGAAACAAAAGTTTTTATAGTCAGATTTTCTGTTTATGTTTACAAGCACATCTATTCCATATATTTAGAAACACTTGTATTTAGACAGACATACTTAAAGAAAGCTCCTTAACACATTTTATAAAACACTACAAACTGACTTTGTGTATGAGTTTTAGAATGATGGCTGACACTTACGAAAGAGTTACTATATATCAGGTTCCATATTAAGCCTCGTTTAACCTCCACCACAACCCTATGAGGTTGGGACTATTACTATTCGTATTTACAGATGAGAATGCAGAGGTTCAGAGATGTTAAGTGACTTACCCAAAGTCACAGAACTACTAAATACATCCAGTTTTTATTTCAGATCTCCTGTTCTAAACCACTCCATGTCAGGCTTACTGCTTTGCCTCGAACTTAAAATGTATGAAAGAGAGACAGACTAACTTCATTAACTACCAGTTGCAGCAACACCTTTTGAACCTAAGCATCTTAACTAGTCCCAGAGTCATAGCAGCCATATTTGAATAACAGAATCCCACCTCAACTGATTAGAACAGGGTTAGGAAAATCCACCTCTTGGGAATTCAGAGTTGGAAATGAGAGCAGACCTCTCCCCATGGCTGTACATAATAGATGACCTTGGGACCAGCTTCCACCTGCTTTGTAGGCAAAGTAGCAGGAAAAATGTCAGTTTGTTGAGAAAGAAGTAGATGTGTGGAGAAAAATCACAAAGTAGAGACAAAAATCCCAGAGTATGTCACTAAGACCTCCTGGTTTTGGTTTCAAATCTTCCTGAGTATGGGTATGTCCTTGCTTTTGGATTTCATGAGAAATCCCAGAAACCGGAAAAATCTATTCTCTGTCTGTATTTAGTGGTTTAAGTGGGTTCCTGTTACTTCAACTAAAAGTTTGGTTATTCAATATTCAGATCTCAGTTTATACATGGGGCTGAAAACCATATAACCTTCACTGAGCAAAAAGAAAACAGAACATAAAAGGATTTGAAATGTCAGTATTTAGAAATATAGTCAATTAACCTAAAGAACAAATCATCTTTAAAATAACAAAATTGTGATAGTCTCAAGACATCAGGAAAATGCTTTTATCTTGAAGAGTTAGAAGATGAAATGAACTTACAGGAAAACCATGTGAGATACTAAAACACAACGAGCAGCAGCAATAGAAGATGACCCAAAAAAGCAAGCTTCTTGCCATCACATTACTAACAATAAAATGCACACACACGTGAGAAGCAAAATATAATTGGCTCTATTTTCAGGCAGACAAAAAGTAATTTCCATATATTCCCTGTATCTGTGTTCAAAGATTTTAGGCAGCAGAATCATCTGAATATGTATTAAGTGGTGGATTCCTGGATCCCATCACAGAGCTACAGAATCACTCCCTGGGGATGGAACTGTGTTTTTGTTTTTGTTTGTTTGTTTTGAGATGGGGTCTCGCTCTGTCTCCCAGGCTGGAGTGCAGTGGTGCAATCTCAGCTCACTGCAACCTCTGCCTCCCGGGTTCAAGCGATTCCCCTGCCTCAGTCTCCTGAGTAGCGGGGACTACAGGCGCCCGCCACCACACCCGGCTAATTTTTTGTATTTTTAGTAGAGATGGGGTTTCACACTGTTAGCCAGGATGGTCTCGATCTCCCGACCTCGTGATCTGCCTGCCTCAGCCTCCCAAAGTGCTGGGATTACAGGCATGAGCCACCGCGCCTGGCTGGAGCTGTGTTTTAAAGCAGTGCACCTCGAAATTGATTGTTCCAGCATCCTCTGCACTAATATTCTGAAGCTATATACTTATACTCACTTATCCATTTTTAAGATGACATCTAGTTTGACAAGTTGCATAAGGACATAATTTCCAACCTGTTATAAATATCCAGATTTATAAATAAAACTGTTAATCATTCCCTTACATGGATAAAAAGCTAAGTATCACAGAGATTTGAAAAACATTACTTATTTTTTTTAAAAAAAGAACAAGCTCCTCTTCAGTCGTATATCCTTTTTTAATTTTTTCTTGAATTCACACATCTTTTCCATATGCCAGCAGAACTTCAATCACATATTTTTATGCTTGTAAATCTTTTACTGATCACTCTATCATGCTCCCCCACAAATGAACTGTGTATATAATGGAAATCTTACAACTTACATTTCCTGTCACCATAAGTTTTAAATATTTTTAAATTTTCTCTTATGGACTAAGTTCCTAAAATTATTATTGGTCCACAATTGATATACAATAAATGTTGATAAATTCATTATAGTATAAAAAGTAAAACTTTTCAGTAATACATCTCTTAATGAGATGGGTAGGTTATGTTTTTATTTACATAACATAAAGGATTTTTTAAAAATTTATTTTGAGATGGAGTCTCACACTGTCACCTGGGCTGGAGTGCAGTGGTGCAATCTCGGCTCACTGCAACCTCCACCTCCCAGGTTCAAACGATTCTCCTGCCTCAGCCTCCTGAGTGGCTGGGATTACAGGCGCCCACCACCACGCCCAGCTAATTTTTTGTATTTTTAATAGAGACGGGGTTTTACTATGTTGGCCAGGCTGGTCTCCAACGCCTGACCTCGTGATCCACCTGCCTCGGTCTCCCAAAGTGCTGGGATTACAGGCGTGAGCCACAGCACCCAGCCTGAGGATTATTATTTATCACTAGAATGACATATAGTTCAGCATCAGTTCTATTTCTATTTTTCATATTTTTTAATGTAGATATAAAATATAAGAAACCTGCTCTCATAAATAAAATAGGAATAGAAGTTTAGCGACTGTGAAATCATTCAATTCTTTGGACTTCTTCCTAGTTATGTAACAAAAAATTACATATGAATTATCAATATTTTTAAAGATCAGCTGACAATTTGAGTATATTTTATTTTATCGAAAGCAAAGAACTGAAAATGGTTTGTTATCTGGTAATATTAGAGTTACTCACTTTCTCAACACCAATACCATATTTTGAGTTTTTCCTTTGGCTTATGCCCTGGAGGTTTTTATATCCAAGGCCAATGCACCAAGATTTAGGATGAGAGAGTAGTGCCTTTCTCTCCTAACTGAAAATAGAGTAGTCATGAAAGGGATGGTGATAAAGTAGAATCCACACAAATGAACACTGATTTTCTTAGACTTCTATCACTGCTTACCTACCATAACTTAGAATGCCCATGTATCCCCAGGGGCATGTGTATCCTGGTTTCGACACACTAATTGGGGCTCTGTTCATTCATGCATTCATTCCACAAACATGTATTAAGCACTTGCAACATGCCAGACACTTATCTAGGCACTGGAGATACAGCAGTGAACAAAACAAGAAATCCCCTACCCTCACGGCCCTTCTAAAGGAAGCACACAATCTGTTAGGTCTGTGTTGGGTGCTACAGCCACCTGCCGGAGCCTCCTGTGGCCTGCTGTTCTCTCTACTGCAAAGAACTGTATTCCCACTGTAATACTTAATTTGAAATGCCAATGAGACTGGATTAAGGAATATCTAGAAACCTATAAGGCATTGTTTTGGGATGT
>NW_012106441.1:764409-805729 GCF_000951045.1 Mandrillus leucophaeus | reverse complement strand
CCACAACCCTATGAGGTTGGGACTATTACTATTCGTATTTACAGATGAGAATGCAGAGGTTCAGAGATGTTAAGTGACTTACCCAAAGTCACAGAGCCTATAATAATAGGGCCTGTCTCTTATACACATCTAGATGTGTATAAGAGACAGTTTCAGAGACTGGCATGTGAGTCTGAGTGGACTAGGTGGGGAAGATCCACCCTCAATGTGGGCAGGCACTATCCAATCTGGTGGATGGTGGTGAAGACAGTACAGAAACAGGAAAAAGGTGACTGTGTCATTCTATCTCGTCCCCTGCCTTGGACAACAGAACTCCAGGGTCCCAGGCCTTTGGACTCCAAGGTTTACATCAGTGGCTCCCTGGCTTGCCCGGCCTTCAGCCTTGGACTGAAAGTTACAACATTGGCTTTCCTGGTTCTGAGGCCCTGGGGACTTGAACTGAGCCACACTACTGGCATCCCACAGTCTCCAGCTTGCAGATGGCCTGTTGTGGAACTTCTCAGACTCTATAATCACATAAGCTAATTCCCCTAATAAATCCCCTCTTATATATCTAAACAGTGGTACAGTTGTCCCTCAGTATCCATGGGGAATTGGTTCCAAGACCTCCTTCAGATATCAAAATCCACAGATGCTCAAATCTAGATATAAAATGGTATCATATTTGCATATAACCTGTGCACATCCTCCTACATACTTTAAATCATCTCTAGATAACTTAGAGTACCCGATACAATACAAACGCTATGTAAATAGTTACCCTGTTTGGGAAACATTGTTTAGGGAATGACAAGGAAAAATGTCTACACATGTTGGGTACGAATGTAAATTTGTTTTCAAATATTTTCAATGGTGGTTGGTTGAATTCATGGATACAGAATCTACTCACCATATATATATATATATATATATATCCTTTTGATTCTCTCTGGAGAACTCTAATATGTCAACTTAGTCTACAAAGAGCTAGGAAGTGCTTACTACATGCCAGAACCTTAGCTAAACCCAAAAGAATAGAGAGGATGCAGACTGATCCCACACACTATATAATAAGCATAAAGCCTCTCATTCAGATTTACCTTATGCAATATGTTAAGTCACTGTTTAAATAAGTTTAAGTTCTACAAAGCAAAGATCAAATCATCACCAGGGTCAAGCAGATTCTCCTCTGCATATGTAATATTAATCTACTGGCTATGCTTAACATTTATTTATTTATTTATTTATTTATTTATTTATTTATTTTAATTTTTTTTTAAGACACAGGGCCTTTCTCTGTTGCTCCGGCTGGAATGCAGTGGTGTAATCGTAACTTGCCACAGCCTCAAACTCCTGGGCTCAAGAGATCCTTCTGTCTCAGCTTCCTGAATAGCTAGGACTATAGGTGTGTGCCACCACTCTTGGCTTTTGTTGTTGTTGTGTTGTTGTTGTTGTTAATTTTTTGAAAACCAGGTTTTGCTATGTTCCCCAGGCTGGTCTCAAACTCCTGGCCTTAAGCGGTCCTCCTGCCTTGGCTTCCCAAAGTTCTGAGATTACAGGCATGAGCCAGCGTGCCCAGCCTTAAAGTTTAAAACATAATTTTTGTCCCCAAACTATGCATATGAGTAAACCACATCCTTGGCAGTGACTGCATTCTAGGATAATTTTTAATCATTGACAAAAACAAATTATTCTTCCTATCAAGAAAAAAAGTACTAGTTCAGAGGATAAAACACTAAATGTTTGTCAAGAAAACAAAGTCAACCATCCATGAAAAGAAAGTGCACAAAAATGTACAATTCCTAGGGTGGAAATTTCCATCAATCAGATATACTCTTGGTGAAAATCAAAGGCCACCATGTCATTTAAATTGCAAAATTAAAAGTATTTTAAGTTCCTAAGTTAAATAACCCCAAATGTTTCTTATCAAGAAAAAAGCCTCTCCACCTAAACACACAGCTACAATTTATAATTACCAAAAGAAACCTCACAATGGCGCTTTGTAAAGGATGATCCTCACGTGGCTAGTCAATTTCCCACTCCCTCTTCTGTGGTGCCTTTTTAAATTATCATTAGGACATCTACAGTCGGAGGTAAAAATCATTTTTTCCTATATGAAGTTAATATAGAATACATAATTAGAACTTATTTTCCACTTGTGGTAATATGCTTGCAATTCGATAGCCACTACTTCATACCATTAATCCCTGAAAGTAAAGGCAGCCAGCAGAGTAAGGAGACCTCTGAGAGTGACACAGAAGAATGCTGGCTGGACCACATGGAAGTGGAACTCTTAAATCTGCCTTCAAAAGTGCAACAGTCTAGCCACAAGAACTACCTAGTATAGAATTAACATTCTAATCCAAATGAGAGGAAAATTCTAAGGTTCCATCTTGATCAAAATATTATGATTATAAAAACATTCCAAAGTTCAGCAAACCATACTAAACTTACATAGTCCCATATCCAAACTCTAAACATGCTATAAAGATACAATAAAAAATAGATTGTGTAGTGAACAAATAAGAGATATAGTAGTTTCTAAATAGGGTACAGTCCATAAATTTGGGGTAAAGCCAGAAATTACCAGCCTCTGAAATTTCAGTTGATTATGAACTTAAAAAATCAACACCAACTATGGGATAAACTGGCACCCTGTGCTCCTGATGAGATGCACTGAGAAGTATACAATGTCACCTATGGAATATTCCTGTCCAAAATATTTAATCTTAACCTAATCATGAAGAAACAATTAGACAAATCTAAACTGAAAGAAATTCTGCAAAACAACTGGCCTGGGCCTCTTCAAAAATGTCAAGGAATAAAAGACAAAAAATGTTGAGAAGTTATTCCAGATTAAATTCAATAAATTCATATTGAATACCTACTATCCAGATAACAACAGTGTGTGGTGGCTAAGAATGTATCAAATTCTACCTCAAAATCCTATCTCTACCAGGTGGAAAAGACATCTAACCACGCCATGTCCTCTCAGTAAAATGAAGATAATAATATTACAGTACCTTCTTCAAAAGGTTATACCTAGTTCAGTGAGTTTGTCTATAAAAGCCTTAACACAGACACAGCTTAACCCTTAATAAGTGCTCGGCAAATGTCAGTGGTGATCATGACCATGATGATGGTGAAGAGCCACCAGATGCTGGGGGAGGGGAACAGAGAAACTGACTAACATCGTCACTGTCCTTACTGTGCTTACAGTGAGATGTGAGTTACAGAAAAAAGACCAGGCAATTCTAAGACAGTGCAATAGATGTACTTTGGCTGATGAAAGGCTCTAGAGTTCAAAGGAGGCCGTTAGGTCTTTCTAAGCAAGGAATGCTGGCACTGGAATCCAGGTAATGACAGAGAGGCACGGCAACTAGGGTAGGAGAGATCAAACTTGGGGACTGCTAGGATGATGAGGCAGGGGAGTACTATGGATTGAGTCTGGTTCCTGGCTTGGCAGCTGAATGGGCTGTGGTGCCAGTCACTGAGAAAAAGGAGCCCAGGGCATGAGCAGGTTAAGGGGCAGAAAGAGAGTAGGCTCATGCTGGGTCAGACTCAACCGAAGGGCCACCCAAGGGGGCTTGTGCTGGAATAACAAAGGCATGTGGCAAAGAAGCCCTGATCTTGAGAGAAAAGGATACATTCTGCATTCCCCAGAATAAAACACCTAAACCAAACAGATTTTATCTTGTTCTTGCCTGGACTCTAATTTCAAAACATGATAAAGAAAAATACAGCAGTCCTATCAATCTTATGTATTTCACAGTGTAACTATCTTACTGTAAAAATAGAAATTAGGAGGGATATTTGTGGCTCTCAATAGGTTCATTAAACCTAAAATTTTAAATTCCCCTGCTAGAAAGGTGGTATGCTAGCCAGATGTTCTCACTCTACTTGAGAACATTATTTTGCTTACTAAAGGTAAGAAAGAAAACATTTAGGCCAGGCATGGTGGCTCATGCCTGTAATCCCCAGCACTTTGGGAGACCGAGGCGGGTAGATCACGAGGTCAGGAGTTCCAGACCAGCCTGACCAACATGGTGAAACCTGTCTCTACTAACGATACAAAAATCAGCCAGGCATGGTGGCGCACACCTGTAATTCCAGCTACTCAGGAGGGCTGAGGCAAGAGAACTGCTTGAACCCAGGAGGCGGGGGTTGCAGTGAGCCCAGATTGCCCCACTGCACTCCAGTCCGGGTGACAGAGCGAGACTCCATTTCAAGAAAAAAAAAAAAGACCTTTATAAACTCTCATTTCCTAGGTTATAAAACATACAACCCCTCACTTATACCCACCGAAATAAAACTGCCAGGAACAACTCTAACTATGTGTGTTCATGTGCCTGTGGGCAAAAACACATATACTATATTGATATAAAGAAAACACTAGATTCAGTCTTGGCCCATAGAGTCTCAATTATCAATCCAACCAGAAGCTAGACTTGCCACATAACACAAAACCAGTCTTGCTGCCACACTATGTGCTCATTCAGTGTGTGCCTGACAATGGCTACAGGCAACACTGACCCTCTGCCTACACACTGTCTTTGAGGTACACTGCACCGTCTGTTGGCTGAATCTCAGATCAAACTGCCTTCGCTCATTTCCTTGTGAAAAAGATGACTGACTGTCCCCAATATCCATTCTATATGCCCCCTTAGCAGTAGAACCCCCAGAGTCTTGGATGCTTACTAGAGTTCACCTTTCCAAGCTTCTTTGGTAGTCGTGTATCATCACATGCCTTAAGTTCTGGCAACTGGGATGTGAGGGGACGTGATGTCTGTGATTTCCAGATCATGCCCACAGAAGGGAATTAGTTGGTCTCCACTTTCTCTTTCCCGCAGAATAAACAAACATACAGGAGTGGTGAACCACCTGCAGCCTGCACATGAGCAGAACCACTGAGGCAATGGAAGAACAACAAGCTAGAAAGAGCCTGAGCTCCTGACTCATGAAGCAAAGAGCTAGATTCCAAAGTGACTCCTGGTTTAAATTTAAAATTTTATATTATTTTATTACTATTTTTAGAGACAAGTTCTTGCTATGTTGCCCAGGCTGGACTTGAACTCCTGGGCTCAGCCTCCTGAGTAGCTGAGACTACTGGCACACACCATCATGCCAGGCCAGCTTGGATTTTTATATGACAAACTTATTCTACTTAAGCTACTATTATTTTGGTCTTTACAAAAACAGCCAAGCCAACATCTTAATTCATTTCCATTCAAATCATTAAAATGGATGATTATGCAGAATTTATGTAATTAAGGTGTGGATCACTTTGTTTTAGAGTTTTTCATTCCTTTATAATGACTGCAGACATCTCAGCATTCCACACAGTTTACAATAAATGCTTATGCTGGAATCTCCAAGGGGCATAATAAACAGGTACAGTTAATACTACTCCCCACCAAATGGTCATATATTAAATCTGCTCTTTAATTTGTTGCTAGAACCAGTATTTGCAGAGTGCAAGACTTCCGATCTATCTGACAAATTTTTAACCTTGGTGTTATATACGATGACAACATTCTACACCCAGCATTAGAACTAGGCTATGCTGGTTTTCTTTTTTCTCTAGGAGAGGACAGATTGTACTAAGTCCTAAGATCGTACTAAGTACAGATCTAAGTACAGATCTGTACTGTACTAAGTACAGATCGTACTAAGACAGATTGTACTAAGAGGAAAGTATACTTTCCTCTTTGATGCTTATGGTAGGCAGAATAATGTCCCCCATAGAGTCAATTACCATCACAACCCCAAGACGTTCATTTCCTAATCCCGGGAAACTATGAATATGTTATTTTACATGGCAAAAGGAACTTTGCAGATATGATTAAGGATCATGAGATGGGAGATTCTTCTGGATTATTCATGTAGGCCCAGCTTCATCACAAGCGTCCTTATAAAGAGGGAGACATAAGTGTCAGAGTCATAGAGGAGATGTGATAATGGAAGCAAAAGTTAGAAGTATGGCGTTGCCAGAAGGGGCCATGAGCTGAGGAATGCAGATAGCTGCTAGAAGCTCAAAGGGGCAAAGAAAGGATTCCTCCCAAGAACATCCAGAAAGAACACAGCTCAGCCAACACCTTGATTTTAGCCCAGTGAAACCCACTTCAGCCTTCTGACGTCCAGAATTATAAGAGAATCTATGTTGTTTTAAGCCACAAAGTTTGTGATAATTTGTTACAACATCCATAGGAAACTAATACAGTGTCCTTACATGTAGCACTGTATATTGTAATAACCCAACTGAATTAGGGTAGGATTTGTCCAGACCTAAAGAGCTAAATGAAAATAAGCAATTTTAATAGTATACAATCTTATTAATAATGTTGTTACTAACATTATCAGTGGTAATACTAATAATAACATACAATTGTGTTGCCTTTTTATTGTAACCACAAAGTTAACTCTCCCTGCCTCCCTCCCCCAGCAAAAAAGAAGTCACAGAAATTGAATATGAGTAGGTACAAGCAAATCTTGTAACTAGATAAAAAGGATGATTTATACCCACTAGCAAATGACTCTTCATCTCAAGATGAAACTGAATGCCATTTTTACTGTTATTGTTTTGAAGGATGAATGCTTTCTCTGCTAGTAAAACACATTCAATAATTTCTGCAAAGACCAAAGAAGAATTTAAAGAGTTTTTAAAGCTCTTATTGATAACCAAAATCTGTAACCATGCAGGATATTCTCCTGGTATTATTTAGTTCAAACCTCCATCACTTGTTTCAATTTTAGTTCATGCAGCTGTTGGGTACAGAAAACCAGTCACCCTTGTGGCTTTGGTGTGCTTCAAACAGTACCATTCCTGGAGAAGGGCAAGATTCACTGGCCCTGGCTTCATTCATGTGGTCCATTCAATGTTGGCCAAAAGGGTCCACGACCCACAGAAAGGTCACTAGAAGCAAAAATTATCACTGCTCCCTTAACCTGCTTCTTGTCGGCACCAGCTAATTGCCCACCATTGTGCTTCTGCTCCATGATGGTTGTATTATAGCTCCCAACTCAGAGAAGTCTCGGCGCAACACCTTTGGAAAATGCTTACCCTGACATTCCTAAGAGAATTCCAAAGCAATGCCCTTATGCGTTCTTCTGGCCTGGAGCTCATCCATGCCTGACTGTAGAAGGTTCACTTCAAGATCACATTCTTAAGCATGGCCTGTTTTCATTGCCAGGATTTCATAAAATCATAGAACCACAATTGTACTATAAACTCTTGGCCTAAATTTACGTCCCCTCCTTCCTCCTGAACAGAACCAAATGAATGTTGCTTAAGACCCAAAACAGATCCATATAACAGGACTCCTTTTGTTTCAGAAACTAAATTACTTCTTTGTGAAACATCCCTACATTACATTAGGATAATAACATTATCTCCTGTGCTGTAAGTACAGAGTTATCTCCTTGGAGCAGATGCTTGGTTTTAAAGATTGTTTTGTTTGTTTGTTTGTTTGTTTGTTGCTTTTTATCTGCTTCCCTCTGTCTCAATTTGTTCTGGGCTTTGGAAGCCTTCATATCTCCACCACTGATAATGTCTAAGTTTTTCTACCTATACCTTAAGTTTCCTGCCACATCTTCCTGAGTTAAGGCCCTTTAAATAAGCATCACTGCTTTTCAGGGTCTGGAGAAAGGTCTGTCTACTCCAAACCTCAGTGGGAAAGGTGGACGGCATGCACTGGATATCCTTTGTTGTCTCTGAGTAATGATCTTTATTAAACTTTTTAATGGTAGCATACATTCATCTGTATATCACACGCTTAACCTAGGAAGCTTTCAGTGTCTCTGTCCTATATATGTTCCAATTTGGTCTTGTTCACTTCAGATATGGATTCCTAATATGTAAAATATATTGCTTTTTGCTCCTTAACTTCTAAGTATTTAACTAGCTGCTATTTGGCAATAACATTAAAAGCACCTAGAAAAACAACTCAGCTCAACAATCTGACACTATTTCTCATCCCATAAACCAACCCATAATCTTTTTAGGTTTCCTCTTCTACTTTTTGTTTTACTTATAACTCAGCATTTATTTCCAACAGGAGCTACTAAGAGTTTGTTTTTGTTTTTGTTTTCTGGTTTGTTTATGTTAGCTGTAATTTACAAGAATTTTTTTTTTCTCCTCCCTGTGTTAATCTGCCAAAACAAAATACCTTAGACTGGGTGGCTTAAACAACAGAAATTTATTTTCTCACAGGTCTAGAATCTGGAAGTCCCAGAGCAGGGTGCCAGCCTGGTCAGTTTCTGTTAAGGGCTCTCTTCCTGGCTTAAAGACGGCCACCTTCCTACGTCCTCACACGGCAGGCAGAGAGAGAGAGAAAGAAAGCCCTTTGGTGTCTCTTCTTATAAAAGCGCTAATCCCATCAGGAGGGCCCCATCCTCATGACCTCATCTAAACCTAATTATCTCCCAAAGGCCCCATCCCCAAACGTCATCACATTAGGAGTCAGGGCTTCAACATATGAATTTTGTGTGGGACACAATTAAGATTGTCACACTCTCTCCTTTTAGGGCCGATTTTTATCTGCCTTGGAATGAATCCATGACCAGCCTTTCTTCATTAAATAAGCAGGGACAGAGACTGAACACCTGTGAGGTCTCAAGCCCAGGCTCAGTGCTAGGTATTCAAAGAGGCATACATACAATTTCTGATATCAGCAGTTCTAATATTCCCAAGTTCTAGATGGAAATACCTTATTGTGCTGGCTTACTGCGGCAGCCATGGAAATATGCCAGTCAGAGCTCCCTTTCTAGAGAAGCACAACTAACTGACGGCCTCTTGCTGCCACAGCATCAGGTCTACTATGGTATTCATGCAGACATTGTGTTTCTGTTGGGCTGCCAGCCAGCACCCAAGTGTACAGAGGTACTAGAATCACTGCTGTTGTTGCAAAACTCCAGCAACAGGCACCGTTGCTTAGGGAAGCCCTACCCATCCAGCCAAGACTTCTCAGGAATACATGACATTGTAAAATTCTTCCCCATCCCTCCTTCCTTCCCACTCTTCCTTCACAGATGTCAGACCTAAAGCATGGTCTGAAGGCTCTCTCTACCTTTTGTGGTTTCCTCCCTCTTTCCACTTCATGAACATCCCCCTAACTTGGGTGCAAATCCCAACCTGGCACCTGCTTCTCAGAGGATCTGGGAAAACAGACTCAGGAATTAACTTCACATAAAATAACTAAAAAATGTGTTTAGCTTTCAAGCAACCTATTCATCTAACTGGGGACAAATACTCATCTGAGACAGCTAAAACAAAAGGTGATAGGAGACATAAGAAAATCTCCTTTTTCTTATATTCAAACAAAGGCAAAACAGAAAATTATTCTCCCTACAACTTAATATAATTGGACATACAGCTATTGAGCATTTGCCAAGGGCCAGATGTTGTGCAAGGTATTGTAAAGGCTATAAAGACAAACACAAGATAGACTCCCTGCCCTCAAGGAACTTACAAGCTGCACTCCTATCTTTTACTCAGAATTTTTACATCATTCATTTTAAACAAATTCCTTAAGCATTCTGTGCACACATATATATGTTCTTCTGTACAAAGTAGATGAGTAAACAAGATTATTCATGTAAATATTTTTAAGTCCTTACTTAGAAAATAATTTGGTCTTTAAAAGTAAGTGTTACTATATTTCCCATCTACAGTCTCCAAATCCCCTCCCTAGGCCTCTAAAGGGAAAATGTCAAGACATTTTATCACTTAATCTGATTAGAAAAGTCCTTCATGCTCATCTACATAGATACATCTCCAAAATCCCAAGTTAAGAAATGAGCTCAAGGCATTTGGGTCAACTGACACAGGCTGGTGGAAAAAAAATAAAAAATCCCCAAACATCTTAAAACATTCATTTTTGTTGCTGTATTGTAAAATATCTACATACAAAAAGTATATAAAGCAAATATATAGTTTAAAGAACAACATTAAAAAACACCGTGTGCTCACAATTCAAGTTAAAAACCAAAATATTACTATAACTTTTTTTTTAGACTGAGTTTCGCTCTTGTCGCCCAGGCTGGAGTGCAGTGGTACGATCTTGGCTCACTGCAACCTCCACTTCTTAGGTTCAAGCGATTCTCCTGCCTCAGCCTCCCAAGTAGCTGGGATTACAGGTGCACACCACCACGCCCAGCTAATTTTTGTATTTTTGGTAGAGACAGGGTTTCACCATGTTGGCCAGGCTGGTCTCAAACTCTCAACCTCAGGTGATCTGCCCACCTTGGCCTCCCAAAGTGCTGGGATTACAGGCGTGAGCCACCGGGCCTGGCCCACTATAACTTTTAAAGCACTTTTTCTTCCTTCCACTGCTTTAGAACAGTTTCTCAACCTCACGCTATTGACATTTTGGGCAGATAATTCTTAACCAGAACATTTTGGATGCTTAGCAACACCCCTGGCCTCAACCCACAAGATGACAGTAGTATACCACCACCATCACCACCAGCTGTGACAACCAAAAATGTCTCCATATATCCCCCTGGAGGGCAAAGTCACCCTTTGTTGAGAACTACCACCCTAGAGGTAATCATAATCTGAATTTTTGCTTTTATTTATAGTTTATCAACATATGTAACCCTAAAACAATGTGTTGCTTAGTTCTACTGCATTTGAACTTCATAGAAATGAAATTGTACTCCATGTGTTTTCCCGTGACTTGTTTCTTACATTCAACACTGTTTGTGAGATACATCCACGGTGTGTTATGACAAGCTGTAATTCATACAATCATTTTTTCATATATTTTTGCTGCTGTATTGTAATCCGTGACTCCATAATTATTTAATCCAATCTATTATTGATGGACATTCGTATTACATCTAACATTTTGCTTTTATGAATATTTCCACTAGGAACCTTTCCTAAACAGGTCTTCTGGTAATTACACAACAATTTCTCTGAGCTATATACATAGGAGTAGAATTGCTCAGTCACAAGATATGCTCATATTCAGCTTTATTACTTTCCAAAGTGGTTGTATAAATTTATACCCCCATCAGCAGCAGAAGGTAATTGCCATCACTCCACATGATTTCCAACACTAGGGTCTTCACTTATTTTTCACAACATGTGGTACCACAAAAATATACATTGCTTACCGTGTAAATCCCAATTCTACAAACAGCAAATGAGATCTGGATACATTCAGACATTTTCTATAAGATTAAAATAAGAATAAGAGATTACAACAAAATGTTTGTACCAAAGAACTGTCTTTATTCCCCTTGCTCTTGTTTCCCTCTTTAAAGAAAATCTGCTATATTCCAACATCTGTTTTATGAGCAAGTGGCTGAATTTCTTCCGTCTGTTTTCTAGGCTAACTCAAATAAGACAGGGATAATAAAGTCTGGGGCATGTGGCTTTATCTTGGGACTATAAGGCAGATACTTTGACCTCTAATACAAGAGCATCATTTAAGGAGTGTAACTGACTGTAATGGTTTCATTTCATTTCTTTCAAATCTGGCTCTAATATCCCATTTTAATGATAAATATTTGGCTGCTATAAGTAGCTTTTTAAGCACTTCTTTTTCAGTTCAATTCTTATTAGATCATAAATGTCTACAATCATTATAATAGAAAAAAAACTCTGTAAAAAGGAAACACTCATAGTTAAATGCTGAAAGTTATGAATGGGCTAAATTTTGACAGAAGACTGAGGTCCTTGGTCTCAGAATATCAATGGCAGTACTCAACTTAGAATTCACAACTTCTAACTCCAAAATCAAATTCAGATTCCTAAAACACATGCCCACTCACAAAACCATGCATACCAAACATGACTACTGGTTTCTTTTCCTTTCTTTAGAAAAAGTTATTTTCCCCAACTGAGAGAAATATTTTTAGCACATTAAATTAGTATGTAGTCAAAATAACCCTAACTTTATACAGTCGAACACTGTTATTATGGTTTATTGTTGACAAGTTAAAGCTTCTCCCTAAAGTTTATAATGTCATAAATCTCAGCAATCATGGTTTTATCCATTGTGGCAAGGAGGCAGAGATACAGGATCCTTGGCTTTCTGTGGGAGCCAAAAGACTTCCAAAGATGCAGTCCTTGAGGAAGACCAACAAGTCGCATCAGACCCATTCTGCCAAAGGCTCTTGCCTCTTCAGACAATATCCACAAGAAACTGAACTCTGTATAATTGAAGGAATTTGATAAAGAAAAGATTGGAAAGCCAAAAGCTATATACATGGATATTAAAAATAAAAATTACAGCAATGGAAAATCAAACTAAAAAGACAATCTGTTACCTGAAGCACTTAAACTCAATCTAAACCTTCAAATAATTCCAAACATTCAATGGTGCTATTGTTAAACAAATGGCTGATGATTTCATACTGGGGATCATGTTCACATCTATTATGAAGTTATCACTATCATGACTGTAACACTATTGGTTTTATTTTGAATGAAATACACTACTGAAAACAAACCAGGGCCATGTCCTGGCGTCCTCAGAGCCCAAGACTAAGAACGCTCATTACCTTGTCCAAGATCATTCTTCCCATCTACCTTTGGAAATTACCCCAGATTGTACCTTTTAACATAATAGTGAATGACTGAACAACTCTGAGTAAGCTGGAAAGGTTATTTTCCCCAACTGAAAGATTACTGTCGTATTTTATGCCACCTGGAATAAAAGATTTACCAGCTTTTCTTGGAGTTAAGTGTTGTCCTGTGACTAAGTTCTTCAAAATGAGATGTAACTGAAAGATGCTTATAGGGAACTGACTCTGAGAAGGGCCCCTTTTTGCTCTTCTGCCTTTCCTACTTCTTTTCCAGGCTGTAACAGAGACTTAATGTAGCTCCAGTGACAATCTTGGATTGTGAGGGCACAATGAGAACAGTGGACACATGAAGTAGAGCATACAGATAAGAGAACCCAAAGATGCAAATGACCGTGGAGTTGCCATTCCCTCCTCTTCCAGACTTTGTACATGAAATAGAAATCAACCTGTAACTTTTTGTTTCCTGAGACAGGGTCTCACTTGGTTGCCCAGGCTGGAGTACAGTGGTACAATCTGGACAGGGTTTTGCCATGTTTCCCAGGCTGGTCTCGAACTCCTGGGCTCAAGTGATCCACCTGCCTCGGCCTCCCAAAATGCTGGGATTATAGGCATGAGCACCGCGCTCAGCCCTCTAACTTATTTAAAAATGGTTGTGTGTCTCTCACAGCCTAATCTAATCCTATGCAGTAGAGAGCAACATTTGTTTTTAAAAAGTAGGTATCCCCATTGCCATATGAAAGGGCTGTAGCACCTATCATGAGAGAATAACTCTTCTTATGAGCTTTATCTTTTAAAGAGGGAGAAATATTTACTCTTCAGTTACTAAAAACCTACTTTCCACTCCTTCTCATATTCTCAAAAAGTACAAGTATTGTTGTTGGGATTGCTAAAATTATTACCCTGAAAACCCTCAATTTATTTTGTGTAACTTTTTTTCTGACTAACCATATTACCTCATTCTCTCTAACCTCTAATCCTTACAAATACTGCCTTATCCTTGAACATCCGACCTCAGGCCAGGTGGCATGTCTATTGCGCCGGCTTGTAAATTCATTCTAACAATAATGTTCTCAACAACGGCCTCTTCCCTCTAATTACTAGGAGTCGGATACATAGAGATATTTAAAAACATAACCAAACTTCCTTTGATCACAGTATATGAACTGGTAATAAATTTTAAATAATTATATTATTTCCCTATATAGATGATGTATTTGCAAGAAACTATTTTAACTGTAAACCCATGAGACATAAGGCATAACTTGGAATGAAGGATAAGTAGTTAACTCTTCCCAATAAAAGAATGACTTTCTATCCCAGATAAACTCTGGCCCAGTAGCCTCTACAGTGATATTCACAAATCTACATCTAGACTTGCCTGAGGAAGAAGTAAAGAATATTATTTCAAAAACAAATCTCATCTTCTTTGCTGCCTCATGTAATAAAATAGCAAAGAAGATGTCAAAAACAAGACAGATTGGTTACAATCTGTTTAAGAGAGGGCTATAGAAAAAGAATGCCTAAGACAGAAAAAAGAAAAAGAACACTAAATTTGAAATTAATGTGATTACTTACAGTTTATTGTTGTTTCCCCTAAGAAATTTCAAAGGTAAGCATGAAAATAAAGGAGAAAACAAAACTTCAACAAGATGGCAGAAAATGAATGTTATTTACTATGCAGTCCAAAAAAATGATATCAAGGTATAATTTGAGTTCCATCAGAGGGTTAATAAACACAATTTTCTTTTAGAGAGCTATTTTTTATACTCAATATAGTTGACAGTTCTAATTTTGATGTCCTGTGCAATCCCTCATCCTGATGCAAAGCAAGATGACAGTTATATTATCTTCTCCTCTATAATTCTGCTTGATGAAAATTAAAAAGTTAAGACAGCTAAGCCAATTCTTCAGAGTCCTGCAAGTAGTATGTTAAAACTGGTAAAACAAGAAAGGGCATAGGGGAGCAGTAAAACCCCTTCGAATGAGGCCCTAGCTTGGATCATCTATTTCCAAACAAGGTTAACAAAGATCCAGCATTTCCTCTCAATAGCAGACAAATGGGCTGAAGGCAAAGATGCAATAAATGGGGAATACAGAGAGTGATGACCCATTCCAAGGTACATGGGAACGCTAAAGTGCTGCGTGGGTGGAATCCTCTCCGAGTAAAGGTCATGTCTGTCAATTATGTTTTAGTCACTCCTCCAGATTGGAAATAAACACTTGGAAATGCCACCTACTTCAGAACTGGCATCTCCTTCTGTTAATATCGTCACTGAAAACATTAACAGTGCATTATTTAACAACTCCCTTAGTATACTCGAAAGTAATTTTCCCCAAATGGGAAAAAAGTAATTTTTTTTAACTAATTACAAAATAAAATGAGGATTTGTTTACAAAATGTAGAGCATTTTGCTCCTCAGCATATATTTTATAGCTTTTTCAAATTAGGAAAAAGGATGATGATAATCTACCCAAAGAGAAACATTTGCAATCTAAAGCAAAGCTAATAAAATTGGCTTCTCAACATTTTCTAAAAATGTTTTCAGTGGTAACAGTGCCAACAGCATCCCAAGAGCATCTATACTTCCAAGCAATCCACAAATGTCCATGCATTGAATATGTAAGAGTTCAACCAGTATTCAAAAAGGAATCATTCCTCTCCCTATTAAAAAATAACAATCATCATCATTAGCACATGATCTCTTTGTGAAATTCAATCACAAAGATTTGAAAAGCCATCTAGCAGAAATAACCTGAGATTTGAAAAGTCATCTAGCAAAAATAACCAAATGAAAGCATAAATCATCATATCAGAAGTTATAGATTTCATCCAGCAAAATGTTAGCCCATCTTCTACAAAACATCACTAAAAAATCATATGTAATATCCAGGCAGATTTTGGCTGAAATGCTGAAGGTGAGAATAGTTCTCGTTCTGAAAATTCTGATTCAAAAGTATGGAGGGAGAGAAATCCCCTTCTAACTTATCAGAGTAAAATAATGAGTACCACTTACCTTAGAGAATTTATTCCTTCACTTTTGACCAGGCACTGGGAATTTTAAAACTCAGTCCAAAGAAAGAAAACGAAAAAAAAAAAAATTGCAGGGCTTTTTTTTTTTTTATAAGACAGGGTCTCACTGTGTCACCCAAGCTGGAGTGCAGTGGTACAATCTTGGCTTGCTGCTGCCTGGACCTCCTGTACTCAAGCAGTCCTCCCACCTCAGCCTCCCAAATAGCTAGGATTACAGGTGCATGCCACCATAACCAGCTAATTTTTTTTGTAGAGATGAGTTCTCACTACGTTGGCCAGGCTGGTCTCAAACTCTTGGGTTCCAGCGATTCTCCCACCTCAGCCTCCCAAAGTGCTGGGATTGCAGGAATGAGCCACTGTACCTGGCCCAGAGCATCCTTAATGTGGCAAGCACTTCTAGGTAAGTGTTAAGTATACAAAGACAAAGAAGACCAAACCCTAGCATCAGTGATCTTCCAGTTCAGGAGAAAGCAGTAATTAAACATACCTGTGCCCGACAAGTGCAAGGTAAATGTGTTCAGCACAATCAGGGGTATGCACAATGGGCTTTAGGCAAACAGAGTAGAGGCATCGAACTCATTCTTATAGGCATGTCAGGAAAGACTTGGAAGCATCTCCTGAATTTTGAGTCTCAAAAGATTGAGTTATCCAAGTTTAAAGGAGCAAAGAAGAAAACAGCATTCCAGATAAAAGTGACAGCAAGAAACATCCCATAATGTGCAAGCACCTGAGGGTTGCTAATGCATGCCCTAGACACCTTCCTAGTCTTTGCAAATAATTGCTTCTCGGTCCGATATCAATTATTGATAACTATTAACTGACAATCTACATACTACTTAAAATGTATTCATATCAATATACAAAACATCCTCATTTTAAGATTTATCTCTAACTCCCTGCCAAAGGAATTTCCATTTGTCAGGGACTTAGCATGGTCACATTATAGAGTCTGTTTTGCCTCCCCACCCTTTTAGATGCAAAGGCCCACAAGCAAGATGCCACAGCTGACTGAACTAGCAGGCAGTTTAGCCTTAGTAGCTGACCAACAACCATGGTGTGGCCTAGCAGGAAGGGCCAGGCTAACCTCATCATATTCTCTTTCTCCTAAATTTGAGTTGAAAAATACTGAAAAGATGAAGCAGTTCATAGTGCAAAATAAAACTGAGGGAATACAAAAACAAAGCTATTAAATAACTTCATAACCATGAAGAATCACGGCAATCTAAATTTACAAAGCCACGAGTATGAAAAAAAAGAAACTATACGAAAAAGAAAAGCTATGCAAAGCAGAGGAGAATAACAACCCTGCTAATAACCCCAAGAGAAGTAGACCCAGAGAGAAATCGGTATGTGAAGAATGACTGAGTGTAGTTGCAGACAAGTCTGTTTCTTAGCTAAAAAATTATATTCCTCAGTTTCCTTTGCAGCTAGGAATGGCGGTATGATCAAATTCTAGTAAATGAGATATAATCAGTAAGTCTTACAAGTCTTCCAGGAAGGAAGCACACTCTTCTTCTGCCCTTTCTCCATCCAGCTATCTGGAATGCAGAAGTGATGGCAGGAGCTCTGGCACTAATTTTGGACCATAAGCTTAAAGTCTACACGCTTCTTGGGGCCCTAGTGACTTCTGGACTTACTTGCCTGAGCAAAAAATGAAATTGTCAAAGCCACTATATTCCAACCAATTCCAGTCCTAATTGATACAGTGGTTGAGAGAATGTGACAGAACCACAATTTGAACTCAAGTCTTTTAGACTTGGGGGCCAAACTTAATCATCATGAGCAAGTGCTACCAAATAAAGTCAAACAAACTGAGTAAAGCAGGTTTACAGTTTACATATATTTTATGATTCAATAAATCATAAAAGTCTGACTGCCAAAGGCCAATAAAAAAGAAAAACATGCTGATGCAGTGTCACTCACCTACCACAAATAACACTTTGGACAAGCCTCTTTGACTCTGTAGCCTACCTGGACATATAAGGTTTTTCCCCGAACACAAGTACCTACAATAAGGTATATGGGCAATAAAAACTGAATATAGGCACCAGCTTCTTATGGATGGCAAAAACCTATCAAATTCAGATTTATAATGAGTAGAGGAGATTTTCAAGAGCACACAGGATTCTGGAAGCCTGCAGCACATTTTGTGAGGAAGTCAGAGGCCTTTCTCATTAACTTCAAGCAAAAGAATTTTCCATACGTCATTAACAACTAGAAGAACTCAGCCTGGGCATTGTAACTCCCTAAACCACTGATGCCCCAGTGTGGCAAGTGTAGCATAGATCGGCAATTCCTTTGAAAGGCTCAAGGATTTTAGATGCCCAAGCTGAAGCACCAATGAACTTGGTATTAATTCTCTTCATTAATTAAACAATTTCATATTTGCATTGACCACCTACTTTGTGCCCAGCCACGTCCTATCCTGGGGACTGAACAGTGAGCAAAGTCCCTGCTCTTATGGAGCCTACACTCCAGTGGTAGTAGCACACAAAACAACAAATAAAATCAACTTAGATGGTGACAAGTTCTATGAAGAAAAAAATAATAATAATAAGAGAATGTGCAGGAGAGGGTGGATTTCAGGCACTGCTATTTTTAAGAGCAGATGTGGTCATTCTAACAATATTATAGACAATAAAAGAGATGCCAAAAAAGCTTTCAACAGCTTTGCTTCCCAAACCCCTTGCGTAGGCAAACACAGTATTCTACCATAAAAAGTCACAGCATTAGACACTCAATTCAATAATCCACAAATATTTATTGAGAAGCAGTTCTGGGAGACATTAAGAGCAAATCTAACAGCTTTGGGTGTTAGACTCTCTGGAATCAAATCCCATCCATACAACTTACTATTTATAGGAGCTTGGGCAAGTTGCTTAACCTCTGTGTATCTTAATTTGTCATTTGTAAAGTAAGGATCACAGTAGTACCTATTTCATTGGGTACTAAGAGGATTCAATGAGTTATAAAAGGAAACACAGTGAGCTCCAGATTTGTATTTTGTTTTACGTACTTTGTAATTGACACATAATATATATTTTAATTGAATATCTACTATGTTCCAGGCACACAACTTCCTCTAAGCATTCGCATAAAGGGGCCCCAGACACCAGGAAGCCCCAGGGGCTGCACTCTGCCATCAGCTTCTACAGATGCCTTGCATTCAGGCCTTGTCTGTACTCTTGGTGTCTCCACCTGCTGTCACCTGCATTACCAGGACTAACTCCTGCGACTTCTTACTGCAAATACTGTAACCCAGAATGGTAACTCTGAGATTCCTTAAAGGAGTAAACATTACAAATCCAAGTTTCTCTCTTACCACTCTGTCTCAACAGAGCCAGCAACTGAAGCAAAACAATAAACAACATCCATTTTTAGCCAGGCCTCACAATATTGTCCAGATTGGCAATGCACGATGTTTAAACTGACAAAGTTTTAGTCTACATTATATAAAATTATATTAACTACCACTCAACATTTTTTTTTTTTTTTTTTTTTTTTTGAGATAGAGTCTTGCTCTGTCACGAGGCTGGAGTGCAGTGGCGTGATCTCAGCTCATTGCAACCTCCGCCCACCTCCCAGGTTCAAGCGATTCTCCTGCCTCAGCCTCCCGAGTAGCTGGGATTACAGGTGAGTACCACCACATCCAGCTAATTTTTCTATTTTTAGTAGAGACGGGGTTTCACCATGTTGGCCAGAACGGTCTCAATATCCTGATCTCATGATCCGCCCTCCTTGGCCTCCCAAAGTGCTGGGATTACAGGCATGAGCCACTGTGTCCGGCCTCACTCAACATTTTAATATTCAATAATATTTAATATTTTTAATGCTGTTATAATGATAGGTATCTACTTTGCCATGCATTGTCCATTAGGCACTTAGGAGCAAAATTAATTAGAATCATAAGGAAAATTACATGTATTCAATTATCGAGTATGAATTCATCTTCCATTCCCTATGTCCCATTCCTTTTTAATATAATTAAATGAACACAACTTTTCAGCACTGTCCTTCTACTAAAACCTTAGAAATCATTGTTTAAGAGTTCTTCCATTGATTTATCTTTTTAAGTCACATCTTTGGGCATGATACCTACATTGTCAAATCTATATTTAAAGTCCTCAAAATATTCAAATGGCCAAGTCCTTTTACTGAATCAGTACTTCTATATTAACTCACAAAAATTATTGTACTGCCAAGAAAAGGCTGACTAAAGGAGAATGTGTACTCATTTAAACAACCATTTAAAGGTTCCAAAAGATTTCTATTTGCTTTTTAATTAGACAATCTCAACTTTTCCTCTTGTTTTTCTGACTGTGGAGGGAAAAGAAAGGTAAGCTTTGAGGTTAGACAAATCTGAGTTTGAACCATTCAAGAAGTCACTTTAGAAAACTCATCCATCCAAGGACAGACAGTTCTTGGTTTCCATGGGGGATTGGCTCCAGGACCCTCTGCAAATACTAAAATCTGTGGATGCTCAAGTTCCTATATAAAATGCTGTAATATTTGCATATAACCTACACATATCCACCCGTATACTTTAAATCATCTCCAGATTACTTATAATACCTAATACAATGACAACGTTGTGTAATTATTAGATTGTATTTTTTACTTTGTATTATTTTTTACATTTTTTTGTTCAAATATTTACAATTTGCAGTTCATTGAATCTGCAGATCTAGAACCTGCAGATACAGAGGGTTCACTATAATAATACTAAAGCTACTAACTCTATTGAATTAAATAAGCAAGCATCAGGTGCTTAGCAGAGGGAAGATAATTTCTCACACCTAGTGAATCCAAAGCCAAGCCACCCACATCTACTACTGGAATGTGGATGAGTCTCCTGAACAGGCCCCACTAGTTCCCATCCGATCCCTGTATAATCCATCCTCCACTCAACAGCCAGAGCAAGTTTTCAACATGTAAATCTGGTGTTATCACCTCCTGCTTAATCTCATAGTTTAAGAGCAATCTTAACAGAAACCCAACTCCCAGTCACAACCGCCAGGCCCTACGGAATCTTAACTGGGCTCCCCTGGGGCTTGGGTTCAGAGCCAATTTCATTGAGCCCTCTTGGTATCTGATACCCCAACCTCTGAGATTCCTATGAGCAGCTATACCACTGTCTCATACTTGCTGAAGGCAAATAGCCCCAGTCAATACGCTCAGGGAACTACCTGGCGTTTTCTGTAAGTCCCAGGGATCCCTGTGCCCAACTCAGGTGGTAGTATCTACCTACTTTTGTCCCCAGGGACCCATCCTATTTCCCTTTTGTTTTTCAAGGGATTCCACTTTTTCCTAAGTCTTGTAGATTTTCTCCTTACCGCTGTCCCTAAAGCCTGGCTGCCAAGTGGCACAAGCCCTCCCTCCCTTCCTTGCTGTTATGTTCTTGCTTCTCCAAAGGTGTGCACATGGCGCTTCTTTATGAATGGGTTTTAGTGCTAAGGACTAAAAGGAACAGATATGTGGAGGGTGATATAAAAATCTAACAACTAAAGGCAGTATAGTCATTGCCTATGTTTCTGACGTGTCGTGTGGATAAACAAGCCACTGAAACACCTGCCCTCCACCTGTTATCAGCAAGCGGATCTCTCCAAAGCCCTCCCTTCACTCTCAAACCAGAAGGTTGAATCACAACCCATGAACCAGGTGAGCTATAGCCCCTCGTAAGTCCACTCCTTTCAGACGAGCAGTTTGCATTTCTGAGGGCAGAGTTTCTATTCAAGCATTTCATTAACATGGTGAATAATGTCTAGTAACTATACCTATAGAAATCGTGTAGAATCACACACAATTCAATTTAAAAGGACAGCCTTATCTTACAAGTCACAAGAGAAGCAAAAAAAAGGCATTTACTAAGGTTCTACTACGCACTAGGTATTTTTATACTGTCATCTCACTCAGCGCTCACAATTAGAGCAATGTAGGTATTTCCAGACCTGTCTGTCACATGAAAAAAAACTAAAGGATACTAGCCTGAGGCTAGTAAGTGGCAGAACGTAGACCACTGCCTAGGTCTAATTCTAAGCCAGTCCTTTTCCAACTCTGCAACCCCACACGGTGTTGCAAAGAGACAGTTGGATATTCAAGAAATACTTTTAAGTAGAAATCGAATTTTAATCAGAGACTGAAATGAGAAACAACATATTCAAACGTACTGTATATAAAATTTTAACACACTGGAAACCACCCACGCATAATTCATGCCGCCAGAGTAACTTGGAGTGGGGGGGAGAGATCAAGCCTCGTGATAAAACCTATGTTCTGCCTTCTGACTGAAGATCAGCTCAGCATTGCACAGTGAGCTACTTTCCAATCTGTAACATTTGCAACTATGATTCTGTTGGAATCCTGTTCTTCCTTGATGCTACACCAAAAAGAGAACAAAATGCAGAACCAAATAAACTATTTGATAAGCCTTCAGTTCTCAACCATGTCTAAATGCAGTTTTTGTGTTCATCAAAACAGCTTCATTGTCCTCACTGATAATATATAATAATAAACATGTAAGTAAATATCATAAACATAGGCTTGTAAAAAGTCAAATACATGAAAATATCACTTGTTTAATAGTTCTGCATACAATTAATTGGAAAAAACTTCACTGCCTAAATGAAAAGAAACATGTTAGTTCCTCCCCTATACCACAATGTTTTCTTAAATAACTCACAGTAAAGTGAAGAGAGATTGGCTGATACATTAGGACCAACCTAGAAGGAAAAAGTTGAAAGGAACTTTGCATCTACTTGAACCTCTCACTCAGTGCATGAACTCCTTTCTATGATGTCCCTAACAAGTAGGGAGCCAGCTTCTGTTCTGTCATTTCCTACTCAAGGAAGATGAACAAATCTTAAGAGAATTCTTCTTTACCTGAACCAATACCTGGCCTTCCTGTGATCTTGACCTGCTCAGACTCATAGAAGACATTATGCCCTTCAAACAACTAAAGCCACTGATTAGATCATCCTTTTTAAATTATTATTATTATTATTATTATTATTTGAGATGAAGTCTCACTCTGTCACCAGACTGGAATGCGGTGGCACGATCTCAGCTCACTGCAACCTCCACCTCCTGGGTTCAAGCAATTCTGCCTCAGCTTCCCAAGTAGCTGGGACTACAGGCGAGTGTCACCCACACCCAGGTAATTTTTGTATTTTAGTTTCACCATGTTGGCCAGGCTGTTCTTGAACTCCTGCCTCGGCCTCCCAAACTGTCTTGCTCTTCTTTAAAGGTTCTCCCCAAGTCCAAAAGCCGAAACTCCAATGCCAGTGAAAAATATCATGCAATAACCCAGTGGCTGGCAAATTACAATCTGTGGGAAAATCCAGTCCACTGCCTGGTTTTGGCAACAAAGTTTTGTTGAAACACAACCACATCCATCTGCCTGTCTATTATCTACAGCTGCTTTCAAACTACTAAGTCAGAGTTCAGTAGTTGAAAGAAAGATGTATGTATTTTACGTTCAGTGTTATAGGCTACAGTCTCAGTAGTTACAAGGGTCATCCCTGCATTATTTAGGATGCCCAAATGCCTGCCAACCATTAAGCTCCCAAGAAGTATTTGCTGAGTAAGGAAAGTCAGAAAAGGAAAGAGGATGGTTAGGAAGAAGGGAAGGTAGGGCTTTTCTTCTCCCAAAACTAACTGAAATCCAGCCTTATAGAATACTTTAAAACCTGACAGATCCCTGTCTTGCTGCAAGATCTTTTAACATAGGGCTACACAGCAGAATTAAAATCGAGGACCTAAAGTGACTATGTTTCATTTCAGGCAAATAAACACTGATTAAAATATCATTTAATAAAACAAAAGTCCTGGTTAATTTTGAATGCACGGGAAAATACTACTCACACTCAGTGTTAGAAGCATATGTATTTGTTATTGTTGCTACTGCTTATTGTCTTAATATCACTCACTGCAATTATATAAAGCAATTGGGATAAATAATCTTTCTTTCAGATGAACTCTTATGCACTCTGGATTTGGGGAAACAGAAAAGAACTGCTTTAAGACAGATGAGGAAAAGACTGAATCATCAGTGAGCTTACTATAACTCTTGATTCTTCATCTCCTTCATGTTTTAATAATCACTCATTTTTACGATGGTTTATTCAAGACAACCTTTGTAGAAAGTATTAAAATATGCATCACATCTTGCATAGCTTTTATAATTTCAACTTTTTAAGCAACTTGTTTCATTATACTTGTGTTCTCTTACAAAGAATCTGATGTGAAGTAAGAATTAGCAACGCAAGATCTTTCTCAACATAGAATCAAAATTTTTACTGAGTCCATTTTATGAAACTATTCCAAGTGAATGTTAAGCTCACATAATTAATTATTTATGATAAAACCGGAAGAACTGAGAAGACATGAAATGGAGAATATTCACCTAAGGGTATTAACAAAGATCCCTAGGTTAGTTAGGTATTCTGCCCAAATAATGACATAATTAAACTAAAACATCACTAGCACAGGAATCTCAGAATGTACAAAAATGGCAGCCTGCATCCACAGAAATAATAAGGAGGGGCTGCACTCCAGGCTCAAAAAGTAATGCTACCCACAGCCCACGGCCAGGTCAGTAGGGACCCCGAGAGTCTGGAAGTGCAAAGGAAACCTAGGAGCAATCGAGTGATCCCATCTAAATGACCCAACCTTTAAAATACACATAGAAATCCCAAGAAATCATAGCAAAAAGTATGTTACACTGAAAAAAATTACTGGTGAACAATATAAAATATACATTTCTATACAAAATGAAACAAAGAGAGGAATCCAATAATCCCAAGAGGTTTTCTACTTTAGCCCAGTGACTTGAAAAAAGAACCAGTCTCATTCAGGAAACATTCAAAATGACCAAGAACAGCAACATTACCCAATAAATCGTCTCAATGCTCCTTCCTCTACCATACCCAGCCTCTCAGGAAACATTCATACAGGAAGAAGGGATAAAAGAGCTGGCCAATAAACCACATGCTCTGCTTCTCAAAAGCAGAAACTTGACTTTCAAATTGTTGGACTCCAACGAAATAGGAACTGAAGGCTCCAAACAGTAACAGAATTCCAGAGTAGCACCTCAGAAAACTCGTCTAGTCAGTTCAAAGTGAGTCGGTTCGTGTGGCCAAACACAGATAACAGCTGTAAGCAGAACTGGCCTGAGGAGAGATGTGGGCCACCCTCTTCCCTGCCAGGGCCTTTCACCCTGTGAATCAGAAATAGCCACCACTTAAAACACCAGCAAGCAGCTGCAGTGTCTTTAACCCAGTTACCCTACACTATGCTTATTAAGCAGAGGCAGGGAGATTTTTGAAAGGCTGGTATGGAGAAAATGAATCAAAATGGAGTTAAATCTTTTTGGTGACAACAGTACCATAAGTCTTTGTTTTACATACAAACAAACACTTTTCTAGTACTTACAGAATTAGGCTCTCTTTTAAATGCTTTATATATACATTAACTCAGTTCTGTGAGGTAGGTATTTAATATTATCATTACACCCACTTTGCATAGAAGGAAACAGGCACAGAGGCTGCAGAGTAGGTAAGTCACAAGGCTGTAATGCAAAGGCAGGCAGTCTGGCTGTGCCCCTAACCATTATTATGTGCAGCATCTCAGTCCAAACAAATATTTACTCAGCACCTGTCATGTGTACTTGTGCTAGGTTCTGCGCATATTAAGAGGCCTGCAACACAGCCCTGCACTATGCCACAATGTGCTCTGTCCTATAACACAGACAGCACCAAAGGCCCGAGGCAGCGTCATGGCTAGCACATTAGGCACCTCTGTGCCAGTTCACAATGGGTATCTGGGCAAGCCAAGCAGGGGCTGGATTTCAGCCCCACTTGCCCCCTTGGCCAGGCACTTCTATGCAGCATCTAATAGGCCTCACTGTCTAAGGCAGCCCTGCAGTGGCCCTGGAAGGACCCTGAATTCTGTTTTGGTAGTGAAAGGTTGGGAGAAGAGAAGTTTAAATAATGGGAGGAGAGAAAATTAAAAATGATTTCCACAATACTATGCTCCTGATCATTTTAATTAGGTAGAAGTCAGGATCACAGAGCCCATTTTAGCTTTACTAACAATGCATCCAGATTACTATACAATTGTTCCAGATATAACACATGAGGGCTAACCTCACAAACTGCCCTAACAAAACAGCCCTAAGCAGGCTGCCCACAACAAAACAAACTCCAGGCTCCAACAACTGCCTGCGACCAGATTTCAGTCCTGTTGGAAAGGACTTGGCCTGGGCCATCTTCATTAGCTTCTGGACTCAGCACTTCAAACTGTGAGTTCTCTGCCTTGGGAACCTGAAACTGGCAGGACTCAAACCCAGGGACCCCTCCAAAGAAATCCAGCCCTGTGACAGATCCAGACAGCAACTGAGTCCCCTGAGGGGGTCCAGTCTGCCCATTCACCAGGAACCAGAACTCCCCTGGAAGTGCAACCCCTCTTAGTAGAAAAAAATAGGCCGAGAGTCTTAAGAATCCAGTAATTGAGCTGTGGGTTTAGTAATCTGAACGAGGACCCTCTGTAGCACAATTAACCTGGGCCTAATCTTCTCCCAGCTCCCTAAACCAGGGAACTGCTAGATGAAATAACATCTTTCATGTTAAGGTCATCCTTACTGTACACTACTCTGTGCCTCCCTTCCAATAAGCCCATCTCACACTAGTACCCGCCTTCCCCAGCCTTTCCATAGAACCCTCTGCCACAGTGCTGGTGGTGCATTAACTCTGCAGTACTCGTTAGGAAGGAGGGCTTTGGAGCCAGATATCTTGGGTTTAAGTCCCAGCTCTGCCTCTTAACTTGCTGTATTTCTTTAATCAAGGTCCTTATTCTTTCTACATCTCAGTTTTGACATCGGAAAAATTGAGATGATACTGCTAGCACCTACCTCACAGAGTTGGTTTAAGGATTCAATAAGTAAAGCCCCTAGAAAGTATCTACCAATATAAATACTGTGATTGCTTTTTTGCTATTATGAAGAACAAGAAGAGGCAGGAAAGGAGGAAGTAACAAGCAGTAACCTAAGAGTATGTGTATTATTTCAGTTACTCCTCACAGCAAATCCAAGAGGAGGTTCCTCTTACTGTCCTCACTCTACTGATGAGAAAAGTGAGGCACTGAAAAGACAACTAACTTGCCAAAGTTACACAGAATAGTTGGTGAAGCCAAGGAGTTCAACCCAAAGCCTGCAGCACTCAACCATGAAACAAACTCCTCTACATCCACAAAAGCTCTGTTAAATGTACCCTCTATCTTGTGGCCTAACTCAATCCCTTGAAACCACCCTCCCCCACTCTTGGGCCACAACCGTCCCACTCCTTTCAAGACTCAGGACAATACACTCTATCCAGTGTCCTCTACTGCTACTTGTTAATGATGTCAACCAACCCTGCCTCATTCACTAAGGATTTCTGATATCTGGCTCAGTCTTTCACTCAAACACAAGCCCTGCTATGGTCCTGGTGACTTCTTCCATGAGGATGATCCATCTGACACTTTGGCTGTATTTCCTCTGCTGCCTCATGATCTCCCCATCTTTTACCTGCTGCCAGCCATAGCCGCACCCTGGGGCCTCCCCTTGGAGAGTCTACCTCTGCAGTCTTCAGGTCACACCCCTATTGTCTAACCACATTGAACTTTCTTTCCCTCCAGTTTTCTGACTTGTTACTCCTTACAACATTTATGGTTCAGCCTTATCAAGATAACCAGTCCCTTCCATCTTCTACTTTCTATTTGCTGTTCCTTCCTTCCTTTCCAATAACTCAGATCTCAGTCTATCATTTCAAACATTCTCTTACCAGTGTCCTAAGTTTCCGCACCCCATTGTCTACCTATGGATTCACCTTAGATTGGGAAAAACCCTAACCCTTACCAATCTAATTGCCCACCTTCTTAAAACTACATCTAGACAGCTACAAAGGCTACAAGGAAAGAAAAAAGAAATCACACAACCATCTAAATGTGTACCAAGTCATGGTCTGTGACTTCAGCACCACACAACTACCAACCCTCTGTGTCCCTGGTCATCCTCGGCCCTCAGTCTTCACTGCAGCGTCTTCAATCCTCCTCAGCTAAAGCCCCTACCTGACCACATTTCAGTCACTCTTGGCAAAATGACCTCACATGCTACTTCACCAGCACTGCACCATCTCTAGTCCCATTGAAGGAAAGCCACCCCCCAACCTTCCTGCCCCTCCAGTTTCAGCCCTTTCTCTTCTCTTTCCTGGTGAATGTCTCACAAAACATTCACTGGAGCAGCATCATTTCCTCATTTCCCACTCCTCCACTAATCGGCACCCCGAGAAGGCCCATGACAGCCCTCTGGCCAAGGTCACCACTGACATGAATTCAGTGGTCATTTTCCAGTCATTATCTTCCATGATCTCTGGTCAACGTTTACCAAAATTGGCCACTTTCTCCTTTTGGAAAGTCTCTATCCTCAGCCTGCTTGACATTACACTCTCCAGGTTTCCTTCCAGCCTCTCAGTTCTCTTTCTCCCACGCTCCTCTTTCTGGTTGTTGTTGGTATTTTTTTTTTCTTTCTTTCTTTTCATTTTTTGTTTCGAGATGGGGTCTTGTTCTGTCACCCAGGCTGGAGTGCCATGGCATGATCATGGCTCACTGAAGCCTCAACATCCCAGACTCAGGTGATCCTCCTGCCTCAGCCTCCCAGGTAGCTGGGGCCACAGGTGAATGCCACCATGCCTGGCTATCTTATTTTTTTGTAGAGACAGGGGTCTCACTATGTTGTCCAGTATAGTCTCAAACACCTGGTCCCAAGTGATCCTCCCACCTTGGCCTCCAAAAGTGCTGAGATTACAGACACAAGCCACCATGCCTGGCTGCCAAGCTCCTCTTTGGTTCCTTTTCTTTTGGTGATCCCATAAAAGCTGCATGTGTACTACATGCCAGCAGTGGCTGAGGCCATATGCATCCTCAAGTCTTCTCCCTTCCCACACAACTGAGCCCTCATGCACGGCTATGGCTTCAGCTACCATCTAAGTGGTTGCAAATGTAAGCTCAGACATTAACCAGACCTAGGTTCAAATTCTGGCTCCACCACATCTTAGGCACAACACTGAATTTCTCTAAGCTTCAGTTTTCTAATCTCTAAAATGATAATAGTAAATGTATATCATATAAATAACACTGAGCACTGTGCCTCCCGTAAAATATTAATAATATAGTTACAGTATGTAACAATAAATGTTAGCTATTAGCTTTTTTTGTTTTGTTTTTTTGAGACGGAGTCTCGCTCTGTCGCCAGGCTAGAGTGCAGTGGCGCGATCTCAGCTCACTGCAATCTTTGCCTCCTGGGTTCGAGCAATTCTCTTGCCTCAGCCTCCCGAGCAGCTGGAACTAAAGGCGCGCACCACCATGCCTGGCTAATTTTTTGTATTTTAGTAGAGACGGGGTTTCACCATGTTGGCCAGGATGGTCTCGATTTCCTGACCTCATGATCCACACGCCTTGGCCTCCCAAAGTGCTGGGATTACAGGCATGAGCCACCGCGCCCGGCCCTAGGTATTAGTTTTAACTATATCTACAAATCTCACCTCTGAGTTTCCATTTACCTACGTGAAATCTCAAGTTGAATTACTGCACAAGCAGTTCAAACTCAGTCACTCTGAAATCAAACTTCTCCCTTTCCCACCCAACCTGCTATTTTTTCGGGATTACAGATCACAGTGCATGACCCCATTACCCACCTCAATACCTACAGTGGTTTTAAAACATGTCCAAAAATTCTTCAACCTTCCTCCCACTAAGAGATATCTCTCTTCTGCCCTTGAACCTAGCAATGCGTTTCTGACTATCTTGATGAAAAGAACACAGTAAAAGTGACACTGCATCACTGTTGAGGATTGGGTAGAAAAGACCAGGCAGTTTCTGCCAGTTTCTCTTGGTACATTTGCTCTGTGAGCCTTCAGCCTCAATATGAAAAGTCCAGCTATCTTGAGGCCATCACACAGAAAGACCACATGAAGAGAGATGCCCCGGGGGCCACCCTTGTCCAGCACCCAGCTGTTGAAATGTACTTAGCCCAGATGCCAGGCATGTGTATGAAGCCTTTAGGTGACCCCACTCTCCATCTGTTTACAACTTCATGAGGGATCCTGGACAAGAACTGCCTAGTTGAACCCAGTCAACCCCCGACTCACGAGTAAAATACATTGTTATTGTGTTAAACTATTGTTTTAAGGTGGTTCATTACTCAGTATTAGATAACCAGAACAATGCTCAAACCAAAAACCTAAAAATTATCCCTGAGATCTATTCTGTTGTCATCTTCCACATCCAGTTACAAAATTCTGGCAATTCTTAAATGTTGCCTGAATCCATCTACATTTCTGCATCCCTTCTGCCCCTTCCTGGTTATGAACACCATCATCTCATTTCTGGATCAGGACATCTTCCTAACTAGTCTTGCTCCAGTCTGCCCTCCCTTTCCAATCCTTCTCTGCACTGCAGACAGATCTGACCGTGTCATTGCAGGCAAACATTTAGGGTTTACATGACCCTAGCTGGGCTCTGCAGCTTCATGTCTAGCACTGCTCCAAACCCTGCTCCAAAAACACAGAACCCCTGGAATTCCTTGAAGTCATGGGGTTACTCACCCCCAAATCTCCACACAGCTATTCCTTTTGCCTGGCTCTGGCCCTGCCTGTCACTGGGCCAACTTTACTCAGCTTCAATGTTGCAGACGTTAAAAGACTCCCCTGGGAAGTTCTCTTTGGCCCTGGAATCTAGGTTAGGTTCCCTTTCATGTGCTACCCTAGTCGTCTTTATTTCCCTCCAGATAGACTATGCTACTCCAAAATGTAACTGTTTATTTTTCATCCTACAGAAGCATAAGCACCTTGAGGGCAGACCAACGTCTTATTCACTCAACTTTTTTTTAAAGGGAAAAAAGCAAATTTAAAAAGATAGGACATTATGTTCCAATTTTGATAAAATTCTTAAAGCACACAAAATGATACTATATATGGTTTACACCCACATGCATATATGATAAAAAGCCAAAAACATGCATGAGACTGTTACTAACCTCGGGATAGTGGTCACCACTGAGAAGGGTGGAGGAGGAAGCATGCAGGGAACAGGAGTCTTTAGTTTCATTTAAAGATCACCAGAGTTTTGAAATCAAAATGGCAAGATGTTAACACCTGTTCCATCAGGAAGGCAGGTACACAAAAGTCTGTTGTATTATTTTCTGTACTTTTCTGAGTGCTTAAAATAATTCATAATTAGAAATAAAACTCTGAAAGAACTGTATCCCTGTTTAGCTCCTGACTCCATGTCTACACTGATTAGGAACGGGTATAGACCTCCAATGCCTCAATCAACGGTCCTGGAGTGCCTCCAGATTGTCACTCCCTTCCCCGAGAAAGAGGCCAGAGCAGCAGCTCTCCTGTTGAAAAAAGAACGCAGGGGAATCCCTTTCGGAGAGACATGGACACAATTAGTGGGATAAGTCCTCAACTCTGAAAGCAGCAGTCCAGAGGTCTAGGTACAGAGGAACTTGATAAATGAGAGTGGCTTGCAAATGCAACTTTTCAGATGGTGAGTTACTATCAAAATCATGTAGGAGTGTTTGGCTCTATGAGCCACAGGGCAGAACACCTACCTTTATGCACAGTGAAGCAGAGAGTGGGTAATCAGTGAAAATAAAATCAGTGAGCAGACTCCCACCTCAAACACAAACCCACACAACTTTCCCAGTGGGAGCTGCACTGTCACTGAGTTCCCAGAGGGCCTCTCACAGGCAACCAGGTGACAGAAACAATCGAGTGATGCCTCAATTTCCAGAATTGTTATCTATGGTTCGCACAGTCTCTCTCACTCATCCTCCCAATAATTATTAATTATAATAGGTAAGCAGCACCAAAGAATGCTCATGGCCATGGGCTTAGAATCAGACAAGCTCACACCCTGACCCTGACCCTCCCCTGGTTATGCAATTCTGGGCAACACTCAACCTTTCAGAGTCTCAAGTTTCCTCTTTTCTAAGTTGCCATGTCTTTGTAAGTCAGCAATACCTGGTTAACAGGACTATTGGGAGGATTAAATTTGGTGATCCAAGTAAAACACTCTGCACTGTAAATGGTACACAGTCCTGTATTTACCAGACACCAGACTAGATTCCAGTGATAAAATGGTGATTCAGATGGTCAGGGAACCAGCAATGATGCAGGTTACAGACTCAGATGCCAGTTACGTATTTAGTGCTAGAAATCTGAACTGGCAACTTGTGGGGCCCAGTGCAAAATGAAAACGCAAAGCCCTGTTCTAAAATTAAGATTTTTTTTTTCAGGATAGTGACCAAAGAGCAGTAAACCAAGCATGGGGCTCTTCTGAATCCAGTGGTTGCACGGCTGGGAAGCCAGCCCTGCTAAAAGTAGATGTGCCGAGGTACTTTACAGACACTCAGAAAATGAGGGTCAACCAGAACTGGGCTTCTTAGACTCATCCAAACACCTGGGGCATTCGGAGAGACGACAGGGGAGAGCCACGTCATAACACAGGGGGCTGCAGGATCCAAAATAAAAGCCCCTCAATAATTTAATTTGTGGGAGGTATCAGAGGAAATTCCCATTTCTTGTCACCTACAACAGTTACAAGACCTTCCCTAACAAGCTTTCCTTCTCTTTAGTCTACCTTAGAAATAAATCCTTTATCAAGTTAATACCATCAGGAGATTTTGCCCGGCTGAAGTCCAAAAGCAACAGGCTGCTTATGGCCTAGTGTCTGCTGGGAACAGCCGACTTCCCAGGCAGCACGTGGCAAAGGAACATAGCAGTCTCAGTACCCCTTCAAAAGAAACGGGGCTGAGCAAGACGGCTCACACCTGTGATCCCAGCACTTTGGGAAGCTGAGATAGGTGGATCGCTTGAGGTCAGGAGATCGAGACCAGCCTGGGCAACATGGTGAAACCCTGTCTCTACCAAAACATACAAAAATTAACCACATGCCTATAGTCCCAGCTACTCAGGAGGCTTAGGTGGGATAATTGCTTGAACCTGGGAGGCAGAGGTTGTAATGAGCTGAGATCAAGCCACAGAACTCTAGCCTGGATGACAGAGTGAGACCCTGTCAAGCAAGCAAGCAACCACGCAAGAAAGCAAGAGAAACCAAGCAAGCAAGAAACAAACAAACAAACTGGGGCTTGGGGCAGGTAGGAATGTGCCCCTGAAAGTGACACTAGGGGACTGAGTAAGGAGATTGCACCACTGCACTCCAGCCTGGATGACAGAGTGAGACCCTGTCAAAAAAAAAAAAAAAAAGAAGAGGAGAGGAAAAAAAGAAGAATGAGGAGGAGAGGGGAGAGGAGGGGAGGAGAGGGTGGTGGGGAGGGGAAAAAAACGAAACGAAACAAAACTGGGGCTTGGGGCAGGTAGGAATGTGCCCCGAAAGTGACACTAGGGGGCTGAGTAAGGAGGTTGCCTGAAAATCTATATGTGGTCACCTGATGGAACATTAGATACTGAAGATCACCTCAGTGACTGACCAGGGTAAGGAGACTGTAAGGCAGGAGTTCCCAGCACACAACATAGTTCTCTTCCTAGCCAGCCCTCTCTGTAACAATCACCTGCCACAGTCCTTGGGGACAAGGGCGCATCAGCCAGCCTGCTCATGGTCACTGCTTTCTTTAACATAGCAGTGGTCAAGTACCACTTTTCTGTACCTGTTTACTTAAGAAGCAATATACTAAAAATTTTGAGTGCATCCCAACTGCTTTAACACCAAGCTGCCTGAGCCTCTGCCCAACACAAAGGAACTACTTGTAGGTAGAAGGCAATGAAGAGGGAGGGCCCTGGGGACACAAGCGCAGTTCAACTACTTGCTAGCTGTGTGAACTTGAGGAAATGACACAACCTCCCTGAGTCTCAGTTTAATGCTATGACACATGCAAAGCACTTAGAACACTGACACAGAGTAAGTGTTCAACAAATGTTAACAGATTTTGCCCTCCTAATTATAACTCATATGCTTATCTCCTCTCACCCCCCACCCCAGCACTGCCCACATGCCAACAAGCATGTGGCTTTGACATCTTTCAGAATGCAAGTCCCTGGAGGGCATGAATCAAGGTCCCTATGTGTCCTCTCCAAGGGCTCATGCTGTTAGACTAGAGCCACAGAAGTTTGGGAACCAGTCCTAACACCTTTGGAGAAAAGTTCCTACCTAATGGTATGGATTTGCTCAAAACATTTTTGCTATGTGAACTCCATATATGGTAGATCTGTTTATTGCGCTCAGATAATTTTTATCTTATAAATTATTAAGAAAGGAATATTTAATGTGACTGCCTAATCCAGTCGACATTTAGACTAAAAAGTGTTTGACCTACATTATCACTTTACAGTTAGTCAAAATAAATACAACTTACAATGTTCATAGATATTCAGAGTTTAAAACAATGTACTTTTTTATCAATAAAGAAGTTCAGTTCACAGATAACTGAACATAATATGAAATCACAAATGTACTTTCACTCCTCTTTTCAAGGAGGATCCTTGACAATTTCATAGTGCCTGTGGGCTCTCCCCTTGGTAGTACATTATGGGTTTCTATTGTTGGTTAGTTAGCTGGTTTTTATCTGCAAATGGTGAGAGATTTGTTGAATCGACCCAATTCTCTGCAACATCTTCCCCACTGACACATAAATTTTTATGATGGCAGATACAGCCTATAACCAAGAAACTAAATAGGTCAGGTCTACCAGTCTTTACAAAGAAATCTTATTAAACTAACCTTATCAAATCTAATCTTATTAAATGCCAAACACTGGCCAGGCGCGGTGGCTCATGCCCGTAATCCCAGCACTTTGGGAGGCCGAGGTAGGTAGATCACCTGAAGTCAGGAGTTTGAGACCAGCCTGGCCAACATGGTGAAACCGCATCTCTACTAAACATATAAAAATTAGCTGGGCATGGTAGTGAGTATCTGTAATCCCAGTTACTTAGGAGGCTGAGACAGGAGAATTGCTTGAACCCAGGAGGCAGAGGTTGCAATGAGCCAAAATCACCCCACTGCACTCCACCCTGGGTGACAAGAGAGAAACTCTGTCTCAAAAAAAAAAAAAAAAAAAAAATCCCCAACATGGTACAGTAGTTTCCCCTCATCCATGGGGGATATATTCCAAGTCCCAGTGGATACCTAAAACCACAGATAGTACTGAGCTGTCATAGAACTAACTAACATAGCAAATAGCACACTATATTTTTTCCTATACACACACACCTATGATGAAGTTTAATGTGTAAATTAGGAACAGTAAGTGATTAATAACTAATAATAAAAGTGAACAATTATAACAATATACTATAATAAAAGTTGTGTGAATGTGGTCTCTCTCTCTCTCTTAAAATATATTATTGTACTGTACTCACCTATTTTGAGACCTCGGTGGACCATGGTTAGCTGAAATTTTGAAAAGTAAAACTGGATAGGAGGGTGGGGGCTACTATATACAAATGCAATGAATATTAATTGACAATTAGCATCCAAGACTTATCAACCATTTTTACTTGTCACGTTTTCAAGTCTAAGTTTATATTTTAGTTCACAATAAAACACATAAAATGAGAGAAATGTACAAAAAGCAAAGAAGCACATCAGAAGCTAACCCTCCCCTATGCGCCTTACTTAACCTGTCCTGCCACAGGTTCCTCTAGAGCCAAACACCTGCCAGTCCTGCAGCCAAGGAGGATATTATAGCTGAGGGCTCATCCTCCATGACTTTCAGGGCCATGCACAAAGTCGGGGCTCCATAAATATTTGTTGAATAAATTATTCAAATGGGTTTTACTTTCATAGCTTTTAAAAGAATCTTAAAAGAGTCTTGTGACTTCCTGACTGTTGCTTACAACTCCCAGTATTTCCATAAATTGAGACTAGTTTAAAAGGTATGTCAATACCACTAAGCAGTAACAGTCATTCTACAGGACGTATAAAAGTAACATCAGCAACATAATCACAATACATTAATGTCTTTTTTTGTATGTCTTGAGACCAGATCTCACTCTGTCGCCCAGGTTGGAGTGCAGTGGTGTGATCTCGGCTCACTGCAACCTCTGCCTCCCGGGTTCAAGCAATTCTCCTGCCTCAGCCTCCCAAGTTGCTGTGATTACAGGCATGCGCCACCACGCCCAGCTAATTTTTGTATTTTAAGTAAAGATGAGGTTTCTCCATGTTAGCCAGGCTGGTCTTGAACTCCTGACCTCAAGTGATCCACCTGTCTCGCCCCCGCAAAGTGCTGGGATTACAGGCATGAGCCACCTTGCCCAGTCACACAATTATTAACATTTTATATTTGAAAAGCAACATACTGTTTACAAATGGCTTTCCCTCCACTATCTCATTTAATCATCACAGGTATTACACAGAGTACAACCAATTCTACCACTGTTGTTTTGATGGCACAAAGGGAAAAAAGGTTAATTCCACATCAACCATCACATGAGTCAAGACAGAAAATTCTGAACTGAATGGAATCTAGAAGTTGATCTTGTCCAACCTCCCAGGAAAACTCGAGAAATGTGTTTTGCTCTTTCATTTTAACCTATTTTCTCCTACCTTATTCAAAAACCTTTGCACATTGTGTTACTAGTTATACCTATGAGAAGAAAGAGTAAGATGCTGATACTGCCTGTTGGGACAGCAGCTAAATGTTTACCCAAAACACCTGGCAGATGTAAACAAGGCCTTTAAACCCCATCATGAAAGGGGAAAAGTTGTGTGCCCTTCAAGGAAGAATCACTCATCAACCGGAAAACAGATTTTTATGTTTAAATTGTCACCCCGGCTAAACGGATTATATCTTGATCATCTTCAAGTTAAGAGTAAAGGATACATCCTGCATTCCCCAGAACAAAACACCTAATCCAAACAGATTTTATCTTGTCTCTGTTTAAAAACTGGTGGAAAAAAGCAGAATTTCCCTTTCCATTTCATATGCATCTGATTCAACAAATAAAATATCGGGCCCTAACTATTAATACATGCCAACAACCAAGTCAGGCACCGCACCAGGTGATACATCTAATTGATCAGGATTAGCAAATTTCTATTCTTTCCCTGGACTGAAATCAATAAAACCCTGTCTTAAATATTAAAGTACTAACCCTGTCCCTCACCTTGACTGTCACTTCTGAGAACATTTGTTTTAAGAAATGAACAGCGACCTCGAAGATCAGTAGAGCTTCTTCATCTGTCTTAATAACTCAATCCTATTAAAAAGATTAATCCTGTTTAAAAAAAAAAAAAATAGCACCTCCACCTTTCTCTCCCCTCTTCCTTTCCACTCTCCTCCAAATAAAAAGGTTAAGTGATGACATCCAGCCCAAAGAACAATGAACAATACATACACACACAGAGCTCTCTCTTCCAGTTTCCAACAGGAACAACACAAGACAGTCAAATACTGCTGAAAAAACTATTATTCTTGTCAAGTGCATGGAAAGGGAACTTACTCTAATCCATTCAGCAAAGTCTGGAGTCAAACTTGGAATGAAAGATGCATTTATTTTTTTTTTTCTGCAAGGTAAGTAAAAGAACTCAGGAATTTTTTTTAATAAGATACCAGATGCAAATAAATTATTATTCCTCAGAAATAAGGCTTTTAATAAACACCACACAGAGTATGCATAAGCAAGCAAATCAATCTGAAAGACAGGAAGAGAAGAATAATGTGTGGCACATCATTTTCTCTCAAAGTCGATAAGCAAAAGTGAACACAAAAAGGCCATCTCGGGAGGGCTAATTTTTTGTTTTGAGATGGTTTTTCTGTTTGTTTCCATCCAGTGTAATGCTAAAGAATTTTCTTAAATCTTTTCACAGGGGACACTTAGCACACTCACAAAAACTAAACTGTTTCCTTTAAGATTTCTTTTCTCACCTCCAAAGAGTAGCCAGTGGCTTTTATGGGGTTGGTCACTGCACTTGTGAATTTTAGACGGATAAAGTGGCAAAATAATGATTTTTTTAAAATATAAAAGTAAAATTAAGATGTATGGCAGGTAAAACTTTCTAAAAGGCCAAGTCAAATTTGGGGCCTGCTGATTTTGACACAAAGCTGTTAGTAAATTGGCAAAGAAATGAATCTGCTTTTAGGGTAACCTTGAGCCCAGGGAAAATAAAAAAGCCAAGTCAAAGTTGTGACCTGTTGATTTTGACACAAAGCTGTTAATAAATTGGCAAATAAATTAATCTGCTTTTAAGGTAACCTTGAGGCCACAAACATTCATCCACTCACCTTAAGACTATGCCTATCTAGAGGTTAGCCTGAGTAATTAACCAGAGTTATCAATTTTGTTTTCAGTAATCATTTTGATAGGTTTGACACCTCAAAGACGGCTTTGTGATGCAATTTATAAATTTAAAACACATCCAGTAAATAAAGAAAATAATAAAATGTCAGAACCACCTGATTTTCTTTTTTAAGAACTATTTAAGTATTCAAAATTAGCTTTTAGTAGTACAGAATGTCACCCCTTCCTACTTGGTAATTATCCCAACAAACTTTGGCTTTAATTTACGCAGACTGCAAGACAAAAACCATGTATTGTAATATATAAGATAAATTACAAATTAAATCTGTTATTTAACTTAGAAAACAATCTTCTGGACACTTTGGCAGCTCTCCTAACTTACAGGGCACCTTGTATTGTGAAGAGTGTTCATAATCAGACAACCCCCTTAACCAGCTACAGTACTGAGTGAATAATATCCCTTTATCACAAAGATAAAGGAAGTTACTGCCATCAACAAATGAACAACAAAACAGAACTTGAACTCAGAATTTTAGATTCAGCTCCATTCACAAGGCCATGCATTAACTGCAATTACCATCCTTTCCCACCAAGACCATCAAGCTCTGAAGCATTCGGAGAAACATTTTCTTTATGGACACTAAAATAAGCCCAATACACAGATGACAGTACAAAGCCGGTCCGGCGTTTCTTGGCCATCAAAGCATGCACAGACTTTCTCTGTACAGCCTTAAGTGTAATTCCTAGAAGGCACTGGCAAATCTCTGCCAGGCAGAGACTCTGCAGTCGAAAACCGAGTGCATGTGCTCAACAAGATGACAGGAGGGTCAATGTTTCTAACCGTCTACTTCAACTCTGCATGGCAATAGCGGTTCTGCCCAACATGGTAAACAAAATAATCATATAGGATCGAACACAGTCCCTGTAAATGAGGATCCCCTAAAACGCAAACAAGCAGCTCTGGGGAAACATAATTTCCGCTCGCATAATTCCACTAAGACACACACATAAGTCCATTTTTAAAATGATGTTCGGTCCCAGCACTGTGCTGACACTTTTCCCACCTAAACTTCTCAGCACAAGCCTGGCCTAAACAGCCGGGTTCCAATCCGTGCACAGTGGAACAGCTGCACGCACCCAAGACCGGAATGGTAGGGCAATACCTGTCCCTACTCAGTCCTGTTCGGACCAGCCTGTGAGGTAGTTTAGACCCGTCTGCTTTATGGTAATGTGCTTTTAAAACCCCGCCACGACCGAGGTCATAGCTTTAGAGATTTAATAACAATCAAATGACCAGGGCTGCTGGGCACTTAGTGAGCCATTCTGGTTATGGCTCTTTAATAGCACCTGGAGTTCTGCTCCAGGGAGAGCGGAAAACTCCCGCTCCCCCGGAAAGAAAGTCCTCTGCGGAGAGCGCAGAGGGAAGCCAGGAAACCGATCGCGGGCAGGGGACGCGCCGCCGCGGCCGCCCCATCTCTCAAGCAGCCCCAGCGCGACCCTCGCCCCGCAGCCGTGCTGGCCCAGGCCGCACCTTTACCTGTCAGCTCCACCACCCGCCGCCCTGGAGGCTGCCCCTCCGAGTCCAGGGCACGGCTTCCGAGCCGGCTGCGGGAGAAAGAACCCCAGAGGCATCCTATCCCAAAGAAAGAAAGCAAAAAGGCTGCTCCTCAAGGCAGGGGGCCACTGGGCACGCCGAGATCCGAGAGGCGACATGCCACCCCTGCCATGCACCTACCAGATAATCCATGTACAGAAACGCCTCAGTTATCCGGAGATCAGACATCCGGCAGCCTAAAGCATCCGGAACGGCTCCGAACCCGGAAAAAAAAGCAGCGTCTCTGGCTGCGAGCGAGCAGCTCCTGAAAAAGCCAGCAACAGCGAAAATAGCCGAAAGCAGCCGACTAGCCGGAGATTACACAAGGGGCGCGGCGATTGGCCAGGCGGGAGGGCAGAAGGAAAGAGGCGCGCTCATTGGCTGTGGCGCCTATAAAAGGCAGGCCCCAGTCGGTGGTAAGAGAGAAACGCGGGAGCGGCGGGGGGTGTGGGTTTGTGTTCGGTGAGCGGAGGAGCCGGGGTTGGGGCGGTGCGGCTGGGGTGGGGGTGGTGCAAGCGGAAGAAAGAGCCAAGAGAGCGGAAAAGCGACTGGTGCTGTCGCCCCCCGAGTTTTGTGTTTCTACAGCTTCCCAGTTGGGTACAGCGAAGCCGAACTCCGTGTTCCCGGGCTGGAGAGCCTTGGTGTCCCCGCCTACCCCCAGTAGGAAGCGAGCGCTGTAACGTGGGAGGCGTGGTCGCCACTGATCATCTCTCTCCTCCCAGAGCCTTCCTAAAGGCTTTGCCGCCACGAGACAGCACCACCGGGAAAGAAGTGTGTGGAAGTGTACCCCGTAACCAGGCAGTCCTGTACGCGACTTAGGGGCAGAAAGACCCTCCGCACTTTTATTATTTGAAACTAAGGCGGACGATTCCAGCCTGGTGCCCCTGAGTACACACAGGCCCCCCCGCGCAGCCAGAGTTGACTGAGGAACCCATCTTCGAACCCCTGCGTAGAATGCCAAACAGTCCTAGGAGAATTCGCTTTCCTCCACGTGAAAAGGAAAAGAAAAACATGTGAGGACTCGCAGTAGTCACTTGTACTCCCCAAACACACGGGAAGAAATGATCAGTTTGCATGCTTGGAGTGAAATTACACTCAGCACAAATCCAACGCCCCCGAGTCAAATGAGCAATAGAATCTCTGCAAAAAAAAAAAAAAAAAAAAACACAAGTGACAATATTTGTGACCCGATATTATTTCAAGAGGTAAAAACATCTGTAAGATGCATTTGGGACTTATGCATTTCCTGGTAATGTCAACATCGCATTAAGCTAGTGGAGGTTAGGCAGGGAAAGCCTGAATCGGACAAGAAACTGGATTTTTTTTTTTTTCTTTTCTCTTTTTTTTTTTTTTTTTTTTTTTTGGAGGCTATAAATAACTAGACCATGCCAGACACAGCTATGTACTTAGGCTCAGGTGATTGGAGTGCCCCCCAATTCCCACCCTCAGGGCTTAGGGAGAATGGAAGATAAGGTGGATGCTCTCACCTGTATTAATAGTTAGGGCTTGCATATATACAGTGAAATTTCAAGAGTGAAACTTCATCAACTGAACTCTTTATGAAGTGACTGCCTGACTGTACACGTTTTAGGAGTTGAATTTTTACTTTCCCCCTAACTTGACACTTTTCTTTTTTTGTATCCTCAAGAAACAAATTTCCGTACCGTAAGTTTACCTGAGACTACCAAAACAGTTCTGTTAGATAACCGTGGCATTAACCCTAAATGTGTATATAACCAATAAGGGCGAAGCAGCCCCCTAGAGGGAGCTGTAGGTTGGTGAGCCAAGTGATTTTACGTATGCTGTCTAATTTTCTAACCTGTTTGCTCAGCTGCAAAACGAGAATTCCTACCACCAGAGAGTTGTGAGTGTTTGGGCAGGGGGCAGGGG
>NW_012106441.1:738322-764294 GCF_000951045.1 Mandrillus leucophaeus | reverse complement strand
TGTTTTTGTTTTTTTGAGACAAGGACTCTCTCTGTTGCCCAGGCTGGAGTGCAGTGGTGCGATCTCGGCTCACTGCAACCTCCGCCTCCCCGGCTCAAGCATCCTCCCACCTCAGCCTGCAGAGTCGCTGGGACCACAGGTGTCCACCACTACGCTGGTCTAATTTGTTGTATTTTGGGGGTAGAGACGAGGTCTCACTATGTTGTCCAGGCCTGTTTCTAACTCCTGGACTCAAGCAATCCGCCCGCCTCGGTCTCCCAAAGTGCCATTAGTTCCAATTTTAATTTTCCCTGGCGTTCTCTTAATCCAAACACATGTAGGTTTAGAAGAGATTTTCACCTAGATTTTGGAGGAGATGGACGTCCATCAACCTATACTCTTCAGCACAATTTGTTTGAAACTAATTTGGAAAACAAAACCTCTCAATGAGCAGAAATAGTCATGGAACATTTTTTGTTTGTTTTGCTTTGTTTTGCTTTTCCTGGTGAATAAGGACACTTTAAGATAAAGGGCTTGAGTTAGCAAAGGGACACCTTTTGGTCCATTGTCTTAGTGATAAATGGTGTGTTGGCTACAGCCGAGTCAGGCTTTTGAGAGGCCTGTCAGTCTCCCTGCGGAGGAGGATAGCCACTCAGGAGCAGGTGACTTCTGCCTTTCCTTTAAAAGTTAAGCTTAGGGAAAGATAGTCCTGAACAGGTCATTAGGGTCAATGTGGTTCTTGCTGCCTCTAAGAATTAGTATATGGAGCCAAAGCAGGGAGATGGAAGAATATGTTCAAGGAAAAGTTCCAAAGACTGCACCGTAATATTCACTTTATTTCACACAATTTGCACATTCATTATGACTGGCATCAATGAAAACCTTGTAGTCAGTGTAATGTATTAAAAAATCACATATTGCATTTTAGGAAAGAGTCCTTATAGAATAACAGCAACAACAACAACAACAACCTGTAGATTTTGAACTCCATATGGAGCACATTTTTCCAATTATATGTTTTCTGAGATGTCAATGAGTCTGCCCCTACAGAGGAAAGAGGCTAACTTGACTGAATTGGTATGAACAGATAATACACTACCCACTACATGACGCTGCAGTCATAGCTGATAGGGTTGGTAGCAACAGAAGCAATCGCCTCAATACCTGCTTTTTAAAAGAGTGTAGAGAAGTTAGAATGCATTTAATCAACCTACCATACTGTATGCCAAATAAGACTGCCATCCAGAACAAGACATGATCTCATTAACCTAGTTCTGCTCTTGCTGTCAGTAAAAAGAATGACCCTCTTCCAGATGCATAAGAAACATGTAAACTCATGAGGCAATTGCATTACTGCATAGGTTTTGAGGAAAGAGGCTGATATGGTTTGACTGTGACCCCACCCAAATCTCATCTTGAATTCCCACGTATTGTGGGAGGGACCCGGTGGGAGGAAGTTGCATCATGGGGGCGAGTCTTTCCTGTGCTGTGCTTATAATACTGGTAAGTCTCATGAGATCTGATGGTTTTATAAGGAGGAATTTCCCAGCACGAGCTCTCATTCTGTCTTGCCTGTCGCCATGTAAGACATGTCTCTGCTCCTGCTTCACCTTCTGCCATGATCGTGAGGCATCCCCAGTCATGTGGAACTGTAAGTCCGTTAAACCTCTTTCTTTTCTAAGTTGCCCAGTCTCAAGTATGTCTTTATCAACAGCATGAAAACAGACTAATACAGAGGCCATCACTGTTGCTTGTCAAAAGCAAAGAGAAATTATTTTGACAGTCCATACTCTAAAATTCCATAAAGGCTGCTGGCTAGCCAAATTTGGATGAAATTTTTTTGTTAAACTGTCACTTGCAAGAAATGAAAACAGAAATGTATTTTTGCAACTTGGTCCCCAACTTTCCAGAAAATTCAACATATTAGTTGTTATTTCCAGCTATTCTTTTGTTGTTTCCAAGGAGAATACTGCCTTCACTAATTTTGTATCATGCATACACTATCTCACTGAAACTTTTCATAAATGTTTAAAGGATACATAAAACTATTGTAAAAATGTACTACTGTGTTAACAAATCCTTTATTAGTTACTACTATTATAAATATTACAGTGAACGTTTGCTTGTAAAACTGTCCACATCTTACTATCCTAAGAATAATTTCTAGTAATAGACTTACTAGTACAAAGAGTATGAGCACTTATTTTTTTAAATTTATTTTTTATTTTTATTTTTTGAGACGGAGCCTCGCTCTGTTGCCAGGCTGGAGTGCAGTGGCACAATCTTGGCTCACTGCAACTTCTGCCTTCCGAGTTCAAGTGATTCCCCTGCCTCAGCCTCCCAAGTAGCTGGGACTACAGGCACGCATGACCACACCCAGCTAATTTTATATATTTTTTTAGTAGAGATGGGGTTTCTCCATGTTGGCCAGGATGGTCTTGATCTCCTGACCTCGTGATCTGCCCACCTCAGCCTCCCAAACTGCTGGGATTACAGGCGTGAGCTACCACGCCCAGCTGAGCGCTTTTTTTTCTTTTTTCTTTTCTGAGACGGAGTCCTGCTCTGTCGCCCCGGCTGGAGTGCAGTGGTGCGATCTCGGCTCACTGCAAGCTCCGCCTCCTGGATTCACGCCCTTCTGCTGCCTCAGCCTCCCGAGTAGCTGGGACTACAGGCACCCGCCACTGTGCCGGGCTAATTTTTTGTATTTCTAGTAGAGACGGGGTTTCACCATGTTAGCCAGGATGGTCTCCGTATCCTGACTTCGTGATCTGCCTGCCTCAGCCTCCCAAAGTGCTGGGATTACAGGCAGCCGAGCACTTTTAATATTCAGTTTTGACCTAGTTTATATAGTCTTCTTCCTTCTACCCCACAACGCCAAAGTAGGGAATGATTATCTTGTCTCATCTTTGCCTTAATATTATTCCTTAATAGCTGAAAGATGTTATCTTTCATTATAATGACTCTTAAATCATGAACATTTCTTTTTCAGAAAAAGTGGTCAGATCTGCAGAGGTCATCAGGCACTTTTTATCACTTACCGTATCCAAAAACTCCTGTGACTTTAAAATTTTCTCCTGAGTCCTTTTTCCCTTTCTCTCCAGTGGATGTCTTGACACCCACCTCTGATTTACCCCAGTCCTCTTCTCTGCTTCCTAAACTTAAACGAAGTATCACTGTGTCCCAGAAGATGATCTTCATCAGAACAGGGTGTCCCCACATGAAGCTGCTAACAGAGCTTGATTCATAAATGGAATCAAGCCAATGATTATTGAATGAGGTCAGAGGTTGGAATTAGAATAGGGTTTTCTTCTGTTAGCATGGTGACCTACTTGCAACTCAAACTAGAGGAAAACCCTCAGTGAAATGGCTAACTTTGAAGTTTTTAACCTAAAATATCTCCATGTCAGTTTAAACTTGTTTTCTCTCATGCAAGTAGATCTTAAGGCCTTATATGTCTATTTTTCAAAGATCAGTTCTGGCAGTCATGATGAAGATTTGTCACTACTTAATTAGATGAACTTGGGCAGGTCACCTGTTCCTTCCAGGCTCCTGTTTACTCAGCCAGGGGATAGAGTTCAACTAATCACTACCATGATTAAGGATCACTCAACTTTTCCAAAAAGGCTTTGCTGGGTCTTGGGGTTTTAAAGCAAGATAAGACATCCACTGAGAATGGTAAATAATCATACAAGGGAAATGTAACTAGACCTCACAAGCAACCACCATTCAAGCACCAAGTATCAAGAAGCTATGTAAATCCCTCTCAATACCAACCCCAGTGAGTTCATTTAATCTCGTAGATACATTTCCACATTGCTGATTGTATTAATATCCTATTCTGCAAGCCAGTTATGAGCCTTATGGGACTAAAATAAAGGTGTTACAAAGGCTAAAAGAGTTAATAGATAGATAGAGGCCATTAGTGAATCACACTCATTGCAGTTGGGCAGCAGGTCCTTTCTTGAATGGTGAATCTCCTTTTCTGCCACACATGTGTGTCTGAATCTCCCTCGACAGCCTGGCTTGACACCTTGCATGTAGCCCTGGCACCATTAAAGATTGATTGGTTGCTTAGAGCATAGACCTCACTATTTACAGCCAATCTCATTGTGTCAATGTGTCACTGCCTGAGCATACTTGTTAATACTTCCTGACACGGTCAGCTCCAAGTGAGGGAGAAAAATCAACAAATCCATTAGGCCTCATGATCACCATGCTGAAATCTCACAGCAAAAAATCACAGATAAAATAACCTTCCCAAGATCACACATTAAGTAACAAGAGTTAAGGATTTTCCTTCCTTAACCCTGGAATATCTATTTTTTACCTATACTACTGTGGAAGTGACAAGATCTTGGGATCAATGTGACAAGAAAGTAAAGCAGGCCTAGAGTCTACCATGAAGAAACTTCCAATTATTAGAAATAACAGGACAAAGAAAGGCAAATAGACAAAGGCCTTCCCGATACAAATGTGCACACAGTCAACCTGGTGCCAGAGGAGTTACTAAAGTGTTTAAGGGATGAAAACTCAGTGAGGGTTTGCCAAAGTTTCTGGAATTCTAATAGAACTCTCCAAGAAAGAAAAAATTTCTCTTGGAGGATTTGTGGGGGGAACTTTCCAGATGGGAAAACAGCATATAAAAATCAATAGTCACAAATTAGGGACAAGGCATTATTTACTTAAAAGAAGATGAGTGTTTCAGCTCAAGGTATAGGAGGTATAGACGGTTTAATTTGGGGAAGTCTAACTGGTGCAAGTCAGGGTTCACCTAGGAGCTTCTCTGCAGATTTTTGCCTCCCAACTCACCATGTGGTGTTGGTAGAAGTTGATTTGCAGCTCCATCCAGTGTAATTGCTCCCTCATTCTGGTCCCTAAGACTAGCATAAAGATGTGCTAACTACAGAGGGAAGCAAATCCCAAAAAAGTGTTTGGGCACTTGCTTTCTTGCCTGCTTCTTTTTTTTTTTTTTGAGACAGTCTCGTTCTGTCGCCCAGGTTGGAGTGCCATGGCGCAATCTCGGCTCACTGCAAGCTCTGCCTCCCGGGTTCAAACCATTCCCAGCCTCCCAAGTAGCTGGGACTACAGACGCCTGCCACCGTGCCCGGCTAAGTTTTTGTATTTTCAGTAGAGATGGGGTTTCGCCGTGTTAGCCAGGATGGTCTCGATCTCCTGACCTCGCGATCCGCCCACCTTGGCCTCCCAAAGTGCTGGGATTACAGGCTTGAGCCACCGCGCCCGACCTCTTGCCTGCTTCTTATGAGATCATCACCTATTGGGATAATATAGAAATTGTTCAAATTGCTTTCTTGTAGGTATTCCACTGACAGTTGGAAATGTCTTGAATGTTCCTGATTTATAATTTTGATCTCTTCTTTTAAGGCTTACATATAAGGAAGCCTTAATCCAAGCTGGCACTTGATTCAAAGCAGCTTGCAAGGAAATGAGAAACTCAGAAACAAGAAACTATAAAATAAGGCCAATGAGAAAAGTGGCTATCGTGTACCATCTAGATAATAATGCTTCCTATCTCATCCAGGATTGTGATTCTGAATCTATGTTGTTTAAATTGAGAAAGACAGGCATGTAGGTACTCTGTACAGGCTAATATGGATTCATTCACTCTACATACCTATTTAACACCTACTGTATATTGGGGATGCTAGAGAAATATTATCCCTGTTCACATAAAGCTAAGTCTCTATTGATTGGAGACAGGAAAGATACCAACTAGTGATAAGTGCTATACGGAATTAAAGAGATGTGCTGGTGAGTAGCAGGGAAGCATGCTCTAGACAGATAGTCGTGGATGGCATCTCTGGGTTGTGCTAAGTGATACAATCCAATAGAACTTTCTGTAATGAAGGAAATGATCTATGCTTGTACTGCCCAGTATGGTAGCCATTAGCTACACATGGCTATTGAGAACTAGAAATGCAGGTAGTGGATACTGTATTGAACAATGAAGGTGTGCAGTAAAAATATGAATGGAGGTCTTCCACTTAAACATGACATATTAAATATACTTGCTTATCTCCCCCACCCTCACCCCGACAGGCCAGTAAAAGAATAAAAAGAGACCTACCAAGACAGAGAATTAAAGACGAGACACCAGCATATAAGAGGTCAACCACTTAGGAAAACAGAAAGTGGGTGGAGAAGTAGCAACTGATGCAGCAGAACAGAGAAAGCTGAAGGCTAAGTTCAAGAGGCAGGGGAAGCCAGCCAGAAACAAGCTGATTCCTGCTGCAGAACTCTCATCAGTTCAGCAATAAGCACCACCTGGTTCTCTGAGCGGGGAAAGACTGAAAACACAAAACAGCTTGTGAACCTTTAAAAGGAGTAGTTGAGCCACTGATCTGCCTCTCTCCGTGAACCCAGGTCACCGCCCCAATGGAGACCAGAGTGAAAATTTACTCCTGAGGTTAAACTGGAGAGGGCTTGAACTCGGGAACACCGGATAAAACTTAAAGGCAAAGAGAAATTTCGTAAAGTTGGAAGAAAGCTAAGGAAATCGCTCTCCCAAAAATATGGAACAGTGAAGCAAAGAAAATTAAAATATCAATTGGAAGGTTTGATACCCAATTAGATGTTTTAAGAAAAGTAAACAAAAACAAAGGCATTGATGGGAGGAAGCTACCAAAAATTCTAGTAAACATTCCAGAACTGAAGACCATGCATTTCTAGAGTGAAAAGACACACAAGTGCTCAGAACAATAAATGAAAAAAATAAAAGTTCCATTATCATTAAATATACAACTATTTAAAAGCCATCATGTGGAAGCACTGTGCCAGACAAGTTTATCATCAAGTTCTACCGAACATTCCCTAAACAAAATGTTCCAACTTGAAACTATTCCAGGGTAGAGAAGGAGGGAGTGCTTGCCAGGTAATCTCAAACAACTTGACTAATCTTGATACCTGATCAAGGACATCAACAATTATATATCAGTCTCACTCACAAACACAGATAGAAAAATATTGCAAAACATCCAAGAAAAGTAGAAAAAAAAAAAAAAACACATTGTGACTAAGCCAGGCTTATCCTAGGAATGCCAGATGTTCTTAACATTAGAAAATCAGCTAACTCTCCACATTATCAGATTAAGGAAGAAAAATCAGAATCACCTCAACACATACAAAAAAGAAACCATTAGAAATGAAATACCCATTGGTATTTGTTTCTTAGAGCTGCCGTAACAAAATACCATCCACTGGGTAGTTCAAACAACAGACATTTATTTTCTCACAGTTCTGGAGGCTAGAAGTCCGCGATCAAGGTTTCAGCAGATTTGGTTTCTCCTGAAGCCTCTCTCTCCTTGGTTTGCACATGGGCGCCTCCTTGCTGTGTCTTTTCTCTGTAGTCATGTACCCCTGGTGTCTCTGTGTATGTCCAAATTGCCTCTTCTTAGGACACTAGCCATATTGGATTAGGGCCTACTCTAACAGCCTCATTTTAACTACCTTTTTAAAGGATCTATCTCCAAGTTTGGCCACATTCTAAGGTACTGGATGTTAGGACTTCAACATATAAATTTGGGGGAAACATAATTCAGTTCATAACACCATTTATGGTTGGCAATCTAAGAGTAAAAGGGAATTTATTCAAATTGATGAAGGGTATCTATAAAAACACTTAAAGCAAACATATTCAGTTGTGAAACTTTAAATGTGCTTTAAGGTCAGAAACAAGACAAGGGTGTCAGCTATCACAGCTTCTATTCTACGTTATATTGGAGAACCCAGACAGCATAACCAGAGAAGAAATATAAACAATAAAGAATGGAAAGAAAGAGACAATTCATCAGAAGATTGTGGTTGTGTATGTAAAACACAAATCAATTATTAAAGTTAAAATTAAATCTGTTACTTCTTAAAAATCAATATAAAATGAATTATATTTCTAGTTACATAGCAACAAAGTTAGGAAATGTGTTTTTAAATATGTTTTCTTAATGACTTTTAAAGTAGAAACTTTAAAAGCACCTAAGAATAATTGTTATAACTTTAAGATTTTGAGAGAAGTTGAAAACCTAGAAAAATACAGAGATATGCTGTTCATGGATGGAAAGACTGTTTGTAGAGATGTGAATTCTCGCCAACTTAACTTATAGATTTAAAACAATAATGTTTGAAATCATGGAGCACACTGTATAGAAACATTTCTTAACTGTTCTTAATTTGAGGGCAGTGCCCTCCTTTTTGTGAGTGAAGTGCCAGTCTTCTGCATATTTCTGTTGGCATTTACCATACTGTTTTGTGTATAGTGGTTAAGAGCACAGATGCCAGTCTGCCTGGGCTTGACTCTTGGCTTTCCCTCTTTCTAGTTCTGTGACCTCAGGCATGCTACTTAATATCTCTGTAACTTATTTACCCCATTTTATAGGTAAGGAAACAAATAGCTACATCATCAACCTACTGGATTATTGAGATTAATAGTTAATGTCGTACATTAGAATAGTGCTGGGCACATAGTAAGCATTATGTAAGTGTTGGCTGCTGCTGCTGCTGCTGCTGCTGTTTTCATTCTCTCTCCCACTAGTTGGAGTTCCTTGAAGGAAGGAAACAGTGTCTCATTGGATTGTGCCCCTTTGGAGCCTACTTCAGTGCCTGTTATGTAACATACATTGGCAGTGGGGGCTGGGGATGAGCCACTGTCCTGAAGTGTCATATTTAAAGAAGCCTTATTCAGTGGCATAAAGTATTTGAAAAGGGAGTCCATTTTCTACTTATTTTGAATATTAAATGTCCAAAGCATGACCCATAGCACTTGTAAAAGTACCCATATAATTATTTGTCCTTCACTTCTTAGCTGTTTAGAAGCTTTTTTTCACCAAATGCCTGAGATTCTCCCAACATATTATCATGGTACTCAAGGTACGAAGGCTTGAATGGACCTGACACCTCAGCTCACAGTACCCTGTATTATCATTATTGGTCCACTACAGGGTTCCTCTCTCTCTTTAATTATTTCTTTTAATCCCTCTTAACTACTTCCTTTTCCTTCCTCTAACAGGAAATCATCCCAATATGCCTGATGTGCTTTTCCTACTTTGTTACCTGTCAACATTGTCCATGATGTCCATGGTTGAACAAAAATCCTTGCATTTGATGTAATCTCTTCACCAACTTTGAACTTAATGGCTGATGCTGCTGAGGTTTAAAAAGTCCTTTCCTACCACAAAATCAACAAGAGGCCACAGCTTCAGTAAACTTTATAGCATTCCCTTTCACGTTTGGGTCTTTGATCCATTTTTAGTCTATCTTTTGTATGTGGGGTTAAATTGAGATTATGTTCATCTGTTTAACCAGGTTTCCAAAACTATCTGCTAAACAATTCATTCTTTTCTCCAGTGAGGTGATGCCAACCCTTAACCTACATAAAATGCCTTCCATACATGACTCTACCTCTGAGCTCTCCTGTGTTTTATTGATCTGCTTATTCTGTGACAATACAGAACACATCACTCTGTTTTTTTCTTTTCTCTCGAACCTTACCACAATTCCTTTTATGTATATTGGCTTCATTCTCAATACTGCAAGAAAGCATTTTTGGAAGCGAAAGGCAAAGCACTGAGATTCTAAGTTCAGGGTTCTCTTTGGCAGGAGACTGGGGGAGTCTGTGCACACCCACATCAGTAAATACATTCCTTCCTGAATGCATTGATCATGGCATACTACTGGTCTCCTTTCTGCTCTTCCCTTCAAATGTGCCTTTCCATTCAGTACTAGTCTGCAAGGCCTATAATTAAACAAAGGAGGAAATCCTTGTGGTTTAATTTTGCTTTCAAAATAAATTATTTTAAAGTTTAATACTCCAGAAGCAGTTTTACTTATTTATTTATTTATTTATTTTATTTATTTTTGACACAGGGTCTCACTTTGTCACCCAGGCTGGAGTGCAGTGGTGTGATCATGGCTCACTTAACCTCGATCTCCTGGGCCTCCCACATCAGCCTCATAAGTAGCTGGAACCACGTAATGTTTAACTTTTTTGTTAATACAGGATCTCGCTATGTTGCCTAGGCTAGTCTGGAACTCTTGGCCTCAAGTGATCCTCCTGCCTCAGCTTCCCAAAGTGCTGAAATTATAGGCATGAGCCACTGGGCCTGGCCTAGAGACAGTTTACTTTTATATCAATTGCTTAAACCTGACGTTATCTCTTCTTAGAAGAAAAAGAGGATTAAGAAAAAAAATGCATAAGAATTAACTATTAAGTATCTTAATAATTAATTAACTAATGGGTTCATGAAAGATACTAACACATTCACGAGAGCCAAGCTTTTCCAGTGCTTTCCCTGTCTCCTTGCCATGACCTTGAAGTCTTTGCCTGCATCTTGTGTTTAATGCCATGCCATACAGACTGATTCATTATAATACTTTGTCCTTGAGAAACTTTTCTTCAAACAGGAGTCTCTAACATAATTGTGGTTTTTCATGTACCTGAGTGGTGTTGAATTCTCTGGGCGAATGAGAGCTAGAGAAGACAGTACTGTATGCTTGCAGCCAAAGTACATCAGTGAATCACTCTTTATAAACACTCAGTCAATGGACGTGTTCTGGACGTGCTTATTCCTCCGAGGCTTCTCTTTATTCCCTTTGTGCATGTGTATGTTCTGGTACACGTTATGGCTGAATGATGGTGTGCCCGTGGTACTATTAGACCTGCTGGAAGACATCAAGGAAGAACAGCATGCTAGATATTATACCATATCTTTCTACTTCTCAGGCTGCCTCCAGGGGAATAGTTCAGAGAACAGAAGCAATTTGGAATTGGTAGAAATCATTCTGGCGTTATAAAGGGCATCATAATGTTACAGACTAAGAAGTTTGGCTAGTTTTCATAATAGGAACTGAAAGAAGCAATGGACCAAGACATGTGACTAAAGAGTAATGGCTAACTTACCACACCATAATCACATGTGGTGGCACAGCTATTTCATATAATTCTGATCCAGTTAGCTCAATGGTTAGGATTAAGCTTTGGCAGAAGACAGATCTAGATTTCAATCCCAGGTGCTTTATTAGCTGTGTGACCTTCAGAAGGATACTTAACCCCTGAAACTCAGTTATCTCATCTTTAAAATGGAAATTAACAACAGTATAGGTAATTTCTTCAAGGTTGTAAGGATTAAAAACAAATATGGCCGGGTGAGGTGGCTCATGCCTGTAATCCCAACACTCTGGGAGGCCGAGGTGGGTGGATCACTTGAGGTCAGGAGTTCCAGACCAGCCTGGCCAACATGGTGAAACCCCATCTCTACTAAAAATACAAAATTAGCTGGGCATGGTGGCTCACTTGTAATCCCAGTTACTGGGGAGGCTGAGGCAGGAGAATCGCTTGAACCTGGAAGGCAGAGGTTGCAGTGAACCAAGATTGCACCACTGTACTCCAGCCTGGGTGACAGAGCTAGACTCCATCTCAAAAAAATAAATTAATTAAATAATTTTTTAAAAAATAATAAAACAAAAACAAATATACTGAACACTGAAGTGCTGGCTATCCTCTGTACTGAAAGCCTTGTTGGAGGAATTATGTTTTTATAGACAGTGCTTTTGACTTAGTCTTGAGAAGTAGAAGAATCCTGCTTCCGCCATGGACGTTTAAGGATCTCAGGAAAATTACTCCACTTTGGAGTTACAGTATCATCTTCAAAATGTTGATGAAATAAAGGAAAGTAAGCAAAAGGGAAAAATAAAGAGCAATAGAGAGATGATGGCTTTGTTGATTCTTCTTTGCAGCGTAATTCAGAATCAAAATAAATGGTAAGATGGGCAAGTCAGGAATAGTAAGCTGGCTTTGTGTGCCACTAAGCTCTATATTTTGTGTTACCTATATGGAAGCCATAAGATGCATCCATAGGAGACCTCTGCTGCAGCTAAAGTGAGTGATCAATCATTAAATTTCTCAAACGTTTCAACAGGCTGCTTGGTTCATTTGTCCACTTCCGTTGTTATAAACCATGCCTGCCCTCCAGCCTGGTTGTATGGTAGGTATGTAATGTACAAGCTTTAGTTGTATGTTACGTTGTGGACACAACACTATGTCGCTATGTGACAGATGGCAGTGCACATAAATGGAGAGTCACTGCACTTCTCTTTGGTAGCAGAAATATCTGTAGGGATCATACAAATAGGTAGAGCTCTCGGTACTTGTAAGTAAAATAACAGATAAAGTATTATATAAAATAGCTGTGTTGGAAGAAATACTTTGAATCTCAAACTCCTAGTCACTTATTTTCATAACTGTTCTCCATTCAACATATTACTTTGATAATGTCTAGACGACTAGACTAAAAGTTTCACGCCACACACGAAGTATCCAGATGAAAGTGATGCTTTGAATTACCAAGGAAAAATATCAGCTTTGTCTTATGCCAGTAATCCTCACCGGTCCTCAACTTTTAGGATATATTTAGAAGAAACAAAAAGAAAAAGACAAAATGTTGCCTGGTCCATACTAGTACAGAATGTTATTTACTAATATTAAGTGGGAATTCAGTTTACACCCTTTAAAAAGTATTACATCTCAGATGTCAAACTCTTCAGTATGAAGGCCAGAAGCTCAGATAACTCAGTCATGTCATAGCAGGATTAACAATTTTGTTTTGTCAGAGAATAAACAATTAGTTTTTACCACAAAGGGACACTTCAATAAGTTAACTATTTATGCTAAGAAAAGGAAATTACAGCAATATTAAGACCATGTGCAACTCCTATTCAAAATTAAGAAACTCGCTATTGCATTGTTTATCTCAGCCTCAACATTCTTATGAGAAGTTATTAACAGTCATTAGAGGTGTGGTTATTATGCCCGGTCAGGGAAGCAGTGGGGCTCTATTGGCTCAAACCTCTCAGGAAAAGGCTACAATTACTGTGTAGATACAGGAATATCACAGTTATGAGTGGTATTGTTCATAGGGCATTTCACAGAACAAAGCAATAGTAAAATACTTTGTTCTTAGGATATCAAAGGTCATTTTGTGAAAATAATTCAAGCTGTGGCACATTTTAAAAATTAATAGATGTTTTTAATAAATTGGTACCTAGGAGGGATTCATCATGTTCATTGTGCTTGACAAGTTCAAAATTAAACAAGTTAAATCAGCTCCAAAGAAAAAAGGCTGTGTAGGCAACCCATCAGATGACTGAAAGCTGGGGTAGTCCCTCCAGTGGGCGAACTGCTTATGCTACCTGAATAGACTTCTGCTCAGAAAAGGCTTCTATTGAAAGAATCATAGGTGTGAAATTTATGTGCATTTGTAACAGTTTTCAATCGCATGCCTCATCAAATAGGGTAGTTTAACACTTTGTGCATAAATTTGCATCAGATTCATAGCATCAACTAATTGGGAGAAAAAGACAGTTAACTATGAAGCTGTCCTGTGTAATAGGTGTCGTGCAATGCAAAAGGGTCACAAAAATCCTGCCCTCTATTCCTAGTGGGATGCAGAATTACATGGCAATTAACAATGTGAATTCTGGAGATGAATTCCATGCAAGTTCCAACTCACATTCCACCTTTTATTTGGGAAAGTTATTTAACTTTTTGATGCCTGAATTCTCTTACCTGGAAAGTGCTGATAACAGAACCCACCTCCACACAAATTGTTTGGATTAAACTATTTAATACATGCAAAGCTGTAAACCACTTAGAATGGCACCTGGCATATAGTAAGCCATCAAAGTAATTTTTTTTTCTTACCCATAATTGTTAAGGATTACCTGGATCCTAGCAGAAGGGAAATTAAGGGCTAGATTGTGCAATAAAAATAAAGTACTACTGGGGCCTATAATTCAAACCCTGGGAAAGAGGTAGGATATAGAAGGACATGAGCTAAAGAACTTGGTTTATTTAGGGGAGGGGATGGCAAATTCTAAGGGACTGAAAAAGGCAGAATTAAGCATGACCTTTTATTAAACAGCCTGACTGGAGTGGCAAAATCAGGTTGTGAGATGTGTCCAGTTGATGGAGGGCTTGAATGTTATGGTTGAGGAGATCAGGCTCTGACAGGAACCCACTATAGTCTCTTCAGGTAATGTTCTAAAAATAGTACTAACTCCTAGAAAACATGGTAGAATGTAGGGGAAGAGTCTAGAAGCAGATATTTCAGTTAAAATACCCTTGTCTAATAATGCCCAGGGTGAGGTTCTGGACCAGGGTGATAAGCATAACTGGAGGAGGAAAGCAACTGCTAAAGAAAAAACAGGAAGCCTTGAAATAATTAGATATAGGGATCAAAGCAGAGAGAAAGCAAAGATGTCCCTAGGATCTTGAGGATGCCTCTACTGGCTAATATTTTACTTAAATGAGATAAGGCAGTAGTTGGGAGACGGTTGAAAGCGAAGGGACTTTAGGAGCTGGCCTCACCCTTTGTATTTGAAGGTTTCCAAATCATCATTTGTGAAAGTGAGAATGAGAAAGAAAGGGTCAAGACTCGTAAGTATTACAAGAACGTTTCCTGGGCAGCAGAGCTCCACTCAGCACAGCTGTTTGTGATTAGAACCACCTGAAGGATTAACAGCTCACAAGGGCTGATACTAAGGCAGAACAAGAGCTGCAAATAAGACTTCTGGGGTCAGAATAAAAAAAGTTGAAGTCATTTAACAGCGCTTTCATTAGTGTGGACTTTGTTGCCTATTTTACCTTAATGATTGGATTGAGTATCATGTTATATATTTCACAAAAGGTAATTCAATGTTCAAGTACTTTGAAAGTATTTAGAAGTACTGCCTATTCTCCTCAATTCTAGAAAGATCCTCATAGACTAGGCAAAGCCCGGACTAAGCAACCTAAATTCTCTTCCCACTAACCTGCTTAACTGATCTGGGTTCCAGTTTATTTAAAGAAGTGAGAGTTGGATGTTTTACCAATGTGGGATTTTCAGCACCTTGTCTTCCTTGGCTGGGGAGAGCCTCTGAAGGGATTCTTGTTATTGGTTCTGCAAATGAACTGCTCCAGCTAGGTACAGGCTAAAAAAATGATTTACTCTCCCATGTTCTCCCTCTGATTCCCACGGCACAGTACGAATTGCTCTAGGTCCCTTGTTCCCAATGAGCCCTAAATGCCTTTTGTCCCACATGTAGCTGACATCCTCAGTTCGCTCTCTTCCACACCCCGTTTCTCCATTTTCTGACCCACCCTTCTAGCTGCATTCCCCAGACTCCCTTGCCAGTGGGAAATATCAGCTGGAGACAAGGAGGCGGGAGTTGAAGAGGGGCTGGAGTATTCACTCCTGGCACGCCTGTCCTGCTATGGCATAGTGTGGCAATAGCCGCATCCCTCTACATCCACAGCCCTTGTTGGCAGCCCCTTTCATGGCTCTAGCTCTCAGTAGACTGTGATAACATTGTTTCTGTCCTTCGTGTCTTCATGCATGGAAGTGGTAAGGGCTCCCTCTGGAACTAGTTCTTGGTTGTTGATTCCCTGACCCCTGTTCACACCAATGTAAATAGTCCCTTTATTAAATTCTCTTCCAAAACCCCAGCTAAATGGTCTTCTCTTTCCTACCAAAACCCATTCTTTGAGGAGTGTACAGTGATGAAAGCAAGCTGATATAATCAGATGTCCCACATGAACATGTAATATCACGGAGCTTTATTTTACCTGGGTACATTTTTTTCCTAAGGGTTTAGGTATGTAACTTTATGCCTGAAACTTTTGTTAAGAAGGGATATTTTTAAATGGTGTGAGACATCATAAAACAACTTAGTGTTTAAAGGGAAACTATAAGTCAAATTCATTTTTATTTTAAGAATTTTCAAATTACAGACTTGAATAAGTGTATCAAACATTCCTAAACAGGCTAAACACTGTTACAAGTACATAGAAAAAGGGATTTATTATAGGGCTAAGACCTTACATAGTTGTGGGAACCGGTGGAAGGGTCTATGCAAGGCTGCTCTCTCTGCATCTGATGTTGAGCCTGAAGTTGCTCTAAGTCAGCCAGACCAGGTGGGAAGAAAAGTAAAGATGAACTGAAAACTCCTGAGAATGAGCTGGAACTGTGAGGATGAACTGGAATCCACATCAGTCTCAGACTGTCTACCTTTGATGCTGCAGGTCACTTGCAGAAGAAGTTGGCACCTTTTGCCATAGAATAACACATGCTTTTGGCCTAGGATTTGTGAAGCTGAAGGAATTCTGGTACCAGAAGTGTGGGCCCAAGTGCTGCCTTAGGTAGACAAGGTGAGCAGCTTGTCACCACAGTGTGTACAGGATGCCTGGCACCCTCCATTGACTTTCTTTTTCTTTTTTGAGACAGAGTCTCACTCAGTTGCCCAGGCTGGAGTGCAATGGCGCAATCTTGGCTCACTGCAACCCCACCTCCCGGGTTCAAGCGATTCTCCCGCCTCAGCCTCCCGAGTAACTGGGATTACAGGCACCCGCCATCATGCCCGGCTAATTTTTGTATTTTTGTAGAGATGGAGGTTTCACCATGTTGGCCATGCTGGTCTTGAACTCCTGACCTCAGGTGATCCGCACACCTCAGCCTCCCAAAGTGCTGGATTACAGGCGTGAGCCACCGCGCCTGGCCTCCTACATTGACTTTCACAGTATAAAACAATAGGGCTGCAGCCTCCCTTCTGCATTATAAACCTTCCACAAATTTATCCTATGGTCAGTGCTAACTCAGAAGCATAAAGATATGGGAATTCTGGAATTTCCTATTTTTCTAGGACAGCAAATTTGTTCATTCTTCTTTTAGCTGAGTCATACTCCCCATTGATATCCTGTAACTTATGCTGAGATATAAAAGTAAAGACTATTATATCAGAAGTAGGGGAATGGGAGAAGGGAAGAAAAATGTACTACATATATAGACACATTCATACCAAAATTAGGTAGAAATACTCGTAACTATTATTGTCCTTGTTTCTGCAGCCATTATGTGGTTTTGTTTTTTGACTATATCTACTCTATATTCTCTTTTCCCTTGACAACGTTTAATCTTGTCCTAGATCTTTGCCTATTGGGGTGACCCAATCCCTTCACATTCCTGAAGGGTCTGAGCCACTTGCTGCCCTAGCTAGACTGGGTTTTGGAATTTCCTATGAATATTAATCTCAGGATATATCTATTACTTTCCTTGGGGTGCCACACAAATTACCACAAACTGGGTGGCTTAATGCAACAGAAATTTATTCTCTCACGGTTTAGGAGGATATATGTTTGAAATAAAAATGTCAGTAGGGTTGGTTCTTTCCTGGGGGCTCAAAGGGAAAAAAATCTGTTCTCCCTCTCTCCTGGTTTCTAGCGGATGCCGAGAATGCTCGGCATTCCTTGGCTTGTGGTAGCAAAACTCCACTCTGCCTCTGCTGTCACATGGACATCTTCCATCTTCCTTCTGTGTCTCTTCATCTCTTCTCTTCTTTTTTCTTATTTTTTTTATTTTGAGACAGAGTCTCATTCTGTCACCCAGGCTGGAGTGCAGTGGAACAATCTCAGCTCACTGCAACCTCCACCTCCTGAGTTCAAGCGATTCCCATGCCTCAGCCTCTCAAGTAGCTGGGACCACAGTGCACACCACCACATCTGGCTGATTTTTGTATTTTTAGTACAGACAGGGTTTCATCATGTTCACCAGGCTGGTCTCAAACTCCTGGCCTCAAGTGATCCGCCTGCCTCAGCCTCCCAATGTGCTGGGATTACAGGCTGGAGCCACTGTGCCTGACTTCTTCTCTTCTTATAAAGACATCAGTCATATTGGATTAGGTCCCACCCTAATTGAGTATGACCTCATCTTGCTTATATCAGCAAAGACCCTATTTCCATATAAGGTTACATGCACAGGTACCAGGGGTTAGGACTTCAATGTATCTCTTTGGAAAAAAATAGTTCAACCATAACAATATGGAATACCAAAATATGCTACAGGAAATCTACATTTCTGACATACTCTTCCCTCTCTCCATTCTGTAGTTGTGAATGACTTAATTCCACCGGATAGTCAGGATCAATCATCCTAGTCAGTAAAAAAACCCCCTCTTTTGCCTGATGATTAACTGGCATGAGGAATACAAAGTCACCAAGATGTAGTCACAACTTCTAATTTAATGGAACATTTTCTGTGTTCTTGGTAGAAACATCCCTCCCTTGGGAATTAAGAACCCTAGATTAGCATAGTATAAAGTTATGAAGTCAGGAAGCAAATTTTTGCCAGTGAATCACCAAAGATAAGATGAGCCATTCCTATTTCCAACCCTTGATTCCACAAGTTCTGGCTAAGGAAGAAATAGTACAATCTGGCCTAGACTACATAGTGCATCCTGGAGGATATTCCTCCAGTGCTACAAGGTGCTGCCATGCAGTTAGTGCCATAACCGAGTCTTCAGTGGCCATTCAATCATTCTTTCAGGCCACTTGCTTCAGGATGATGGGAAACATGATAAGACCAATGAATTCCAAGACCATGAGCATATTAGCATACGTTATGTGCTATAAAACAAATTTCTTGGTCAGAAGCAATGCTGTGTTGAATACCATGAAGGTCAGTAAGGCATTTCATAAGTCTACAGATGGCAGTTTTGATAAAAGCATTGTAGGCAGGGAAGGCAAATCCCTATCCAGGGTGAGTATCTATTCCACTGGGAACAAATAGCTGCCACTTCTATAATGGAAGTGGTCCAGTGTAATCAATCTGCCACCAGGTGGCTAGCTGGTTCTCTCCATCTCCACACCTGGCCTAGGAATGGTGCCATATCAGGGGTTCACTGTTGGACTTTGCCATTGGGAGATTGAGCATTCAACAGCAGCTATAGCTGGATCAGCCTTGGTAGAAGAAAAGTCATGTTATGAGCCCATACAGAAACTTCATTCCTATCATGAGTCAGCACTCACTGGGCAAGGCAAAGAATGGCTGATGGAAAAGACTGACTGACACCCACAGAACAGGTCAGCTTGTCCACCTGATTATTAAAATACTCTTTTTCTGAGCTTGCTTTTCAGGGAGCATTGACATGAGACAGAAATATCTTCACACTCTGTGTGAATGCTGTTTAGTCACATACTACCCTCCCAGACCTCTTTTGTCAGAAATTTTCTAATTGTGTTCCTTTTCAGTCCCTGACTATGCACCTAAACCATTAGTTATTGCTCATGATGAATGTGGACCTCTAGCCATCCCGTTTTCTGGATGAAATGGGCAACCAGACATACTGCTCAAAGTTCTGCCCACTGGGAGGAAGATTTTCTTTAAATACTATCTTTCAGAGCCACCCTGGGATAGGGCTGTAGTGCTGCAGTCCACTACTTTTGGGTGTTGGTGGCAAATCATGCAGAATTTTCTAATTTTTTTCCTTCTTTGGTCAACTAGCCATAGACAATCCTCAGGAAGCTTTAGATGCAGGTTAAGAGGAAGGAGGCTATGCTGCAGTCATAGACATCTGAGCTACTTGTTCATGCAACTTACTTGTGTCTTCAGCATCACTGATGACTAAGGAGTCTTGTCTTGAGCTAGGGAATGGGGACATCTGGGGAATGTCAGGAGTCTTTAGGCTAAATTTCTAAGGTTACCATTTCTAGCTACTTGCCTCCTAGAAGGGGCAAGGAATGTGTTAGCCACTGCTCTACCCTACTTCTAAAGCCCTGCTATCATTTAGAGCCTCCCCCCACCACACACACGCCCCACCACCAACATAACTCTGCCTACTTTGCACTCCTCCCCACCTATGCCTCAGTCATTGGGAGTAGAATTCTACTGGAGCAACTAGTGGAAGAACTTCTCAGTCACTCTTTGTCAGAGTAAAGGTATTGTGGGTGAGGCGCTCCAGTGGTCTCATTCTGTAACGGTATAGATTCTGACATGCTCTGCTCCCTTTCTCCTTCCTAATGGAGGTTGGGGCCACATCATGGTGAGATCTCTTAGTGTTGGTTTGTCCTTCAGATGTAGTAACACCGTCATTTGCCCTTCCCAATATACCTCATGTGGAATCACGATTTCTTCTGTCTGCTGTAGATTCTGTCTCAGCTTTACATGCATCAGGCCTGTAGGAGGCCCTTGGGTCTGGCCAATGGCTGGGGTGTTGGCTGAATGGACAGTGAATGACCACTGAATGGAAAGTCGGTGCTGTTTTTCTTTGGCATCTTAGAAGCTTATACTGAGTTTGGTAGGACTCACTGCCAAAGTATTGCCTGGTCTGGAGAAGGTAGAGACAAGGAAGAGCTGGGATTTCTACTATTTCCTACTGGCATCATTTGTCTGCCATAAGATGCCAAAATGCAGGGCCCCAGATTTGCAAGGTATGGAATTAGAGCACAAGGCTATTGAGGCAGGTCTGCATGTGAGATGGCCCCACCATTGGGTCACTATCAGGACCTGCTCCAAAGAGTCCATGGATTGTAGAAGAGTCACTATCACATAGTTCATGGACCCTGAAACCTTCCTGCCCAATCTCCATTCTGCTTAGATCTGCTAAGATAGTCTCCATCTCTATTGCACAGTTTTCTGTGAAAAACCTTTAAAAGGGACTGGTACTTCGAACTGACAACATAAACATGATGGTTATATTTGGGTGTGATTCTTAATTTAAAAAAATTTAAGCTTGTTAGTATCTTCCAAATTGTCTGCAATTAAAACATATTACTTTTCTAAGTTCTCCAGGAAGGTAGGGTTTAAGTAACAATCAGCTGCTTGGCATCAAACACTCGTGGCCTAGTTTTCTTGAGTTAGACTAGGAAATGGTACTCCATATTCATTGCTTCCACCCACTCGAAATTCTGATTTCTCCCCAAGCCCTTGATTGGTGTATAGCAAACCTAGTTTGTTTTATCATAGGATGGTTGTCTCCATGTTAAATTCTAGTTTCTGATATCCTGTATGTTTTAGAACCAAGGTGTCTTTAAAAGCAGAGCAAGCTAAACCTAAATAATACAATCCTAGGAAAAACAGGGATGACTTACTTCCTAATTCCATTCACTTTGATTAAACATCTTGACCATATCTCTAACCCCAGAATTTTTAGCAGAAAAAAAAGACTTGAGACATAATGAGAGGGACTAACTAAAAATCTCATAGACTGAAGTTGTCACCACAGTCTTTTTTTTTTTTTTTTTTTTAAGAGAACTAGCTTAAAGGTATATTTCTTCTATTTTTAAAGCTTATGGAAAAATTCTTGTTGCATATGTGTTATGGCAAAACAAAATGCAGGCATGGAAAAACAACTGACTTTAAAAATAGCAAAATACTTGAGAGCCCAGCTTGAAGTCATTAGAAGCAGTACAGCTGGGGTCAGTTTATAGGTTTCTGTTTTTAATTTGCATAAATAGTCTAGCACTTGGATGGAACAGACATCCAGCTGCCTCATCAGACTGATCAACTTTTTAATGGCCTCCCAGATACCCAAAAGCTGCTGGGACTTTTGGTCAGGGCAGTGCTAGGAATCATGATAAGCCTGAAAAGTGAGATGTATTCTACCTTCCCACACAAAGGAAAACCCAGAACTTCTGATAATGTCTTTTTTCTACTTAGATCTAAAAGTCTTTTGAGTTCTGCTAATGAAAAAAACTTCCACTCCCACCTCAAGAACATCATTAGTATGATAACACTTCCACTGCCCAGACTGATGGGGCTAGAGGGTCACACTGCTAAACCCTGAAATTTGGGGGAAAAAAAAAAAAAAAAAAAAGTACGCCCCCTAGCTGAAATCACATAGAATGGTAGCAGTGTTCCACGTCCTTTTAGCTGATGGAGTCACGGTCTCATAGTACAGCACCAACCATTAATTCCATAAACGTAGAGCATGTCCTGAAGTCCCGGGTCTGATGTTGTGGACAGGTACAAGATTTCTGGAGAAAATATATATTGTCTTGCTTATAAAATAAGATTATGCATTTAAAATTTCAAATATATTCAATCTAAAAGAATAAAAGAGTTAAGAGAAAGTGTATGATTAAAAACCAAGTGACTGACAGGGAATTTCAGGAGAAAAAAAAATAAAAGAATAAATCAGAGTAGTCAGGGATGGCATAATAGAATTGGGACTTAACACAAAACACTTATTTAACACTTTCTATGAAATATGCCTTCTGAGAACTCACAGGTGAAATCAAACCCAGATCCTGGCCTCTCAATACTTCTGTGCTTTTTGGGTGTACAGTTGCACAATGGACATATAAAGTACAGAGTGACGAGTGTCACAGTAACAGACACAGGACTTACCTAACCCACCACAACCAGTACCCACAAGCACCACTGGGAGTCGGAGGACAGACCTGCTCTACCTGTAACCTCCACCAGTGGTGCCCACATACGTTGTCAGTGGCCTGAGGACTGACCTATCCTACTTGCACCCATGCACCCTTTGCACCACTGGCACGCATGCACTCTGTCCAGAGGCCTGGGAATTGATCCACCCTGGCCACAGCAGCCAGCACCCATGCACAACTTTAGGGGGGACCTGATGACAGGCATGCCCTGCTCGCTGCCACTGCTTCCAGTGCCTGCACACATTGTCTTGGGGCTTGGGGATCAATCCATACTGCCTGCTCCCATTGTTGTCCACACTCACCATCCAGGGGCCTAAGGACATTTCTTCTGCACCCACCACCACCACTGCCAGTGTCCAAGCATGTTATCGAGAGGCCTGGGGATCAACCCGCCCCCACTTACCTGCACCAATGTGCAGTGTCCAGGGGCCTGGGGATACCCCTGCCGTGCCCACTGCTACCAACACACACATGAACAATCTAGGGGCATAAGAAAGAACCCATGCCACCTGCCACTGATGCCCACACATGTCTCCCACGGTCCTTGGACTCAGACACTCAGCCTGCCACTGCTGCTGCCAGCACCTACCTGCCTAAACGACTTGGGGGCCTGGAGATGGGCCCATGTAGTCCACTGTTACCACTGCTGGTGTCCATGTGCACTGTTCCAGGGCCCAAAGGTTGGCCTGCCACTGCTATTGACACCACTGAACCACATATGCCACCAAGGGGGCTGAAGACCTACCTGTCTGCACAGCCCACCTGACATCCCCATTCTCAGCAAAGCCTTGCCACAGCCTCCACTAACAACCACTGGATAAGCCAGTATCTGAGGAACTCTCAGATACCACGCTGATGCTGATTACAGCTGAAGAAATCATGTGGAGAATACACTACTGCATCTATTCAGAATCAAATCCAAACCACCCTACCCAGGTAACACTGTAGATAAATCTATAGGAAAAAGTCATTTCCTACAAAAGCCAATCCATAAAATCAGAAGAAGTGACTGTTATACCAAAGTTGCAGATATTAATGTAAAGACCCAAGAGATGTTAAAAAGCAAGGAAACATGACACCTTCAAAGGAACACAATTATTCTCCAGTAACAGATAACAGCAAAAAGAAAATCTATGACATGCCTGGAAAAGAATTCAAATAATAATATTAAAGAAATTAAATGAGATAAAAGAAAACACAGATAAACAACACAACAAAATCAGAAAAACAATTCATGATTTGAATGAGAAATTCAACAAAAAGACAGATATTAAACAGAATCAAAAAGAATTTCTGAAACTGAAGAATTCAATGAATAAAATAAAAAATACAATTGAGAACTCCAACAATAGGCTAGCTCAGGCAGAAGAAATTTCTGAACTTGGAGGCAGGTCTTTTGAAATAGCATAGTCAGCCAAAAAAAAAAAAAAAAGAAGAAAAGAAAAAAAAGAATAAGAGTGAAGAAAGCTTTTGACATACCATAAAGCATTTAAATATTTGAATTTTGGTAGTTCCAGAAGGAGAAGAGATGGGCAAAGGCATAGAAAATCTATTTGATGAAACAATTGCTGAAAACATCCCAAGTCTTGCAAGAGATATAGACATCCAGATACTGGAAGCTCTAAAATCTCCAAATGGATTCAATCCCAAAAGGCCTTCCCCAAGTCATATTATAGTCAAATAGTCAAAAGCAAAGACAAAAAGAGAACTTTAAAAACATTAATAAAAAAGCATCAAATCAAAAATATGGCTATCTGTATCAGAGTAACTGTGGATTTCTCAGTAGAAGCCTTATAGGCTAGAGGAGAATGAGATAATATATTCAAAGTGCTAAAAGAAAAATTACTGTCAAACAAGAATACTATTCCCAACAAAGCCATCTTTCAAAACTGAAGGTGAAACATTCTTTCCCATGCAAGCAAAGACCGAGGGAATTCATTGCCACTAGGCCAGACTTACAAGAAATGCTTAAGGGAGTTCTACATCTGGAGGTGAAAGGATGACATCTACCATCATAGAAACCCACCAAAGTATAGAAATCACTGGTATTGCAGATACACAAATGAGAAAGAGAAAAGAGTCAAATACTCTCATGACAAAAAACTACCAAATCATAAAGGAAAACAATAAAATGAGAAGAAAAGAATGGAGGATATACAAAACAATCAGAAAACAATTAACAAAATAACAGGAGTAAGTCCTCACCTATCTATAACAACCTTGAATGTAAACAGTTTAAATTTCCTAGTTAAAAGAAACAGACTGGCTGAATTTTTTTTTTAAACCAACTATAGCTGCCTACAGGAAATTCACTTCATTTGTAAAGACACACAGAGACTGAAAGTGAAGGGTTGGAAAAAATATACCACACAAACAAAATGCATACAGGATTAGCTATATTTATATCAGAAAAACTAGACTTTAAGTCAAAAAACAAAAAGCGACAAAAAAAGGTAATTATATAATGATAAAGAGATCAATTCAGCAAGAGGATATATAATTGTAAATATATATGATAATAAATATTATCATAGCTAAAGAAAGACAGACCCCAATATAATAAAACCTGGGGATTTCAACACCCCACTTTCAGCAGTGGACAGATCATCTAGACAGGAAATCTACAAAGACACATCAGAGTTACTCTGCACTATAGACCTGGCAGACATTTACATGACATTTCATCCAACAGCTGCAGAATACATATTCTTCTCATCAGCACGTGGAACATTCTCCAGTATAGACCATATGTTAGGACACAGAACAAGTCCTAACAAATTTTTAAAAATCAAAATCATATCAAATATCTTTTAAGACTATAATGGATTAGAACTAGAAATTAATAACAAGAAGAACTTTGGAAACTGTACAAACACATGGAAATTAAATAACTTGCTTCTGAACATCTATTGGGTTAAAGAGAAAATTAAAAAGAAACTTAAAAATTTTTTGAAAGAAATGAAAATGGAAATACAGCATACCAAAACCTACAGAATGCAGCAAAAATAGCCCTGGAGAGAAGTTTATAGCAATAAATGCCTACATCAATAAAGCAGAAAGATTTAAAATAAACAATGTAATGCTACACCCCAAGAACTAGAAAAGCCAACAACAAACCAAATTCTAAATTACTAGAAGGAAATAAGAAAGATCAGAGCAAGAGTAAATGAAATAGAGACTAAAAAATCATCACAGAGAATCTACAAAATGAAAAGTTTTTTTAAAAATGAGCAAAATCAATAAACCGCTAGCTAGACTAACGAAGAAGAAAGAAAGAAGATTAAAAAATGCCATCAGAAATGATAAAGAAGACATTATAATTGATACCACAGAAATACAAATGATCATGAGAGACTATTATGAACAACTATTCTGTACAAATTGTAAAACCAGGACATGGATAAAGTTCTGGACACATGCAGCCTATCAAGATTGAACCAGAGGAAGTAGAAAATATAAACAAATCAGTAATGAGTAATGAGATTGAATTAGCAATAAAAAATCTTGCAAAAAAAGAAAAGCCCAGAATGAGATGGATTCACTGAAGAATTCTATTAAACTTACAAAAAATAACTAACATGAATTCTCCTCAAGCTATTCCAAAAATTGAAGAGGAAAAGTTTTTTTAACTCATTGTATGAGGCTAGCATTATCCTAATACCTAAACTATACAAAGACACAACAATAAAAAGAAAATTGCAGGCCAATATTCCTGATGAACATAGATGCAAAAATCCTTAATAAATTCTAGCAAACTGAATACACCAACACATCAAAAAGATATTA
>NW_012106441.1:734232-738272 GCF_000951045.1 Mandrillus leucophaeus | reverse complement strand
CCTATCAAGATTGAACCAGAGGAAGTAGAAAATATAAACAAATCAGTAATGAGTAATGAGATTGAATTAGCAATAAAAAATCTTGCAAAAAAAGAAAAGCCCAGAATGAGATGGATTCACTGAAGAATTCTATTAAACTTATAAAAAATAACTAACATGAATTCTCCTCAAGCTATTCCAAAATTTGAAGAGGAAAAGTTTTTTTAACTCATTGTATGAGGCTAGCATTATCCTAATACCTAAACTATACAAAGACACAACAATAAAAAGAAAATTGCAGGCCAATATTCCTGATGAACATAGATGCAAAAATCCTTAATAAATTCTAGCAAACTGAATACACCAACACATCAAAAAGATATTATACAATGATTAAGAGGGATTTATTACAGGGATGCAAGGGTGGTTCAACATATGCAAATCTATAAATGTGATACATTACATCAACAGAATGAAGGACAAAACCATATGATCATATCAATAGGTGCAGAAAAATCACTTGATAAAATTTAACATCCTTTCATTATGAAAACTGTCAACAAATTAAGCATAGATGGAATATAAATCAGCATAATAAGGGCCATATATGACAAATTTACAGCTAGCATCATACTCAATGGGGAAAAGCCGAAAGTCTTTCTTCTAAGAACTAGTATAAGACAAGGATGACTATTTTTACCACTCATATTCAACATGATACTGGAAGTCCTAGCCACAGCAATCAGGTAAGATAAAGAAATAAAAGGCATCCAAATTGCAAAAGAGGAAGGAATAAAAACTATAAAACATTGATAAAATAAATTGAAGAGGACACAAACAAATGGAAAGACATCCCATGCTCATAGATTGGAGTATTAATACTGTTAAAATGACCATATTACCCAAAGGAATTTACAAATTCAATGCAATCCCTACCAAAATACTAACAACCGTTTTCACAGAAATAGAAAAAATAATCCTGAAATTAGTATGGAGCCAAAAATGATCGTAAATAACCAAAACAATATTGGGCAAAAAGAACAAAGCTGCAGGCATCACAGAACCTGACTTCAGAATATGCCACCTAGCTATAGTAACCAAAACATCACAGTATTGATATGAAAATAGATGCACACATCAATAAAGCAGAGTAAAGAACCAAGAAATAAGTCCATGTATTTGCACTCCACTGATTTCAACAAATGTACCAAGAACATACAATGGATAAAGGACAGTTTCTTCAATAAATGGCACTGGGAAAACTGTATAATTATGTGCAGAAGACTGAAACTAGACTTTGATCTTTCACCATACACAAAAAATCAAATCAACGTGGGTTAAAGACTTAAATCTAAGACCTGAAACTATGAAACTTTAAGAAGAAAATATTTGAGAAATGCTCCAGAACAGTGTTCTGGTCAAAGATTTTTTGTGTTAAGACCTCAAAAGCACAAGCAACCAAAGCAAAAATAGACCCGTGGGGCTATGTTAAACTAAAGGTCTTCTTCACAGCAAAGTAAACAAACAACAGGGTGAAATAAAGGTAACGCAGACTAAAATTTGGTTTCCATTTTGAAGGCTGGGAAAAGTAAAAAAAAGTATTTTGTAGACTGGGGCAGACTATCAGGCTCAGTGGGCAGTGAATGTAACATGGAGCAAAGAAGCCTGGGGACGAATGTTCTAAAATGTCTGCAAATTAAAACATGGAGATTGCTGTAACATCAGTGCTATGAGAGAAGTCTTTGCCAGTATCTCACTGCCACACAGAGTAGTCATTGTCAAAAGCATTACTGCCTAATATGAAGGCAAAAGATATACCCACATTGCGTTTTTAAATAATTTTAAATTTTATTATTATTATTATTATTATTATTATTATTGAGACATAGTCTTGCTCTGTTGCCCAAGCTGGAGTGCAGTGGCATGATCTCAGTTCAAGGCAGCCTCCACCCACTGGGCTCCAGCAAGTCTTCTGCCATAGCCTCCCAAGTAGCTGGGATTATAGGTGCACACCACCACGTCTGGGTAATTTTTGTAATTTTAGTAGAGAAGGGATTTAGCCATGTTGACCAGGCTGGTCTCGAGCTCCTGGCCTCAAGCAATCCACCTGCTTCAGCCTCCTAAAGTGCTGGGATTACAGGCGTGAGCCACCGTACCTGGCCCCTGCATTGCATTTTTTAATACTCCTGGGAGATACGGTCAACCCAGCTTCTTAGAAAAACATGCAATAAAACACCACGTATTTTGATAGTAAATGAACTGAGAAAGTTAAAAAAAAAAAAAAAGAATGAATCATTGATTTTTGAGTCATTGATTTTTTGTTACTATAATCATTTTTAAGTGTATAAGTCAGTGGCATTAAGTATATTCAGTGTTCTACAACCATCACCACTATCCATTTCCAGAAGAATCATCAATTTTTAAAGAGTAAAATTAGGACACAGGAGCTCAAGTCTGATATCTCTTTTTGGATGGATTGATGCAGCAGAGAACTTTTGATAAGCTATGCATGGGGAGAGAACCTAATGCTGGCGCTTTGTTTCTCCTAAGACTCAATTGCTGCAGCTGGTGCAGAATAACTCCTCACCTGCTGCACATGCTGCTTTTTGTACTGAATGGGAAGGCTAGGACACCAGATACTCACCACATCCAGCCATTTTCCAGTGCTGCTGGTGGACACAGTATCACTTGATTTCATAGGCTGGTCTCAATGGAGGGCAGCCTGCAACAGGGCAATGCTAAAGGAACTGCTGTGCATTGCGGAGGTTCTAGCATTTTCAGAGCTACAACTGTCTTGGTTTTGGTTTAATCCTCCAAAACTACCCTTTTGCTGCATGGCCCCACCCCCAAATTAGTAAAATTTTGTAGCTAGAAGGGACCCTAGAGATTATCTGTTCAAACTCTATGTCCAGTTACAGAATCAAGAAGCCTGTTGAAGGTGATGCAGCAGAGGAAGCTGCGTCTGCCCCAGTCTAGGTCTTCTTCCAATGTTCTGTGCTTCCCACAGCTGCCGCACACATTCTAAAATTAAAATGAGTGAAGTCTTAAAACATTTTTCTTTTGCTTTATTTTGAGTAACCAGATGCTACTGGGAATAACAAAAGCAGGGGTAGAAATCTCTAATCTGATGGGATTTCTTTTTTTTCTTCCTTTCTTCTTTAATTTACCACATGTTGACCCTGACATTTTAATAAGGACACAGGACACAGTGACTTAACAATACAAAACAATCTAACCCAGATGTTGGTGGCAGGCTCATTTCTGAAAGCACAGGCCTGAGAGCTTTTTTCAAAAGTGGGAAAAATGTTGGGATCCTAGAATAGCAGTCATAGCCCCCAGCTAAAATGTCCTTGTCAAACTTGCAACCAAGGTTATTGCTGACAGACAGAAATTATTTATATTTAATCGTTTTTGCCCATTCTCATTTTCATCCCTTCTTTTCCCTTCCTTTTTTGGCTCATCTTCCTACATTTCCGTTATTTCCCACCCTCTAGGTTCCCCGTATCATCTCGCTCGTCCTTTGGTTTTCACATCTCCCCATTAGAATATTCTGGCTTGGTCTGTGTTTCTGAAAAAAGCATCTCATCTCATATGACTCTTTCCTTATATTTCTTTCTACTATCAAAATATCTTTATACCCTTCTCCCTCCAAAGTGTCCTTTATTGACTTCCTAAGACAATAATTTTATAATATAATCAAAATTTGTGTTAGCAGAGCTACATTATAACTTTAGGAGTCCATAGACACCCTGGAGGGGGGCCCTTCCTCGCAAAAAAAATATTTAAAATTACATTTTACAACTGCATTGGGATAAAAATAGATATAAGCCAAACATGACTTATTATCATACTCTCATTATTATTTTTCCTCCAATTTTAAGATAAATTAAAGTAAAAATTATTTGCATGGGCTTGTAGGCCCCTGGCACTGTGCCCCATGGGCTGGCTTTCAGCCATCCAGGTGCCCACTCTTAGGAAACTTTCATTCTACAAATACAGACACAGAGATAGGTCATGTAATAGCCTTTGCTTTTTACGTTCGCAGTAGCTACGGCCCTCTG
>NW_012106441.1:730900-732877 GCF_000951045.1 Mandrillus leucophaeus | reverse complement strand
CTACTTAACTGGCTGTGAAACTACCTACTTCTGAACACTTTTATTAAGTGAGATAATAAATTCAAATTTATGTAACTTTCAGCTGGGTATTCTATTACTTGAAATTTGTTACAGATAACAAGAAAACAAATGTATACACCAGAAAATTTCAGATAAAGTCTCACAAAAACAAGTCAATAACTCTTCTAAATTTTAGCAATAAACATTTAAAAATAATATTTCCAATAATATAAATCATAATGAAATATAAGAATAAATTTAAGGTATTTGAAGCATATGCAAATTGCAACTTTACTGAGAATCATAAAAATACTTGAATAAATGGAGAGATAGCATGTGCTTTTAAGAAATTATTCAAGGCCAGGTTTGTTGGCTCATGCCTGTAATCTCAGTGCTTTAGGAGGCCAGGATGGGAGCATTGTTTGAGGCCAGGAGTTTGAGATCAGCCTGGGCAACATAGCGAGACCCTGTCTCTACAAGTAAACAAAAAATTAGTCAGGTGTAGTGGTGCCTACCTGTAATCCCAGATACTTGGGAGGCTAAGGTGAGAGAATTGCTTGAGCCCAGAAGTTCCAGGCTGCAGTGAGCCATGATTGTACCACTGTACTCCAGCCTGGATGACAGAGCTAGACTCTGTCTCTAAAAGTAAAATAAAATAAAATGAAGAAATGATTCAGTATTGTAAGATGACAATTCTCTCTAAATTGTTTTATAAGCCACTGTTTAGAAATGAAACAGTGAAATTCCATATAAATTGCCTAAGGTACTTTTCGTAAAATGTTTATTGAAGTATAATATACATACAAAAAGTACATATATCTTAAGTGTGCAGCTCTTAAGTTTATCTGAAATAAAAATGGAGAGAAACATCCCATAAAATTTCAATAGAAAGGAACTTTACAATGTTTTAACTAGCACTGTACTAAGAAATCAGCATAAAAGAATAATAACCCTAAAATCAAGCTCTAGAGTGCATATATAAGTGTGATAAATGCAGCATTTCAAATTAGTGAGTTAAAGGATTTTTAAAATGGTGTTAGAATGACTGACATAAGTATCCCACTGAATGCATGAATTTAAAAAATGAATGTAAATAAACGAAACCAGAAAAGAACTAGAATAACATGCAGTTTAAAACTCAGGATGAATAGGCATGACATCAAAAACAGAAGTCACAATGGAAAAGATCAATAAATTTATCTACATACATTTAATACTTCTTTATGACAAATATCATAAAGTTAAAAGAAAAATGGTAAACTAGGAGAAAGTGTTTGTTATCTTGATGTTTGAGCTGGTGTCTTTGATAGGGATAGGGTATAGTCCTTTGCTTGCATGTATAGATTCTAGAGTCAGATGGCAAGGGTTTAAATATGAATTCCCACTTACCAGCTGTCGTAGGTTGGGTTTCCTAGGAGCATTGGATGAGAGAAAGATTCTTATACAAGTGACTTATTGAGAAATTCCTCTCTAGTAAAACCTAGAGAAGTGAGGGAAGCAGGACAGGACAGGAGAATAAACTAGGCAAAGGTAAAGGTTCAGTTAGCTACAAAAACAAAACAAACAAACAAAAAACCACAAAAACAAACACTTCAAGTCCTATAGAAGTTAAAGGTGAGGAAAAAATAAAACCAAACTTCAGACAAGTTAAATGTAAGGGCCAGGCACAGTGACTTATACCTGTAGTCCCAGCACTCTGGGAGGCAAAGCAGTAGGATTGTTTGGGCCCAGGAGTCAGAAGCCGGCCTGGGCAACATGGCAAAACCTTATCAATACAAAAACACAAAAATTAGCCAGCCGTGGTAGTGCATGCCTGTAGTCCCAGCTACTCTGGAGGCTGAGGTGGGAGGATTGCTTGAGTCCAGGAGTTTGAGGTTGTAGTGAGCCATAATCCCACCACTGCACTCCAGCCTGGGCAACAGAGAGAGACCCTGTCTCAAAAAAATAAAAAAATAAAAAAATAAAAACATTTAGCCA
>NW_012106441.1:726234-729270 GCF_000951045.1 Mandrillus leucophaeus | reverse complement strand
CAGCGCAGTAGCTAAGGTTTTGTCTTTTCACAGTGGCTGTCTGGGATTGATTCCTGGCTTAGGAAATGAGTCCTTTCTGATTTGATATTTGCATGAACTTGTTGATTCTCTTCTCTTCTATGGACTGTCTTAAATTTTTCTTTCTCGAAGCACCTCGGTGGTTAATTTTGGTAAAGTTCAAAAGCCAGAAATATTGGCCATTTGGCTTGGCTAAAGTCAGGTATTAAGAAATTTTAAAAGGACTTTAAAAGGATATTATTATGGTTAAAAGTCAGCTTAATTAAAAGTGGTATTCAAGCTCTAATGGCCTGGACTTCTTGGGAAAAACAGGAGGCACTAGAAACCCTTTCCTGGCCCTGTTCTTCTAAGGACTCCACCATAAAGCCCATAACCAATTAAGAAACTTAAAAACTGGCAAATGAAAACTCTTACAACTACTGTAGTAATCTTCTGTCTGTGTAGTTATATATGTGTTGTGTGTGTGATGTTTATCTAAAGAGCTCTAATTAATTGGCTTAAACAAAAATAAGTGCTTAAATCAAATATTTTGAAAGAAAAATAAAAACTGTAATGTCTTTTAGTTTACATAACTTTACTAATCTTTGGGAAATGAAAACAGCTTTAAAGATTATTGGCAAAATTAAAATATTTGGTCCAAATTATGCAGGTCAGATATTAAGTTTACTAAATGCTTTGAGGTCATAATCAGCTTTTTGACTTTTGAAAATTGTTCAATTTACTTACCTTGGATATAATAGATTCTAGATAAGGCCTGAGGACATGTGGAATTAGTTTTGCACCCCTAGCTATGCAAAGTAGGTTGTAAAGAAAAGAGATTTTATATGAGAAAGTATCTTGTATGGTAAATTCTTGTCCTAAAGTAAAATGACTGGTTGTTCAAAAAGAGGGATGTTTAGCACAAGTCAGAAAGTCCAAGCATATCAAAGATTGTCTGCATAGGTTGTGAAACAATTTATGAAAGGCATTTATCCAAGAAATGTATAACTTAAAGGTGATTAGGCCTCCTAAATGCTTCATAAAATGCTGCTATGACTCTTAACTGTACAACTTGCCTGCTTAACAGCTATGTAAAGCCTGTGACATGTAGAGTTAGATGCTGGAAAGAGTCAGACCTTATCTGCATTTCTGTCTGGGTCCTAGGTTCCACATTGGTACATAATTAAAATCACTTACTAACCAGGCTTTTCAGCAAAGGTAAAAGTCACTAAGGGTTAACAGTATAACATGTATTTGAGACTATTGAAAAAAGTGGTTTGCGTGCAAGGTGTGTAAGGAAAGTAGAATATACTTTTGGTAAAAGATTATTAGAAGTAATGGGAATTTGAACTTTTTGCCTAGATTAAACAGTTAAAGGATTGTTTTAAATTAAATAAAGCTAAAGGTTTAAACAAGTTGCGGAAGGTTTATAAAAATTAACCTTGCAAAAAACTCTACGTGTGAAAATACTGACTAAATTTAAAGCGGTATTATTCGGTTTTTCCATAAATTGAACATCAACATAAAAGCACAACAGGTTTTTCTTAGAGTACTAATCTGTTCTTTAACAAAAATAGTAAAGGGTTATAAAAGGTTTATAAAATTCTTACTTTATGGTCAAACTAAGATTGAATACATTTGTCTGTAAAGTTTTATTAAGACTTGGGTTTGACATCAATAATGCACTAATGCAACAGTGACATTTGGCTTATTTGGTATAAAAATCGTGGGAAGCGTTATCAAAATAAAAATAATGTTTAATCTTCAGGTTATATTTTAGTGAATGATATTAATATATTTTCCAAAATATTTGGGATTTCCAAAATTCTGTGTCTGAGTATATGATATCAATCATAATTAAAGTTATAATGTTAAGTTATTGTAGACCACAGAGATAACAACATTTCCTTGTCAATTGTGTTTTTAACTGTCATTATTTAAACTCATTTCCACACTTAAGTGCTTAATGCTAATGCAGTTTCTAAAAACTTCATAAGCATGCAAAATCGTAGAATACGGTGTCTTGTAAGAGGCTCATGAAAGGATGGAAAGAACCCTGAAAAGCACTCTTGAATAAAAGTTTCTAATAACTTTAAAATTATATCATGGGTAAGAATTCCCCATGAATTCCCCAAGAATTGGTCTGGATAAGAATTCCTGAAACCTTAATAAAAAGACTGACTGATTTATAAAACTGCCAACTTAAGTAGAACAAAAATTAAGTAAATACCAAGAAAATACTTAGCCCAATTATCATGCTAAATCAGCCAATACTGGATATACAATTTGAATGAACTCCATAGTGTAAGTCAAATTACCTATGATAATCCATTAGTTATCAGTGCTATGCACCTAAATTGGTGAAACAACTGGTATTCATTCAGTGTTAAACATGGACTCATGAAGAACTAGGATGGCTGTCTTGTCCTTCCTGAGTCCTTAAAGCTTTTGTTATTAAAGGTTCTGCATTCCATGACTTGTCGTGGAAAAGATAAAATGATCCAAACTGAATATATTGATGTGGTGATTTATAAATTGCAGAAATAGTTGAAAGCCAATGTTTGGTTCCACATTCATGGGAAGACAATCAAAGTTTCAGGTACATTTGGCTACTTGATGGGCCATTTAAACATTTATAAAGTAATTTTATTCAATTGCCATTTTCAGTGCATGTTTTCTGGTTATATAAAAGCTTTCCCACGTAAGAGGGCTGATGTTATAACAGTAGATTATTAAGCCACAGTGTATTTTCACTGAGTAAAGAAAGCTTTTCATGGTTCACTGAGAACAACCTCTTCACAATCTAGAACCCAAAGATTGGACATCAGATGCCCAAAGATTTGGACACCCAAAGAGAACATCAGAAAAAGACCGTCCTTGCCATTCACACTACAGCAAAACTTTGGGACCTTAAACTTTGGGTTCATAATCTCACAACTGAGAAGGGTCCCTCCACACTCTTGGAACTGTACACTTATTGTAACCCTGAAGGTAAAGCTAACCAGGACAGTTTCTTCCCAGAAGAAGATGGCATCCTTA
>NW_012106441.1:711794-726184 GCF_000951045.1 Mandrillus leucophaeus | reverse complement strand
AGACCACAGAGATAACAACATTTCCTTGTCAATTGTGTTTTTAACTGTCATTATTTAAACTCATTTCCACACTTAAGTGCTTAATGCTAATGCAGTTTCTAAAAACTTCATAAGCATGCAAAATCGTAGAATACGGTGTCTTGTAAGAGGCTCATGAAAGGATGGAAAGAACCCTGAAAAGCACTCTTGAATAAAAGTTTCTAATAACTTTAAAATTATATCATGGGTAAGAATTCCCCATGAATTCCCCAAGAATTGGTCTGGATAAGAATTCCTGAAACCTTAATAAAAAGACTGACTGATTTATAAAACTGCCAACTTAAGTAGAACAAAAATTAAGTAAATACCAAGAAAATACTTAGCCCAATTATCATGCTAAATCAGCCAATACTGGATATACAATTTGAATGAACTCCATAGTGTAAGTCAAATTACCTATGATAATCCATTAGTTATCAGTGCTATGCACCTAAATTGGTGAAACAACTGGTATTCATTCAGTGTTAAACATGGACTCATGAAGAACTAGGATGGCTGTCTTGTCCTTCCTGAGTCCTTAAAGCTTTTGTTATTAAAGGTTCTGCATTCCATGACTTGTCGTGGAAAAGATAAAATGATCCAAACTGAATATATTGATGTGGTGATTTATAAATTGCAGAAATAGTTGAAAGCCAATGTTTGGTTCCACATTCATGGGAAGACAATCAAAGTTTCAGGTACATTTGGCTACTTGATGGGCCATTTAAACATTTATAAAGTAATTTTATTCAATTGCCATTTTCAGTGCATGTTTTCTGGTTATATAAAAGCTTTCCCACGTAAGAGGGCTGATGTTATAACAGTAGATTATTAAGCCACAGTGTATTTTCACTGAGTAAAGAAAGCTTTTCATGGTTCACTGAGAACAACCTCTTCACAATCTAGAACCCAAAGATTGGACATCAGATGCCCAAAGATTTGGACACCCAAAGAGAACATCAGAAAAAGACCGTCCTTGCCATTCACACTACAGCAAAACTTTGGGACCTTAAACTTTGGGTTCATAATCTCACAACTGAGAAGGGTCCCTCCACACTCTTGGAACTGTACACTTATTGTAACCCTGAAGGTAAAGCTAACCAGGACAGTTTCTTCCCAGAAGAAGATGGCATCCTTACTGTGAACGGTTTTCCCAGAATCACAGATCAAGACTTCTCTACTATCATGAAACTCTTGATTTTTTTTTTTCATTTCTTATGCCTCTATGAACAACAGAAGTGAAAAGAGGGTCTATTATATGCACTTATAGGGTGTACCTTTATTTGTGAAGGATTTTGCAGCCAGCCTTATACGTGAATAACCTTTAATAGATAAAAGATGAAGGCCCAATATAGGTAAGAAACTTTAATAGTGCATATGTTGCCTCATAATCAGTCAAAACTCATGTTAACCTACATCATGGATTAAAGAGAATATTGCCAGGAGTCCTTCACTCTTCTAGAAGGACATCATTTGTTAGGTCCTTTTTCCATGATTTAGAATAAAAGAGGCAATAATTTAAAATGTCTCCCTCTTAATAGGCTCTATAGCAATTTCTACTTTAAAGGCTATCATTACAGAATAGACTTTAAACTCTCTTGTGAAAGTTGTGTTAAATAACAGGATTAGCTAAACAGAAAAGTACCTGTGCAGGTGCTGACACTTGTGGCCTATGGAGAAATGTAGATTATAAAACTTCAGTTGTAGGGGATTAATGAAAAGACCACTTAGTCAAGTAAGTGGACTCTTTAGCTTATTCTTTAATCTATTTACTTCTAGGTGGTTTGGTTTATGGGGACCCTGGGTAAGGAGCATATTGCAAACTCTTGATATTATCCTCCTCACAGTCATAATAATAGTCTCCCCAGTGCACTGTATTCTCTCAAAGGTTTTAAATGTTTGCATGCAGCAATCTCTAGAATGTCAAATGCTCTGTCTTCAACTGGAATGACAAAAGTTGAAAGAAATGTGTGACCATGAGGACAATGTAACCTGTGAATGACATGCCAAGCCTGGAAACCCAAAATGGTGATAGCTGAGAGTGGTACTAAGGCCCTAAGTTTTGGTCACACTGTTGCCTAAGTAAGAACCTGGCCAAAAAGGGGGAATTTTTTTAAAAAACAAAATTATGGACAGCCATTATTTTTGACTGAGCTCATGGACTAGGCCCCAACAGACCAAACTAAAATGGAGTCACTCATGCTAAATGTGACATAATCCAAGACTTTAAGGAAACACATAAATCCTAGAACAGACAAGACTTTGTTTTTTTCCTGTATACAGGCCATTCCAACATAAGGAGGTACCCTCTCTACTCAGTCCCTGTTCCCTCCTTGCAATACCCACTGTTCTACTGTTCCCCAATGGGTTTCAAGACCGTATAAGTACATTTATGAAATGATAGTAACATCAATGACTAAAGTTTCCGTCAATCTCTCAAAATTGAGAAAATGACCAAAAAGGGGGAACTGTTAACGCAAACTAAATATGGCCTGAGAAGGAGTCTGTACTTCTACATTTGAGTCCTTGTGGATGAACTGTAACCTACCTTAACAGTCAGACAAGATGGAAAACCAAACTTAGGAGTATGCACCCGTAACCATAACTGAGTCTTGGCCAATCTCAGTGGCCATGCTTCAACCACTCATAGACCGCTAAGTGTTCAAACTGTGTTCAAATAAGGCAAACGTCAACCTGTAACCAATCTAGCTGTTTCTGTACCTCGCTACTCATTTCTGTACATCATTTCTCCCTTTTTTTTGTCTGTAAATCTTCTTCCACCACATGGCTGCACTGGAGTCTCTGTGAATCTGCTGTGATTCTGGGGGCTGCCCAGTTTGGGAATCATTCATTGTTCAATTACATTCATTTAACTTTAATTCAGCTGAAGTTTTTAATTTACCAGGGTTGGGGTGTCCCTTTTCACAAGTCAGTCACTGGCTATTGGCCATCTTGGCATTTGAGCTCCCTTTGGGGATAATTTTCCAGAGAAGGATGGAAAATTGAGTTGTTAGTCACAAACAATCTTAGACCCTGGAGGATGGGAGTGCTAGATGGACTAGGTGATTTAGGGATAGTACTAGTAGTATCTTCTACAATAATTTAGTCATCCTGATTAAGTTAATTAACTCTTTAAAGTTTTGTTTTCTCATTTATGAGAAAAATTGTATAGATGCTATAGGGGTGTAAGAGAAATCACAAAAAATGGTTTCTGTCAGAAACATAGCCTAACGAAAGCGCTCAAATGTTTGCATTTAGAGAGTATTATGAGCATAAATATTCACTAATAGCAAAGTGGGAAAATGAGAAAGACTGCTACTATACAAGTGAAGACATACAATTGTCCAAAATAGAGAACTGTTTATTCTTTCACTGCAAACTTCAAATGTGTTACCATTTATTTCCTGTTAAAGATACAAAATCAAAGATAATGCTCAGTGTTGCCAAGGTGTCCATGTGGAAATACAGAGCAATCTCCTACATTCCTATGAAAGATATAAATTAATCAGTTGTTTTCTGGAGGGTGAATTGGAAATCTATCTGAACCTTTTGAAACATGCAAACTCTTCTAACCTGGATATTCTCACTTCCAAGAATTTATCTGTGGAAAATTTGACCGGATACTTAAAGATACAAAGAAGCTTATAGTATTATTTGAATGTTGAAAAATTGGCATTGAACAAAAGAGCTAACAAGATGGAAAGGCATAATGATGACAAGGAAGTTACTATAAACAATAATTGCTAATGGGAATAATGCTGTAATGAACATACACATGCATGTCTTTATAATAGAATGATTTATATTCCTCTGGGTGTATACCCAGTAATGGGATTGCTGGGTTGAATGGTATTTCTGTGTTTAGGTCTTTGAAGAATCACCACACCATCTTCCACGATAGCTGAACTAACTTACACTCCCACCAACAGTACATAAGCATTCCTTTTTCTCCACAACCCTGCCAGTATCTGCTATTGTATGACTTTTTAATAATAGTCATTCTGGCTGGTGTGAGATAGTATCTCATTGTGGGTTTGATTTGCATTTCTCTAAAGATCAGTGATATTGTGCTTTTGTTTTTCATGATTGTTGGCCATGTGTATGTCTTCTTTTGGGAAGTGTCTGTTCATGTCCTTTGCCCACTTTTTCATGGGGTTGCTGTTTTTTCTTGTAAATTTAAATTCCTTATAGATGCTGGATATTAGACCTTTGTCAGATGTATAGTTTGCAAAAATTTTCTCCCATTCTGTAGATTTTCTGTTTACTCTGTTGATAGTTTATTTTGCTTTGCAGAAGCTCTTTAGTTTAATTAGACCCGTTTGTCAATTTTTCCTTTTATTTCAATTGCTTTTGGTGCTTCGTCATGAATTCGTTGCCTGTTCCTATGTCTTGAATGGTATTGCCTAGGTTATCTTCCAGAGTTACTATAAACAATAACTGCTAATGCGAATAATGCTGTAATGAACATACTATAGCTTTGTGTTTTACATTTAAGTCTTCATATGGTTTGGCTGTGTCCCCACCCAAATCTCATCTTGAATTGTAGCTCCCATAATTCCCAAATGTCTGGAGGGACTTGGTGGATGGTAATTGAATCATGGGAATTCAGCATTGAATCCCACGCTGTTCTCATGATAGTGAATGAGTCTCATGAGATCTGATGGTTTTGTAAAGGGGAGTTACCCTGCAAATGTTCTGTTTGTCTGCTTCCATGTAAGTTGTGACTTTGCTCCTCCTTCACCTTCCACCATGATTGTGTGGCCTTCCCAGCCATATGGAACTGTGAGTCCATTAAACCTCTGTTTCTTAATAAATTGCCCAGTCTCAGGTATGTCTTTATTAGCAGCATGAGAACAGACTAATATAGTAAATTGGTACTGGGTAGTGGGGCGCTGCAGTAAAGATACCTGAAAATGTGGAAGCAACTTTGGAACTGGGTAACAGGCAAAGGTTGGAACTGTTTGGAGGGCTCAAAGACAGGAAAATATTGGAAAGCTTGGAACTTCCTAGAAACTTGTTGAATGGCTTTGACCAAAATGCTGACAGTGATATGGACAATAAATCCAGGCTGAGGTGGTCTCAGATGGAGATGAGGAACTTGTTGAGAACTGGAGTAAATGCCACCCTTGCTATGCAAAGAGACTGGTGGCATTTTGCCCGTGCCCTAGAGATCTGTAGAACTTTGAACTTGAGAAGGATGATTTAGGGTATTTGGCAGAAGAAATTTCTAAGCAGCAAAGCATTCAAAAAGAAGCAGAGCAGAAAAGTTTGGAAAACTGCAGCCTGACAATGCAGTAGAAAAGAAAACCCCAGTTTTTGGTGAGACATTCAAGCTGGCTGCAGAAATTTGCATAAGTAACCAGAAGCCAAATGTTAGTCACCAAGACAATAAAAATGTCTCCAAGACATGTCAGAGACTTTTATGGCAGCCCCTCCCATCACAGGCCTGGAGGCCTAAAAGGGAAAAATGGTTTCATGGGCTGGGCCCAGGGTCCCCTTGCTCTATGCAGCCTGGGATATGGTGTCCTAAATCCCAGCTGCTTCAGCTCCAGCCATGGCTAAAAGGGGCCAACACACAGCTCAGGCCATTGCTTCAGAAGGTACAAGCCCCAAGCCTTGGTGGCTTACACGAGGTGTTGGGCCTGTGCATGCACAGAAATCAAGAATTGAGGTTTGGGAACCTCCATCTGTATTTCAGAGGATGTACGGAAACACCTGGATGTCCAGGCAGAAGTTTGCTGCAGTGGTAGAGCCCTCATGGAAAAACTCTGCTAGAGCAATGCAGAAGGGAAATGTGGGGTTGCAACCCCCACACAGAGTCCCCACTGGGGCACTGTCTAGTGAAGGAGTGAGAAGGGGGCCACTGTCCTCCATACCCCACAATGGTAGATCCACTGACAGCTTGCACCATGCTTCTAGAAGAGCTGCAGACACTCAATGCCAGCCCATGAAAGCAGCCAGGAGGTAGGCTGTACCCTGCAAAGCCACAGGGGTAGAGTTGCTCAAGGCTGTGAGAGCCTACCTCTTGCTCTCACACATCAGTGTGACCTGGAAGTGAGGCATAGAGTCAAAGGAAATCATTTTGGAACTTTATAGTTTAATGACTGCTCTATTGGATTTCAGACTTGCATGGGGCCTGTAGCCTCTTTGTTTTGGCCAATTTCTCCCATTTGGAACAGGCATATTTACCCAATTGCTGTATCCCCATTGTATCTGTGAAGTAACTAACTTGCTTTTGATTTTACAGGCTCCTAGACAGAAAGGACTTTCCTTATCTCAGATGAGACTTTGGATGGTGGACTTTTGAGTTAATGTTGAAATGAGTTAAGACTTCAGGGTACTGTTGGAAAGGCATAATTGGTTTTGAAATGTGAGGATATGAGATTTGGGAGGGGTCAAGTGTGGTATGATATGGTGTGCCTGTGTCCCCACTCAAATCTCATCTTGAATCATAGCTCCCATAATTCCCATATTTCTGGAAGGGACTCAGTGGGAGGTAATTGAATCATGGAGGGGGTCTTTCCCATGCCATTCTCGTGATAGTGAATAAGTCTCACCAGATCTGATGGTTTTATAAAGGGGAGTTCCCCTGCAAATGCCCTTTGCCTGCCACCATGTAAGTCACGACTTTGCTTCTCCATCTCCTTCTCCTTCTTTCATGATTGTGAGGCCTCCCCAGCCATGTGGAACTGAGTCCATTAAACTTCTATTTCTTTTTAAATTACTCAGTGTCAGGTACATCTTTATTAGCAGTTTGAGAACAGACTAATAAAAGTCTTCAATCCATCTTGAGTTGATTTTGTATATGGTGTAAGCAAAGGGTTCAGTTTCAGCTTTCTGCATATTCGCAGCCAGTTATCCCAGCACCATTTATTGAACAGAAAGTCCTTACCCTATTGCTTGTTTTTGTCAGGTTGGTCAAAGATCAGATAGTTGTGGGTGTGTAGTCTTATTTCTGGGTTTTCTATTCTGTTCCATTGGTCTATGTGTCTGTTCTTGTACAAGTACCATGTTGTTTTGGTTACTGTAGCCCTGTAGTATAGTTTGAAGTCAGGTAGTGTGATGCCTCCAGCTTTGTTCTTTTTGCTTAGTATTGCCTTGGCTTTAGGTCTCTTTTTTTGGTTTTATATGAATTTTAAGATAGTTTTCTCTAGTTCTGTGAAAAATTTCAATGGTAGTTTAATAGGAGTAGCACTGAATCTGTAAATTGCTTTGGGAAGTATGGCCATTTTAATGATATCAATTCTTCCTATCCATGAGCATGGAATGTTTTTCTATTTGTTTGTGTCATCTCTGATTTCTTTGAACAGTGGTTAGTAGTTCCCGTTTTAGAGATCTTTCACCTCCCTTGTTAACTGTATCCCCAGGTATTTTATTCTTTGTGTGGCAATTGTGAATGGAAATTCATTCATGATTTGGTGCTCAGCTTGATTGTTGTTGGTGTATAGGAATGATAATGATATTTACATATTGATTTTGTATTCTGAGACTTTCTATTATAAAGACACATACACAGATATGTTCATTGTGGCACTATTCACAATATCTAAGACATGGAATCAACTCAAATGCCCACCAATTATAGACTGGATATAGAAAATGTGTTACGTATACACCATGGAATACTATGCAGCTATAAAAAGGAATGAGATCATGTCCTTTGCAGGAACACGAATGGAGCTGGAGGCCATTATCCTTAGCAAACTAACACAGGCACAGAAAACCAAACACTGCAAGTCTCACTTATAAGTTGGAGCTAAATGATGAGAACACATGGACACATAGAGGGGAACAACACACACCGGGACCTACTGCAGGGTGGAGGGTGAGACAAGGGAGAGGGTCAGGAAAACCAACTAATGGGTACTAGGCTTAATACCTCAGTGATGCAATAATCTGTACAATGAACCCTTATGACACACGTTTACTTATGTAACAAACCTGCACATTACCCCTGAACTTAAGTTAAAAAAAAATTGTATAAAAATGTTTCTTTATATGGAAATAAGTTCAAACTTTAATAAAAAATTAACAAATTAAGATTGTATTCAAACAATAATTTTTGATTTCTAAAAATGTGAAATTGGATGCACTAGTAGTGATTATCTTTGTGAGATGAGTTATCTGTACCTTCTTTGTGCTTATTTGTAACTTTCTGATCTTTTTACAAGAAACAAATAATACAGCAATAACTCTTACAAGTCTCAAGCTTCTTGATAGGAGCTCAAGCCTGTATATACAATCCCATTTGAGTTTGATCTTTAACCATAATTCCTAGTTATTTTATTTGTCGCTAATTTTGCCAAACACAAATTTGTAGGTAAATGTTTAACATGTATTTAAAGTGAAAATGAAGACCAATCATGTTCAAGAAGCAGATTTCCAGCTGGGCATGGTGGTTTGTGCCTGTAATCCCAGCAATTTGGGAGACCAAGGCAGGCAGATCACTTGAGGTTAGGAGTTCGAGACCAGTCTGACCAACAAGGTGAAACCCCGTCTCTACTAAAAAAATACAAAAAATTAGCCAGGCATGGTGGCAGGCGCCTGTAATCCCAGCTACTTGGGAGACTGAGGTGAGAGAATCTCTTGAACCCAGGAGGCGGAGGTTGCAGTGAGCGAGATTGCGCCACTGCATTCCAGCATGGGTGACAGAGTGAGACTCCATCTCAAAAAAAAGAAAAGAAAAGAAAAAGAAAGAAAGAGATTTCCTTAAACACATAAACACCAATCACTGTGAGCAATAACTGCACATTTTTACAGAAGGAGGATAAAGAGGATCTTTTGTATAATAAGAGTGGTTGGTGAGGGAACTATCTTGGAAATTGCTTTGAAAATTGATTTACAGTCTTTCAAGGAATTATTCCTTGAATGTACTCATCTTATTCTGTCTTTAGGCTCATTTTATATTTGGCAAACATACTGTATCAGTCAGAATTCTAACAGGAAACAGATGGCACAGTCAACAGGATAATTGAGGAGAGTTTGATAAAGGGACAGTTTACAAAGATGAGGGCAGAGCTCCAGAAAAACCGAATGCCTAGGCTGGCAACATCAGAGAGTGACCAGCCTGCCTGGGTAGAAAGAGCAAGAGGGAGGACGTATTATCAGAACCCTGAAAGGGCCACCCGAGAGAAGCAGTGATTTCATAGAACAAAAGTTATTATCCTGGTCATGTAGGACAGCTGTCCTCCATGTTTTGGCTCAGCCTTTCAGGCAGCTTCAATCTCAGGACAGCTCCATATCAACACAAGCTTCCACAATCATCATGGCAGGAGAAGAGCCTGGATAAGAACATGCCAGCTCTTAAATGCTGCTAATTGGAAGTGGTGCATCACTTCTGCTCACATTCCATTGGCCAAAGCAAATTATTTGACATTGCCCACCCAACTTCAAGGGAGTGGGGAAGACAGTCTTCTTATCTACTCAAAAGCAAAGGAGAGGGCCAGGCGCTGTGGCTCATGCCTGTAATCCTAGCACTTTGGGAGGCCAAATCGGTCAGATCACCTCAGTTCAGGAGTTCAACACCAGCCTGGTCAACATGGTGAAACTCCGTCTCTACTAAAAACACAAAAATTAGCTGGGCATGAGTGCCTGTAATCCCAACTACTCAGGAGGCTGAGGCAGCAGAATTGCTTGAACCTGGGAGGTGGAGGTTGTAGTGAGCTGAGATTGCACCATTGCACTTCAGCCTGGGTGACAGAGCAAGACTCGGTCTCAAAAAAAGAAAAGCAAAGGAGAGCTGGAAACACTGGTGAACACCCGAAAAACACAGGCCGAGAGTAACCCGTGTTCTTTTACATTATGCTGCATTCTTTTGTACGAGAAGGAAACTTTTATTGGACAATAATACATGCTCTACAGCTATGCTGTCCAATACACTAGCCATCAGTCGCATGTGGCTACTAAACACTAGAAATGTGTCAAATCTCAATCGAGATGTGTGGTAAGTATAAAACAAATCTCAGATTTTGAAGACTTAGCATGAAAAAAAAAAAACATAAAATAGTTCACTAATGATTTTAAAATATTGAGTACATGTTAAAATGATAATATTTGATATCTTGGGTTAAACACAAATATATTATTAAAAGTAATTTTACCCAGTTTTGCTTTTTAAAATGTTTCTAGAACATTTTTAATTACATATGTGGCTTGCATTTGTAGCTTGCATTGTATTGCTGTTGAACAACCCTGCTCTAAAGAGTCCTCTGGTTCCTAACAGGGTTCTTACTAGAAAGAGGTGAAGAATTACCAAACTCTGCTGGAATTCTCTAGAATAAATTTTTACTTTAATTGATCTTGGAAAAAATTGATTTTTTTCTTTTATCTTAGTGTCTGATTTAAATTTCTTTATACAAGTTCAGTATCATTTTTTCCTCTCTTCCGTAAAGGCACAGCACAGATGGTTCAGAGAGACCATTATTCTATGCAAAGTCTTTTTTATAAAATGTGGTTACATGAAATTCAGTTTCCTTAAAACAAAGGGAGCCATTCCACAAACATGTTGCTTTTCAGTTTCTTACTTTTTCATAGATATTCAACTTGAAGTCTTAAAACTTTTTTTTTTTTTTTTTTTTTTTTTTTACTTGGAGGGAGAGTACAGAGAAGGCCACTCACCTTGCTGTTTCATATATATGTAGAGCTGAAATTGTAAGATGTTCTGAAGTTTTATCGTAAGTTTGGTCTAGCAAAAACTATTGAGTGTCCTGTGCCACAGATGTTCTTCCTCCCCTCCACCCACCCTAGACCCGTCTCCTTCCCCTACACCCGTCTCTCTGCCCTGGAGACTGACTTGGGTGGTCTGTACCAGAAGCCTCTCATCTTTGACTTTTAGTTCTGTTCAGCTAATGGAGAGTTTTGGCCAGAGAGTCAAGGAGGGAGGGGAGCAGGGTCAGAGTGTCTACTCACCTGGTTCCCTCCTGCAAGGTCACCTGGTGCTGAGCATCCAGAGGTGTCAGAAAAAGAGGATTACTGCAAATAAGCCAGGAAGAAAGGATTTAATATAGAAAGAAGAGTTTAGGCAAAAGATGGAGGGCACTAGGATGAGAAGGTCTGGATGAGAGATTCAGAGGGTCAGAGAAAGAATCATAGTCACTCTAGCCAGTGTGCTGGCATCAGGGCTTCCCAGTACAATAGAGCTCATAGAAGAGTCTACAAAGCAATGCATGTTTGGTTATTGAGTGGGACCCAGAAAGGGGAGGTTGTCAAGAAGTCTGTGGAAGCTGCCGCCAAGTAGGGTAGGCTTGAGGCTGATTGGGTGAACAGTGTCAACCCTCAGAGAAACATGCTATATTCAGAGCAAGAAGAGAGAGGGCCAGCGGAGGGGGGCCTGCCAGGAACATGGCATCTCTCTGTCACTGTGTCTGGCCAACATGACCTCCCAAAAGTAATGGTTTTTCCCTCAAGTTCACCTTCCAAATTTCACGTGAATTCTTCTCCTTGGCAAACCCTAACCTGGAACTCTACTGGGAAGGGCATTCAGGAAACTGACTTTCCAGACTCAGACAGGAGCAGAGGTATCAAGCTGACAACAGTCTGGCATAGGGCAATGTGTACCATGACTGAGGGCCATGTTGCTTTAAGGAAGCCTCATTTTCACCACTGCAAGTTCTGGGGTTTGCCTTGGCTCATGCTTTTGGGCCTGAGATGTCCCTTTTCAGATGTTAGGAGTGGTAAAGCTTCCTTGGGTGAATGCCCTATCCCTTGTGATTCCCGAACACTCTGCCCTCCCCTGTGAATAATCTTGATCTGAGGGTGCTGTCTGCATTCCACTGTGACTCAGACTGAGAGTTGGTCCCCTGGCATCTTGTGGGAGGCTATATTAAAACAAGAGGGCTTAGTGTCTCCGCCAGTAACTAAAGGACACAGGAGAGCAACATTTTAAAAAGAGATTTGCTCAAGTCTAGGAAATAAAGCAGCTTTTCCTATCTTTCTGCCTGGTTTTTGTTAAGCCTTTACAATATCTTTTAGGAAAAACAAACTCTTTATAATATTACTAAGTTAAAAAAGAAAGTTATCAGGATGTATTTCGCATGTTATAGTTTATTCTTTAGCTAAGAAATATCAAGATTCCAATCACACATTAAGCTTAACATTCATAACTTCTTGGTCTTCCAAAGTGTACCTTGTACTTCTTTTGGATGGGAGGTTGAAAAACTTCCTTTGTTTCCCCATCCCCAGTTGTTTATCTTATGAGAGGCTTAAACTAGATGATCTCAAGTATCCTTTGTATACTAATAAGGGATATGAAACATTCCCTGTTTCAGTCAAGTTTGTGGAGTATATTGATTGGTAAGGAAAATGTATAGAGATCTTTTTGAAGTACTGGGTGGATATATTGTGAAACAAAATTTACCTCCCCATTTGACTAAGAGAATGAGAGACAAACATTTTCACTAATACCTTTGAAAGCATTGTGTAAAAGAGTGCATGGTTCTAATAGAACCCCAGCCTAGTTCAGGAGTTGGCAAACAATGGCCTATGAGTCAAATCTAGCCTGCTGCTTGTTTTTGTAAGTTAACTTTTATTGAAACAGAGCCATGCTCATCTGTTTACATATTGTCTATGGCTGCTTTCTCACTACCACTACAGAGCTGAGTAGTTGCAACAAAGATTATCTGGCCCACAAAGCTTAAAATATTTACTACCTGGCCCTTAACAGAAAAAGTTTGCCAACCCCTGGTTTAAGTAATAAAATTTGTAAGCAGCTCTCTTCAAGTAAAATTCCCTCTCCAGATTTTTCAGAAAGGATATAACCTGAGATCCTAACAGTTGGTAACTTGAAGTACAAATAAATGTCTATTTTGAATGCATGAAAATTATAGTACCTCGTATAACACGTCAGAGGCAGCCTGATAGCCCTGGGATCTAATCTCAATTTTGTTGTTTACCAGTTTAATGACCTTGTGCAAGTTACCTAATCTATTCTCAGTTGTAAAATCACATGAAAGAGTATGTGGAGTGCCCTAAATTTCTATCCAAAATAATCCAGAAGTGAAGGATTATTGAATATTAATTTTTACATTTTAGAAGGGGGAAAGATCTGAATCTATGGGGTTGGAAGGTTGGAGATGCATCATATGGGTATAGAACTTAGAATGCAATGTACTCTAAATTATTAAACAACCTTTTTCTTCCCGTTGTCCCCATAAAGCCACTCCTTCAACAGAGAAACTCGACTCTCTTAGGCAACATATTGGGAACTGTGCATAGGAGTGAGAAACGCAACAGCAGAATTTAGAATGAATGTAGCCTGGCAACTGTGTGTACCGGGACCCTGGCCAGCAAGGCGTCAGGATAGGTGAGCTCTCAAGCTGTGAAGAACACTACAGTGGGCTCTACAACTGGGCTGTGCAATGGAAGCTTCCAGCTGTGGAGGCAAAAGGAAATTGATCTCTAAACGAGGAACAGACAACCTGCTGAGGAACACCTATGTTCTGGATCTAGAAGGGTTTAGAGACACAACCCAGAGGAAAGCCTCAGGAACACACAAATGTTTAAAAAGACCATCCTTTTGTATTTACTTTCGGAATGAAAGGAGAAATAAATCTAATTCTTCTCTTCTGGCTCTGTAAAGTGCGAAGTCCACCAACACACTTCAGCCTGAGCTGAAATTCAACAGATAAGAAAAGATTCTTAATGATTAATCAGCCCCACCATGGTTCTGGAGCAAGAAAGAGACTTTATTTTCATTTTATAGATGGGGAAACTGAGGCTGTGAGCAGTCAGAACCCCTTTGGGGTCATATAATTTTTCTGTGCAGATTGAGAAAGAATCTCTGGGTCTCTGACTCCTGCTCTACTCTTCTTCTCTAGAACCCGGAACTTGGGTAGAATACACTGGACCTCCTCTGATTTACAACATGACCTTGGCATGCTGGGGAATCTCTCTGTAATTTTGTTCCCTTCTCTGTAAAATGGTTAGAATTCCTGTCTATCTTTCCACATAAAGATATTGAAGTTCAAATGTGATTACAGACAGGAAATCATGATTCAGTGGATTTGGCAGATGCTTATTTTCCTACATAAAATTCACCCTCTTCTTTCTAATTGCTTGCAGCAATCTGCCCAGCTGCAGGGAATAAATCATGACTAAACCACTACAGCTATGGTAGTCCCATGCCCTTTTGCCAGTGGTTGGACTAGATATTTTCACGTGACCCAGACTCCTCAATAAAATCTGGAGGAAAGCCTGAAATGGGTTGTAGAAAACTCTAAGGATAGTCCTGTTATACCTGATGAAAGTCACAGGTGGTAATGTGCAGAAAAGTTTAAGTGTCTGCAAAGGACACTCTCAATGTGCAATGAAGTAAGACGGAAGACAGCAGGGGTGGAGCAAAGCACAAATCAGTTACAAACTCTTACACTGATCCA
>NW_012106441.1:679010-711744 GCF_000951045.1 Mandrillus leucophaeus | reverse complement strand
GCCCTAAATTTCTATCCAAAATAATCCAGAAGTGAAGGATTATTGAATATTAATTTTTACATTTTAGAAGGGGGAAAGATCTGAATCTATGGGGTTGGAAGGTTGGAGATGCATCATATGGGTATAGAACTTAGAATGCAATGTACTCTAAATTATTAAACAACCTTTTTCTTCCCGTTGTCCCCATAAAGCCACTCCTTCAACAGAGAAACTCGACTCTCTTAGGCAACATATTGGGAACTGTGCATAGGAGTGAGAAACGCAACAGCAGAATTTAGAATGAATGTAGCCTGGCAACTGTGTGTACCGGGACCCTGGCCAGCAAGGCGTCAGGATAGGTGAGCTCTCAAGCTGTGAAGAACACTACAGTGGGCTCTACAACTGGGCTGTGCAATGGAAGCTTCCAGCTGTGGAGGCAAAAGGAAATTGATCTCTAAACGAGGAACAGACAACCTGCTGAGGAACACCTATGTTCTGGATCTAGAAGGGTTTAGAGACACAACCCAGAGGAAAGCCTCAGGAACACACAAATGTTTAAAAAGACCATCCTTTTGTATTTACTTTCGGAATGAAAGGAGAAATAAATCTAATTCTTCTCTTCTGGCTCTGTAAAGTGCGAAGTCCACCAACACACTTCAGCCTGAGCTGAAATTCAACAGATAAGAAAAGATTCTTAATGATTAATCAGCCCCACCATGGTTCTGGAGCAAGAAAGAGACTTTATTTTCATTTTATAGATGGGGAAACTGAGGCTGTGAGCAGTCAGAACCCCTTTGGGGTCATATAATTTTTCTGTGCAGATTGAGAAAGAATCTCTGGGTCTCTGACTCCTGCTCTACTCTTCTTCTCTAGAACCCGGAACTTGGGTAGAATACACTGGACCTCCTCTGATTTACAACATGACCTTGGCATGCTGGGGAATCTCTCTGTAATTTTGTTCCCTTCTCTGTAAAATGGTTAGAATTCCTGTCTATCTTTCCACATAAAGATATTGAAGTTCAAATGTGATTACAGACAGGAAATCATGATTCAGTGGATTTGGCAGATGCTTATTTTCCTACATAAAATTCACCCTCTTCTTTCTAATTGCTTGCAGCAATCTGCCCAGCTGCAGGGAATAAATCATGACTAAACCACTACAGCTATGGTAGTCCCATGCCCTTTTGCCAGTGGTTGGACTAGATATTTTCACGTGACCCAGACTCCTCAATAAAATCTGGAGGAAAGCCTGAAATGGGTTGTAGAAAACTCTAAGGATAGTCCTGTTATACCTGATGAAAGTCACAGGTGGTAATGTGCAGAAAAGTTTAAGTGTCTGCAAAGGACACTCTCAATGTGCAATGAAGTAAGACGGAAGACAGCAGGGGTGGAGCAAAGCACAAATCAGTTACAAACTCTTACACTGATCCAGCATGTATTTATGGTGTGCCCATGTGTTAGGCACTGGAAACATATCAGAGAACAAAACAGACCAAAATTCCTGGGTGCCATGGAAGTTACATTCTAGCAAGGTGAAACAAGAGAAATAAGTACAACATGCAGTATATTGGTGATAAGAGCAAAAGAAACAAATGAAGCAGAAATGGGGATGTGAATGAATTAGGGCATTGAGATTTTAGGTAGGGTAGTGAAGGATGTCCTCCTGAAGAAGGCAGCTTTTGCATAAAGCCTGAAGGAAGTGAGGAAGTGAGCCATGGTGGAATCTGGAGTCAGAGCAGCCCTCTCAGAGGAGACAGTGAGGAGGCTGGTGTGGCTGGAATGGAGTGAGCCATGAGGGAGGAGTAGAAATTGTGATTAGTGGTATTCAGAGCCATGTCAGTTGTGCGAACCCTCGAAAGCACTGTGGCTCTTACTCTGAGTCACACAGGAATCCAGGGGAAGGTTTTGGACAGAGAGATGTGGACAAATCTTCATCTTAGCAGGATCTTTCTAACAGCTTTGTGCAAGCAGGCTGAAGAGGCACAAGGACAGAAATGAACCACATAGGAGGATATTTAATATAGGTGAGAGTCATTGGCAGCTTCAGCCAGAGTGGTAGCTTGGAAAGGTAAGAAGTTGTCCAGAATCTGGATATAGTTGAAGACAGAGTTGGCAGGATCTATTAAATATAATAGTGGGGTTTGAGGAAGTTGAGGATGACTCCAAGGTTTTTGATTTAAGCACCTAGAGTGATGGAGTCTGGAAGATTATAGGAACATCAGGATTTGGAGGTAAGGCCAGAACCTTGCTTTTCATCTTGTTTGAGATGCCCATTAGTCATCTAAGTGGACATGTCAAGCAGGTCGTTGGATAACAAGCTAACAAATTGGGCATTTAGTTGCATGGAAGAAACACCAGAAATGAGTCACGGGGAAGCATCTGACTCGCTGTGTGAAAAGCAGGATAATTTCTTCAAACCTCAATTTCCTCATCATTGAAATGGGAGTAACAACCAGTGTTGTGAAGGTTTGATAAGATGATAAAAGGACCTAGCACAATTTTTTTGAGGAATAAACAGTAAATAATATTATTCATTACTTACTATTTTTACATTTTCCTGCCTGAGTAGAATCTACAGAAAATTAAGTCACATGACCTACCATTTAGTTTCCTTGTCCTAAGAATGAAAGAATCTCTGAGTATTTTTGATGGGCTTGGTGACTTACAATTTCTTATAGCTGTCACATAGGTCTGGGGTAAAGATGCAATTTTTTTTTCTGTTTTAGAGATGAGGAAACGGACTCAAGTAAAATAACTTTCCCAAAGTTACACAACTAGTGTCATCTTTGAAGATCAGTTTTTCAATTATTTTAACTTAACACATTGCATATTTAAGAACCTCAAATATATCTACTTTTTACTGACACCGATTTTTAAAAAATGAACATTTTCCCTCCATGTTGATAAATAATTTTTAGGAAGAGGTTCTCAAAATTTAGTTTTCAGAGAACAAAAGTCTAGAGTAGATAATTCTTACCTACAATAGGAATTAGTGCAAGTATGGATGTTTCATAACGAATGATGATAACCCTCTGGGTTTACACTTATTGGATATATCCACTTGACAAATGGCATAGTGATTATCCAACACTTCCCCATGTAGGTTGATCCAGAGTAACAAATGGTCATACTGCCCAAAGTAATTTATAGATTCAATGCTATGCTCATCAAGATACCATTGACTTTCTTCACAGAATTAGAAAAAGCTACTTTAAATTTCATATGGACCCAAAAAAGAGCCCCTATAGCCAAGACAATCCTAAGCAAAAAGACCAAAGCTGGAGGCATCATGCTATCAGACTTCAAACTATACTACCAGGCTGCAGTAACCAAAACAGCATGGTACTGGTACCAAAACAGATATATAGACCAATGGAGCAGAACAGAGGCCTCAGAAATAATACCACACATCTACAACCATCTGATCTTTGACAAACCTGACAAAAACAAGCAATGGGGGAAGGATTCCCTATTTAATAAATGGTGTTGGGAAAACTGGCTAGCCATATGCAGAAAACTGAAATTGGACCCCTTCCTTATACCTTATACAAAAATTAACTCAAGATGGATTAAAGACTTAAAGGTAAGACCTAAAGCCATAAAAACCCTAGAAGAAAACCTAGGCAATACCATTCAGGACATAGGCATGATCAAAGACTTCATGACTAAAATATCAAAAGCAATGGCGACAAAAGCCAAAATTGACAAATGGGATCTAATTAAACTAATGAGCTTCTGCACAGCAAAAGAAACTATCATCAGAGTGAACAGGCATCCGACAGAATGGGAGAAAATTTTTGCAATCTATCCATCTAACAAAGGGCTAATATCCAGAATCTACAAAGAACTTAAACAAAATTATAAGAAAAAAAAAAAAAACATCAAAAAGTGGGTGAAGGATATGAACAGACACTTCTCAAAAGAAGACATTTATACAGCCAACAAGCATTTGGAAAAAAGCTCATCATCACTGGTCATTAGAGAAATGCAAATCAAAACCATAATGAGATACCATCTCACACCAGTTAGAATGGTCATTTAAAAAGTCAGGAAACAACAGACGCTGGAGCGGATGTGGAGAAATAGGAATGCTTTTACACGGTTGGTGGGAGTGTAAATTAGTTCAACCATTGTAGAAGACAGTGCAGCAATTCCTCAAGGATCTAGAACCAGAAATACCATTTGACCCAGCAATCCCATTACTAGGTATATACCCAAAGGATTATAAATCTTTCTACTATAAAGACACATGCACATGTATGTTTATTGCAGCAATGTTCACAATAGCAAAGACTTGGAACTAATCCACATGCCCATCAATAGCAGACCAGATAAAGAAAAAGTGGCACATAGACACCGTGGAATACTGTGCAGCCATAAAAAAGGATAAGTTCATGTCCTTTGCAGGATCATGCATGAAGCTGGAAACCATTATTCTCAGCAAACTAGCACAGGAACAGAAAACCAAACACCACATGTTCTCACTCATAGGTGGGAGGTGAACAATGAGAACACATGGACACAGGGAGGGGAACATCACACACCAGGGCCTGTCAGAGGGTGGGGGACTAGGGGAGGGATAGCATTAGGAGAAATACCTGATGTAGATGACGAGTTGATGGGTGCAGCAAACCACCACAAAATGTGTATACCTATGTAAAAAATCTGCACATTCTGCACTTGTATCCCAGAACTTAAAGTAAAACAAAAATAAAAAAATAATAAATTAAATAAAAAAATAAATAAATAAATAAATAAAAGCTAGCAAAATTGTAAAAACTAAGTACCCACCAGTAAATGTTTAAATTATGCTTAGCCCTATCATGCTCTATGTCATTATGGAGTGCTTAAGAAAAACATAATAGGCCAGGCATGGTGGCTTACGCCTGTAATCCTAACACTTAGGGAGGCCATGGTGGGCAGATCACCCGAGGTCAGGTGTTTGAGACCAGCCTGGCCAATATGGCAAAACCTCGCCTCTACTAAAAATACAAAAATTAGCCAGGTGTGGTGGCGCATGCCTGTAATCCCAGGAGACTGAGGCAGGAGAATCACTTGAACCTGGGAGGCAGAGGTTGCAGTGAGCTGAGATCACGCCACTGCACACCAGCCTGGGTGATAGAGTAAGACTCTGTCTCAGAAAAAAAAAAGAAAAAGAAAAGAAAAGAAAAACGTAATAATACAGAAATTGTGGTAAATAGAATAAAGGCAAGCTAAGACTAATATTATACAAGATGCTCTGGCCTACAGGAAATATGCATGCATTAGAAAAAATACCTTGTATTGTATTTCCTTTTATTGTGTTTCCTTTTGTGTTCCCAGTGGCTGATATTTCCCTATTCTTATAACAGTCAATGGCTTGTGTGTTTACATGTGCAAGACCCTGCATTTAGTATTTTACAGATATCCTTATTTAAACATTAACCATAGGATGAGATTATATCTTTTTTTAAACCATTACCATGAATAATTTTATTTTTTTAGCACAGACTATTGTAAGTGGATGACCAGTTTTCATCCTTTTTATTTAAACAGCTTTATTGTGGCATATTTTACATATCACAGAATTCATCTATTTCAATACAATTCAGTGATTTCTAGTAACCTTACCAAGAAGTGCAGTCATCACCATAGTCCAGTTTTATAACATTTTTATTTCCCTACTAAGCTCCTTTGTGTCTCTTTACAGTTAATCCCCATTTCTACTCCCAGCCCCAGACAACCACTAATTTAATTTCTGTCTCTATATTGCCTTTTCTGGACATTTTATGTAAATGGAATTATACATTATGTGGTCCCTTGGTCTTTTGCACCTGGCTTCCTTCACTTAGTATAATGGTTTTGAGTTTTGTCTATTTCATAGCACAGCAGCAGTTTATTCCTTTTTATTACTGAGCAAATCTCCCAGTATAGTGAATATACCAGCTTTTGTCTATCCATTCACCAGATGATGGACATTTAAGTTGTTTACAGTTTGGGGATATTATAAATAGATACCATTTCTTAGATGAAGCAACTGTGGCCTCCAAGAAGGTCAGTGACTCTCCCCAGATTGCACAGCTACTCAATGGCAGAGCCAGTGTTTGGATCCAAGCTTACCCAACTCCAAAACCCAATCGCTCTGTTTATCGTTAGAATTAGGTGATGACTTTTGTCCTTTATACTTTTGTTTCTATACATCTTATGACATATATTTTATAATTTAAAATTTTGTTAGAAGTGTTTAAATATCTTTAAATTGTGACCAATAAAGCTATGATGTGTTACCTCTTCCAGGGATAGTCAGATTTTACGGATAAAGTGTTAGCTTTATTCCTTCAGTAAAGCTGCCACATTTCAGCCCTCAACAAAAGATCAACCAAAGGCAGGGACCATGGTAGCAGGCTAGCTACCCCAGAGACGCCTTGCAGGTTTACCTCTGCTGCAGCCTTCTGGACTCTGTGCTAGCACTGCTGTAGAACTGCTCAGGGTCCTCCTGGAATCATAAGACATCCAGGGCTTCTGTTTGAAGCTGAAGGTTAAAGATGAGGCCAGAACAAGCTGAGTGATAGGAATAAAGTCTTCCTCAATGAAAACTTTTTCTGATCAATCTGTCTTTTATGAAGTCAGACAAAAGTTGACTAAATCCTGATATTTTTACTTGTTTGTTTTTCAATGCTTGGAAATGTTTTACTGAGTATAGGCGTTTTTCTGTGGGTCTTAACAGCAGTTACTCTTTATATATTTTTAATCATCTTAAAACACACCTAATGTAAAATTTACCATCTTGGCCAGTTTTAACTGTACAATTCAGTGGTATGAAACGTATTCATAATGTTTAATAATCACCACCATCTGGTTCCATAACTGATTTTCATCTTATAAAGCTGAAACTCTACACATATTGAAAAGTAACTCCTTATTTCTCCCACTCCCCAGCCCCTGGCAACCAGTCTATATGTTTCTATGATTCTGACAACTCCAAATACCTCATAAAAATGAGATCAGGCAGTATTTCTTTTTGTGATTGGTTTATTTCAATTAGCATAGCATGCTCATAGTTCATCCATGTTGTAGCATATGTCAGAATTTCCTTCCTTCGTCAGCCTGAATAATATTCCACTGTATGTGTATACCACAATTTGCTTATCCATTCATCTGTTGAATGGACACGGGCTGCTCCATGTTTTAGCGACTGTGAATAGTGCTGCTCTGAACATGGGTGATAAATTTCTCTTTGAGACTTTGTTTTCAATTATTTGGACATATACCAAGAAGTGAAATTGCTGGATTGCATGGTTATCTGTTTTTAATTTGTTGATGAACTGCCATACTCTTTTCAGCAGTAGCTATACCACTTTACATTCCCACTAGCAGCGCTCAAGGGTTCCAATTTTCCACTTCCTCCGCATCCTCACCAACACTTATTATCTGTTTTTTGACAGTAGCCTTTCTAGCAAGTGCAAAGTGGTATCTTATTACAATTAAGATTTGTATTTTTCTAATGATTAGTGATGTTGAGCATCTTTTCATGTGCTTATGGCCATTTGATTATTCTCTTTGGAGAAATGTCTATTCAAGTCCTTTGCCCATTTTTGAATTAGTTTTTTTGTTGTTGTTGAGTTTTAAGAGTTCTTTATATATTCTGGACATTAATCCCTTTTCAGATATATGATTTGCAGATATTTTCTTCTATTTGTGCTTTGCCTTTTTTCTCTGTTGATATTGTCTTTTGATTTATAAAATTTTAAAATTTTCTTAAAATCCAATTGTCTGTTTTTCTTTTGTCACCTGTGCCTTTGGTATTATATTCAAGAAATCATTGCCAAACCAATGTTGCAGAACTTTTGCCCTATGTTTTCTTCTAAGCATTTTATAGTTTAGTTCTTACATTTAGGTCCTTGGTCCATTTTGAGTTAATTTTTTCATATGATATTGGGTAAGGGTTCAACTCCATTCTTTTGCATATGGATATTCAGTTTTCTTAGCATCATTTGTTGAAATGATTGTTCTTTCCCCATTGAATGGTCTTAGCAGCCTTGTCAAAAATCGTTTGATGATATATATGAGGGTTTATTTTTGTGCTCTGTATTCTATTCCATTGGTCTGTTTGTCTGTCTTTATGCCAATAACATAGCAGTAAGTTTTGAAATCAGGAAGCATGAGTCCTCCGGGTTTGTAATTTTTCAAGAATGTTTGGCTATTTGGGGTCCCTTGAGACTCCATATGAATTTTAGAATGGATTCTTCTATTTCTGCAAAAAAAGAAAAGTCATTGGTATACTGATAGAGATTGCGTTGAATCTGTAGATTGCTCTGGATTTATATTGACATCTTAGCAGTATTATCCTCCATTCCTTGGACATGGGATGTGTTTCAACTTATTTAGGTCTTTAATTTCTTTCAGTAATATTTTGTCGTTTTCATTGTACAAGTCTTTCACCTCCTTGGTTATTTCCTAAGTATTTTATTATTTTTGATGTTATCATACATGGAATTGTTTTTGTAATTTGCTTTGCAGATTGTTCATTGTCAGTATATAGACTTCCAACTGATGTTTGTATGTTGACTTTGTATCCTACTACTGTGAAGAATTCCTCTATTAGCTCTAAAAGCTTTTTGTGAAATTTTTAGGGTTTTCTGCATATCATATTATCTTTGAACAGAAATGATTTTATTCTTCCTTTTTAGTTTGGATGATTTTTGTTTTTCTTGACTAATGTTTCAGGCTAGAACGTCCAGTACTATGTTAAGTAGAAATGGCGAAGGTAGGCATCCTTGCCTTGTTCCTGATCTTCGAGGAAAGGTTTTTGTCTTCTACCATTGAGTATGACGTTTGTTTTAAATTTTTCATATACGGTTTTTATTATGTTGGGATAATAGGTAATAGGAATATCCTTCTATTCCTAGTTCATTAGAATGTTTTTATTATGAAAAGGGTTGATTTTTGTCAAATGCTTTTTCTGCATTTGTTGAGATAATTGTGGTATTTTTTCTTTATTATTTTAGCATGATATATTACATTGATTGATTATTATATGTTGAAACATCCTTGCATTCCAGAAATTAATCCCACTTGGTACATAATCTTTTTAATATGCTGCTAAATTTGGTTTGCTAGTATTTTGTTGAGAATTTTTGCATCAATGTTCTTAAGGAATATTAGTCTGTAGTTTTTGTTGTCTCTTTGTCTGGCTTTGGTATCAGAGTAATGCTGGCCTCACTGAATTAGTTAGAAAGTGTTCCCTACTTTTCAGTTTTTTGGGAAAATTTGAGAAATACTGGTATTAGTTCTTCTTTAGTTGTTTGCTAGAATTCCCCAGTGAAGCCATCAGGTCCAGGCCTTTTCTTTGTTTAGGATTTTTTTTTTTATTACTGACTCAATCTCCTTACAAGTTATAGGTCTATTCAGATTTTCTATTTCTTTCTGATTTAGACCTGGTAGTTCTTGAGTTTCTGAGAATTTCCTCATTTCATTTAGATTATTCAGTTTGTTGGTGTACAATTGTTCATAGTACTCTCTAATAATCATTTTAATTTCTTAAAAAGATAATACTGAATCAGTAGTAAGTTCTCCTTTTATTTTTAATTTTAGTAATTTGAGTCTTTTCTCTTTTTTTTATCCATCAAGCTAAAAGTATTTCAATTTTTTTTTCTCTTTTCAAAGACCCAACTTTTGGTTTCACTGATTTTCTTTATTGTTTTCTATTTTCTATTTATCTCCGCTCTAGTATTATTTTTTCTTTCTTCTACTAGCTTTGGGTTTAGTTGTAAAGTTAGGTTTTTGATTTGAGATCTTTCTGGTTTTTAATGTAAGTATTTATAGCTATAAATTTACTTCTTAGTATTGCTTTCCCTTCATCCCTTAAGTTTTCGGAATGGTGTCTTTTTAAAATTTATATCTAAGTATTTTCAAATGTTCCTGTGATTTCCTCTTTGTTCCATTGGTTGTTTAATAATGCATTTTTTAGTTTCCACAAATTTTTAATTTTCCAGTTTTACTTCTTTATCAATTTCTAATGTCATCTCCTTGTGTCAGAGAAAATACTTTTTTGTTTTCAGACTGAATCTCGCTCTGTTGCCGAGGCTGGAGTGCAGTGGCACAATCTTGGCTCACTGCAGCCTCTGCCTAGTGGGTTCAAGCGATTCTCCTGCCTCAGCCTCCTGAGTAGCTGGGACTACAGGCACGTGCTATGACGCCCGGCTAGTTTTTTGTATTTTTAGTAGAAATGGAGTTTCACCGTGTTAGCCAGGATGGTCTTAATCTCCTGATCCTGTGATCTGCCTGCCTCGGCCTTCCAAAGTGCTAGGATTACAGGTGTGAGCCACCACGCCCAGTCAGAAAATAGTTTTTTTGATAGTCATTCTTTTAAATCTATTGAGACTTAATTTGTGGCCTAACATATAGTCTATTTTGGAAAATGCCCCACATGCCCTTGAGAGAAATGTTCATGCTGTTGTTGTTGGGTAGAGTGTTCTGTATATGTCTGCTAGCTCTAATTCATTTATTGTGACGTTTGTCTTCTATTTCCCTACTTTTCTTTTCTCTGGTGACCTATTCATTATTGAGAGTGGGCTACTGAAGTGTTCAACTATTATCGTAGAACTATTTCTCCCTTGAATTCTGTCTGTTTATGCTTCATAGAGTTTGATAGTCTGTCATTTGGTGCATAAATGTTTATAATGATTGTGTATTCTTGATGTATTAAATCTTTTATTAATATATAATGTCCTTTAACTCTTGTAAGCTTATTGTCTGATGTTAGTATAACCACCTCTGCTCTCTTTCAGCTACTATTTTCATGGAATATCTTTTTCCATTCTTTTACTTTCAATCTATTTGTGTCTTTGGATCTAAAATGAGTCTCTTGTAGATAGCAAATAGTTAGATCATGTGTTTTTAATCCCTTCTGCTAATCTCTGTCTTTTCACTAGAAAGTTTAAGCCATTTGTACTTAAAGTGGTTAGTGATGAGGAAGGACTTACTTCTGTCATAATGTTATTTATTATCTGCCTTATAGCTTTTTGATCTTTATTTTATGCATTACTGTCTTATTTTATGTTTAGTTTATTTTTATAGTGAAATGTTTACATTCCTTTCTCATTTCCTTTTGTGTATATCCTACAGCTATTTTCTTTGTGGTTACCATGGGGATTACATTTAACATCCTAAAGTTATGACACTCTAATTTGATTTTATAAAAGTTTAACTTCAATAACATACATAAAGTCTGCTCCTTTACAGCTTTGCTTTTATCTCCTTAGTGATGTCACAAAATTACATCCTTGTACATTGTGTACCCCAAAACATAAACTGACAATTCTTCTAAATGCATCAATCTCTTAAATTATGTAGAAAATAGTGTGAAGTTACAAACCAACATTACAATAATTCTAATTGTTAGACTAATAATTGTGTTTTAAAATGTATTAATCTCTTAAATCATGTGGAAAACAAAAAGTGGAATTATAAAGCATTGTTACAATATATTAGCTTTTATCATTGCTCATGTATTTACCTTTATTGATATCTTTGTTCCATTATACAGCTTTGAGTTACTGTCTGCTGTGCCATAATTTCACCCTGTAGAATTCCTTGAGCATTTCTCACAGGGCAGGTCTACTAGTAACAGACTCCTTCAGCTTTTGTGTATTTGAGAACACCTTAATTTCTCCCTCACTTTTGAAGGACAGTTTTGCCAGATATGGGATTCTTGGTTCACAGTTGTTTTTTTTCTTTTAGCACATTGAATGTATTAGCCCACTGCCTTCTTACCTCCAAAGTTTCTGATTTGGAATTTGCTGACAATCTAATTGAGGGTCAACTGTATTTAAAGAGTTCTTTGACTCTTGCTGCCCTCAAGATTCTCTTTGACTTTTGAAAGTTTAATTATAATGTGTCTTGGTGTCGTTCTTTTTGAGTTCATCTTACTTGTAGTTTGTTAATCTTCTTGAATGTTTATATTCATGGTTTTCAACAAATTTGGAAAGTTTTCAGCCATTATTTTTTCACGTATTCTCTCTGCCTCTTTCTCTCTCTCTTCTGCTTCTTGGACTCCCACAATATGTTTGTTGGTCCACTTGGTGGTGTCCCACAGGTCCTTTAGACACTGCTTTTTTTTTCAATCTTTTTCTTTCTGTTCCTCAGACTTGATATTTTCTACCATCAAGTTCACTGATTCTTTCTTTTGGTTGCTTAAATCTAACTTTGAATCCCTCTAATAAATGTTTAATTTTAGTTATATATTTTGGCTCCAGAATTTCTTTTTGGTTTCCTTTTAGGTTTTTAATACCTTTTTGATACTTTCATTTTGTCCATATGTTGCTTTCTTCTGCTTTCTTGACTTCTTTTTTTGGTTGGTTGGTTGGTTTGATACAGGGACTGCTCACTTTGTCGCTCAGGCTGGAGTACAGTGGCATGATCTCAGACCACTGCAACTTCTGCCTCCCAGGCTCAAGCAATTCTCCTGTCTCAGCCCCCCAAGTAGCTGGAGCTACAGGTGTGGCAACTGCACTCAGCTTTTTTTTTTTTTTTTTTTTTTTTTTTGTAGAAACGGGGTTTTGCCATGTTGCCCAGGCTTTTCTCAAACTCCTAAGCTCAAGTGATCCACCTGCCTTGGCCTCCCAAACTGCTGAGATTACAGGTGTGAGCCACTGCACCCAGCCATGCCTTCTAGACTTTCTCCACATCTCCCATTAGTCCTTTGAGCATCCTTAAGACAGCTGTTTTAAAGTCTTCATTTAGTAAATCTGCCATCAGGTCTTTTTTGGAGGGAAGTTTCTGTTGATTTATTTTTTTTCCTTTGAAATGGTCACACTTTCCTGTTTCTTTGTTTGACCTTGTAATATTTTTAACTGGACATTCGAATCTAATAATGTGATAATTCTGGCAATCAGATTCTCCTCTTTCCCTGTGGTTTGCTATTGTTTCCTTTGTTGTTTTTTGGTTTTAGTTTTTTAAATATTTGTAGGTTCTCTCTGCCAAGGATCAGCCTGAGGTATAAAATTAAGGTCTTCTTAGGTCTTTTCGGAGCCTGCACCTTTCCCTGGGCATGTGTGGTCTCTTTCTAATTTTCCTTGTATTTGCAGTTGCTTTTGAATGTTCTAGTCTTTAATGTCTATCCCCTGAAAGTGGGGGAAAAAACATGAAAGGAAGGGGAAGAAAGGACAATTGCCTTTTAAATTCCTGGAAGTTACTTCAGCCAGAGATGGAGGGGTTGGCAACAATGGTGGTGGGGTCAGGAGATAGAACAACAGTGGCCCCTCTCTTTTTCTGCACCTCTGTGATCAGAAGCAGCAATCAGTGATTAGAATGGAAATCTCTGATGTTTGGATGACATAGCCCTTTATGTTCACCCTAGCTCCTGCAAGTTTTCTGCAAGCTACTTCAGGGACATGTGTGCAATGTTACAGGCATGACTACCTGCCATGGGGCTGAAGGTGAGAGATGGGTAGCTGCTACTGTGCTAAGAATTAAAATTGATCAGAATTAAATGTCCTTTACTGTCTAAGCTTCCTCTGGAGCTTCAAGCCTTCAAAATAGACCCCAGAGCTTCAGAATAGCTACATCAGACATATTTTGCCAGTAAAATTGTTGTCTAGGTGGGGTAACAGATTCCTGGTGCTTCCTACTTTGTCACTTCCTCAGAATCCTCTCTTTTTATATGTGTTGTGTCACTAAAGATATGCATTTTAGTTAAATTTGAAAATATAGATCAATGTGGTATGGTAGCCAGACTCCAAGATGGCCCCCATCTCCAGATATTCATACTCCTAGACGGTCTCTTACTATATTATACCTGAGTTGTCTTGTATATACAATGGAATATGCAAAAGTAATGTGTTACTGCTAGCAACTAGGTTATAAAAGATACAGCAGGCTGGGAATGGTGGCTCATAGTTATAATTCCAGCAGTTTAAGGGAGGCCAAAGTGAGAGATCCACTTGAGGTCAGGAGTTTGAGATCAGCCTAGGCAACATAGCTGGACCCTGTCTCTACAAAAAAAAAAAATGGAAATTAGCTTGGCATGGTGGCATGTACCACTAGTCCTAGCTCTCAGTAGCTCTCAGGAAGCTGAGGTGGGAGGATTATTTGAGCCCAGGAGTTCAAGGCTGCAATGAGCCATGATTGTACCACTGGATTCCAGCCTGGGTGTCACAGCAAGATCCTGACTACAAAAACAAACAAACAAAAAAGCAAAAAAAAAAAAAAGAAGAAGAAGAAGAAGAGAGGCATTGCAGCTTCTGTCTTGGTCTCTCTTTCTCTCAATCTATCTCTCTTGGATCACTGGCTCTGGAGGAAACCATGTCATCAGCAGCCTTATGGAGAGGTTTCTGTGGTAAGGAACTAAAGCCTCTTGCCAGCAGCCATAAGACCGAACTTTGAAGAGGATCCTCTAGCCTCAGCTGTCACCTAAACTACAGCCTTACTAGAGATCCTGAATCAGAGCCAATCAACTTAATTGCTTCTCAGAAACTCTATGAGATAATAAATGTTTGTAGCTTTAAGCTACTACATTTGGGGGCAATATGTTATATATCAATAGACAACTAATACTTAGGGGGAAATTAACCCATAATTTCATAGCCCAGAAATTACTGTTAACATTTTGTACGTAAAATGTTCTCTCTTTTTCTGTGCTTTACAAATAGTTAAAGAATATGAATATAGAAGCTGTCGTGAAAAACAGTATGACAGTTCCTCAAAAATTAAACAGAATTACTATATGCACCAGTTATTCCACTTCTAGGTATATACCCCAAAGAATTAAAAGCAGGAACTCAAAGATATATTTGTACACCCATGTTTGAGTAGCCTTATTCACAATAGCCAAAATTAGAAACAACCAAGTGTCCATCTATGGATGAATGGATAAACAAAATGTGGAATATACAGATAATGGAATAGTGTTTAACTTTAAAAAGGATACATCTCTTTTGGGCATCTCTTCTCTCTCTGTCTCTCTGTGTCTCTATTTCTTTGTCTCACTATTTCCCTTTGTCTCTTTCATGATTTTAATTGTAGAATTTAAGAGCCTTTCTCTTTACAAAAATCAAGCTTCAAAAAAACATGAGTGGAGTGGGGTACAGGAAAAATTTCCCTTATTTGATTTGTTTTTTCCCCTTCTCTAGCAGATTGAGAAGCTTTCATGCTTTCTCTCCAGTTAGCTTGAGATTTTATTACCAATAAAGTGTCACTCAGTGCTGTTTAGAGCCTTACACCATTTGTAGGCTCACTATGGGCACATTTGTATTGCCGATGTACAATCTGTGGGTTAGAAGTAAAAAATGCTAATAGAGCCTTGAGAAGCCTCCTTGCAGTGATAAGGGTTATCCTGGAGGACAGAGGCATCCTAGCAGGCTGGCTCCCTGGGAACGCAGATGGAGCTCGAGAGGAGTGGATTCAGGACCGTTCCTGTGAGTGGAGAAGAGGTTTCAAAGAGGTTTTTCTGAAATTTCATTCTCTGGTTTGTTTGTGTGCTGTACAGGTAAGATTGACCACCTGTTTGGGGCTAAGCCTCCCAGGGAGGATGTGCTCTGGCAGAGTCACCAGGGGGCAGGGTAATATTTCTTTCCATCACACTTTATTTTGCAGGTTTAGAAACTTGATTTTATCAGAGGTGCATAACATGGTTTGTTTATTTACCAAACTCGAAAGAGCCTGATTTGTATAAAGGGTCCACCTTAGAATTTCCACCAAACAGCACCTATCAGGTGGGCCATGTTAACACATTTCCTTATTGATAGGTAGTGGGTTGGGATTTTTTCCTCTTAGGATTTTGGGCTTTGGAGTCAAACATGCAAAGGTACAATAGCTTCTAATCTTAGAGAAGCTACTTGAACTTCAATTTCCTCCCCAGTAAACTAGAAAAAAAAAATACATTGTAAGATTATCAGCAATACATGTAATACAGTACATAAAGTATCTAGCACAGTTAGTACCGCTCGCAGTAAGCTCTTCATCTTTTTCCTCTTCCTAGATGAGATTAAGGGGTTTGTAATCAAGTCATAAAACCCAGGGCAGCCACCCACACAGGCATGTACTTAATAAGCCAGTCAGAGTGCTCAAGTCCAGCTAGGCCTGGCATGCTGTTCCCTGGACAGGGTTGGTATTCAGTCCAGCAAATGTATGAGGCATGTATGGTGTCAAACACTGTGGAGGACACAACAGTGTCCAAGTCATAGTTCCTGCCCTCTGAAAACACATGTGCATCCACAGAAGCCTACAGGATTTACATTCAAGTGATTAAAATCTCACCCAAGACTTGTGCTTCTCAAAGTGTGAATCCTGGGCCTCTGGCAGCCTGACAGAAAGTGACTGTCACATTCACAGACTTCTTGCAGACAACGTAGGTAGTTGGAAAAATCTCTTAGAAACCCTAATTTATCCATATCTAAATATAAGTATATAGCATATAGTTTAAGGAATAAGGAATAGAACTCAAATAGTTTTCTTAACTTGTACCATTGATCTTAAAGAAAATTTAAAAAACTATCATGGGGAAGGATCTGAAGTTTACGATAAAAAAATGACAGGTCAAATCTCTCCTCCTGTTTGATTTGGGAACATGGGTCATCACCCTGTGATACACCTGGTGTGCTATGATTTTCAAGAATAAGGAATGTTAGATTTCACAGTTGCTTGCTGTATGGAATCTGAAAGTTGCTGAGGTCCTTAGTCTGCTGGTTGCCTGCCAGTCTCAGCATAGGTTGTGTTGGTGCCTGAATGATTTTCCCTATTCAGATATATTTTTGTTAACTTTGATATGGTATCTCTTTTATTTTGAGACAGAGTCTTAGTCTGTTACTCAGGCTGGAGTTTGGTGGCAAAATCTCAGCTCACTGCAGCCTCCGCCTCCTGGGTTTGATTCTCCCACCTCAGCTTCCCGGGTAGCTGGAATTATAGGCATGCACCATTACGCCTGGGCTAATTTTGTATTTTTAGTAGAGACAAGGTTTCACCATGTTGGCCAGGATGGTATTGAACTCCTGACCTCAAATGCTTCACCCACCACAGCCTCCCAAAGTGCTGGGATTACAGGTGTAAGCCACTGTGCCTGACCCAGATATGGTATCTCTTGATGCCCCGTCGGTATCCTAGAAGTCAGGGTCCCCTGATCTCCTGGGCCTGCACCCCTATATGAATGGAGAAGGAAAGCAAGCTGTATGGTCTGCAGAATTATTTGACTGACTAGTTTGGTATTCTTAATTTAAATTCATTGTCCTTAAACAAGGTGCTAATGTTCTCCACATATTATGCAACAGCACCACTTTGTTTTCTGCTGTGTTTCCTGAGACATTTGAGTTCTTCATCTTGGCTTTTTGGTAATCAAAGCTTTCCCAGTCCAGCTGAATCTTTCTTTCTAGGCCTGTCAGTACCTAAAGTCCTTCCCTATTACCAGCTTGATAGTTGATATTCCTTGAGGAATAACCCAAGGTCTCTGTGTCTTTACTAGGTCTGTTTCTTTTTTTTTCTTTTTTCTTTCTTTTTTTTTTTTTTTTGCCTTATCAACTATTTTATTGACTTTTTTGTTAATATGACAGTGGATGATTTTTTTTATACTTTAAGTTCTAGGGTGCATGTGCACAACGTGCAGGTTTGTTAGTTTCTTTTGGGTAGAATGCCTCTCCTGTTCCTTTGTCCAACCTGACCATTTTGTACTCCTCCCGGAAATCTCAATTTGCACATCACCTCTGTGAAGCTTTTCTCACTGAGTCTGTCCTATCTACTCCCTAGAATTAGTCAAACCTCCCTCCCAATAGCTCCTTGCAGGTACTCCAACCATGGTTTGTATGTGTTGAGAAATAAGCCAGAAACAAACTTAGAAGTTCCTTAAAGGTGTCAACCTTAAATAATGAGATTCAAAAAATATAACTAAGTATAGAGTTTATTCCAGTGCAAAGTCTGAGGATAGCCACCCAGAAACATTGACTCCAAATGAATGCGACAAGCATTCCAAAGTGGAGAAGCTAAATTTCAGAGCATGGCAACGTTTTCCATACAAGACCAGTGCACACACACGTGGTCACAGTGATTTGATTGGTTACAAACTGCTACATTCTAAGGAAGATTGCTTTATTACTCAAAGAGGAAGAGCAGTGAGCTGAGGGAGTCTTATCTCTGGGGAACTTTGTTCTTAATTATTTACAGAAAATAAAAAAGGCAGAAGTTGCAGCTGCATGCCACGTGACTTAAGCTGCATAGCCACATTCCTCTCAAGTCTCAGGATAACTTAGTTCTAACAGCTTTAAGTTTGAATTATTTGAAGTTTGAATTATTTAATTTCACAAAGACTACAGCCGTGTTTTCTCTGCTCTTTCCTCAATGTGGGATCCTTCATGTCATTGAATTATTTATTGAATATCTATTATGTATAAAGCCCCAAAAGATAACTGATGAGGAGTTTCTTTATCTCAGAGTAGGATGGAGGTGTGAGGCCAGGGAGCAGAGCCTGCTCTAGATGTTATCACTTTTCTCAGAGTACTTAACTTGCTTCAGTGCAGCCATTGTTACCGCCCACTGGTGCACTTCTGAGGTTATTCTCCACCGTGCCAGAACCTCCCGCCGTCCTCTGCTAGGGGAAAGATGAAAAAGCATGCAATTTACTTGTTTTAGTCTTTATACTTTGCCTCCCTCAAGGATGGGCAGGAGCATGTCTGACCTCCTGATATGGATGTTGCAATTGGGTTGAGGCTGCTGGATTTACTTAGTGCCAAATGCTCTCTTTTGCCTGACTTCCTGCTAAGCCTAGGTGCATATAACCACTTGGGCGGTAACCACCCCCGGTGATTTGAACTCATAGGACAGTAGAAATATGTGAATCATGTTGCTTCAAGAAATTCAGTTATTCTCCAAGTTCTAAAATAAAATCTGGTGGATGTTTGTTAGAAGCTAGGTACTTAACTCTTCAGAAAAAGGAAAATCTGAAAGAAAAATATATTTAAAAGTGGTCTAAGACGGCTGCATATTGGACATAGACAATAGAAACTAGGCCTATGAATTAAAGTTGAACCCTCAACGGCAAGACTGCAGTCTGTCAAATATTTCACTGACATGTACCAATTATAACACAACCCTACCTATCAGATACAGCACAAAGGCAGGGATAGAATCAATCATCCCTCTCCAGACCCTAAGACGCCCACACACTTTTTACCCTATATACTTTAACCAGTAAAGAATATATACAATGGTGAGATAAACCATTGTATGCTTTATCTTACGTACAATGTCTCTGAGCACCGATCAGAATTGTGAGAATGTCACCTTTGCTTCATTACCCCTTCCCTTCATTTTCTAGGTAATGGAACGCATAAATACTATGCCTCATGTAACCCACTCTGAGACTCATTCTCAGGTTGTGCTAAGTCAGTGTTTTCAGGGGCTATTTGTCCTCAAACTTGGCTAAGGTGAAATTAACTTAAAATTTTTATTGTTATAATGCCTTTTATTTGAGCCTTCAGTCAACACTTCAAGGGAGGGAAGAAAGATTAAATATTATTTATATACCTGTGTCCCGGATAGTCAGAAATGTAGGCTTTGGGATAAGCAATGGTCTGGAGAACCTGGAGGGAGAGACAATCAAGGAAATTGCAACCCTTTGGGCTTAAACGGAAGCTTCAATTAGAGAAGAGAGTTGAAACGGAGAGAATTTCCGTTGTCTAATTCAAGGCTGATGGGCTTCCTAAGTGTTTTAGGCTAGAATGAGCTCACATTTGGAGAATATTCTGAGCTCTTTAGTAATATTTAAGCTATATTAGGCATAATCAAATATGTAGTCATTTAAAGATGTTTCACTTTTTTTTCCCTTTCAAAATTCTATTAGAGTTTTAAAATGCAAGAGCTGGGTTAGGGAGTTTCTTCATTTCTGCAAAATGAAGACCATTGAATTATTTCTCTCTGTGATGAACTGAAAAAAAAATGCTAGGTCTAAAATCAAATTGTCTGCAAGTTTAAGACTTTGACCAGCTCAGATTCTGGCTATATTCGAATATTTGAATCTGTTATCAGGAACAAGTGCAGGCCTGCTTTTTACCTCGTCCTATGAGTATTTTATCTTCTGTTTCAAAATCAAGAACAGGGAATCCAACCCTGAGGGTTCCATTCCTGGCATATTTATGCCCCAGGCAGATTGAGAGAATAAAATAGACTTTTTACAAATGAAGAGATATCACGCTTTTTAGCCCGGGACAGGAAACTTCAGCTGTTGCCAAGGCAACTGCAGAGTTCTGGCTCTTAAGCTGGCTGTGTGAGGAGTATCTCAGAGCCTCAGACGCCTCTGCTGTCACTCACTGTCAGACCAAGTGCAAAGGACTTGGTAGTGAATTCACAGAAACAATTAGACTATTTTTGAATTCTGAAAAGCAAGTGAGGACTCTCAGGACAAAGTATACACATGGTACCTGCTATGGTTTGAATGTTGTCATTCCTTTCAAAATACACATGTTAGAAACTTAATCCCCAATGCAACAGCGTTAAATGGTGGGGCCTTGGGGGAGGTGTTTAAGGCATGAGGACAGAGTGTTCATGAATGAATTAAAGCCACTATAAAAAGGGCTTGAGGGAGTGTGCTCTCTGTTCTGCTCTCATGCCATGTGAGAACACAGAGTTCCTTCTCTCCAGAGGATGCAGCAACAAGCTGCCATATTGGAACCACAGACTGAACCTGCCAGCACCTTGCTCTGGCACTTCCCAGCTTCCATAACCATGAGAACTAAATTTCTGTTCTTTATAAATTACCCAATCTGTGGTAGTCTGTCACAGCAGCACAAAACAAAGACAATACCCTTTAAACAATGGAATGATACTATAATGGTCGACACATGTCATTATTATTTGTCAAAATCCATAAGAATCTATACCACCAAGAGTGAACCCTAATGTAAACTACAGACTTTGAGGAATAATGATGTGTCAATGTAGGTTCATCACCTATGAGAAATACACCATTCTGGTATGAGATGTTCATAGTTGGGGAGGCTGTGTATGTGTTGTGGGGTGGGGGGCATATATGAAAACTCTCTGTACCTTCTGCTCATGCTTGCTGTGAACTTAAAACCACTTAAAAAAAAGTCTGTTTTAAAACAATGGACATCCTTGGGGCTGGGAGAGAAGGGGACAAGTCCAAAGGGCTCAAAGCCAGGCTGCATGGAAAAGTTGTATTAGTCTGTAGCACAATAAGCAAAGAAACCGTGGGTATGAAAGACCCAAAGAACACTCTGATGCTGATAAGAACATCAGGCTGCTTGCTGTCTGGGGGAGAAAATAATTTGGCTTGCTCAGGCTGGAAAACCAGTAACACTGGAACAGACTGTCTTTTTTGTGGATGAAATTTGTGGATGAAATGTGGAAACATGCTGAGATTTGTAAAGGTTATGAATGAGAGAATATGGCCTTAAGAAAGGTGATGTTTTATATAATGATCTAATTAATGCAGACATCTATCCATCTCAGCCCCCTGCCTTGAGCCAGGAAACCTTACTCCTCCGTGTCTATCCAGGGCCCAGACACTAGGGAATATTGTGTAACCACTTGACCAGCTCCTGCAGCTACTGCTGTTTTGTTTTGCTCCCCTGCTTTTTCCTAGTCTCTGGTAACCATTTTTGTTGCAACTACTACTGTGGCCCTTGAAAACAAGGGGTGTGTGTTGTGCCAGAGAGTAGATGATATAAAAGTCAAAGTGAGAATGAGGCGTCTCCCCAATAAAGCAATCTTGGGAAACCTGGGGTTAGGGCTGCATATATCCACGTCCACACCTTGCTGCCACATGGGGTCCCTTTTCCTGCTCAAATAGACCAGTCTATTCCAGTGTCTCTTATCTTGACCTTAATAAGTCATGGATGACCTTTTGATGAAGTATGTACATGTGGAAAACAGAGTGGAGCAATTCAAATGCTATTTTCTGCAGTTAGACTGCCAGGGTTGGAAGTTCAATTCTACCACTTCCTAGCTGTGTGACCTTAAGCAAATTACTCAGCTGTAGGTCTCTTGGGTTATTGATCTGTAAAATGAAAATAATAATAGCACTGACCTCATTGTAAGTTGTGAGAATTAAATGATGTAATCCATGTAAAATGCTTAGAACAGTGCCTAGTACTCTGTAATCACTGAAATTGGCTTATTGTTGCACTATTGGCTTCTGGCTTTCTTTTGTTTAAAGTAAGGCATAGCTATCACATGGCTTGATATAATGCACTTGGGAATGGAAATGCTGAGCTACGTGACAAGGAACAATATATTCCGGTACAGTTATATCAAGTTTCAATTTCATAACACAACTGAAAAAACAAAGTTTAAAAATCTTGACATTTTTCTAGGTGGTTGCAGTGACAAAAATATAACCAGCACAACAGATTTGAATCCCTCTAGCACTAACACCTGCTTTATGAAATATGTTCCATGGCATGTTTTCTTTAAGAGGTCGAGAAGCTTTAGATGATAAATTCTGTCCTATAATTTTAAAAAAGACAACAGTGGTGATACATCCTGTTATGCCGAGAATGGAAAAATCTACTTCAACTTGGTTCTTGTACTGTGTCTTGTTTTTCCATAAGAAGGAGGAGATTGTCCTCTACCAATTTCCTTTACGCTTTTCTTGAGCCAAGACTGTGCTTGGCCATGCTTGTGGGTTGGCGCTTAAAGTGACGAACCAGTCACTGGGAAATTGTAGCTCCTCCTCGCCTTCCCCCAGTGTGCTTTCCTTACCAGTCAAGTGGGGGAAACGGCCTTCTGGATTATTATCTATTGCTTTGGAGGTAGGGGTGGAGTGTGGGTGAATTTGAGTCACATCTACATTTCCCTAGGGAGCCATTGCTTTTATTATGGTATTAGGAACTTTACAGATGTCATGCTACTATTAAGCTATTCTTGCTTAAAAATATTTTATTATATTAATCATTGTGGAATAAGGGTTTAAAATGTTTCTGAAGTTACTAAATGCCAGGATAGAAATCAAACCCAAAAGACTTATAAAAACATATGTAAAATTACTTGTCTAAGAGAACTTTCTGTGATGATGAAAATGTCTATCCTGTGCTGTATAATATGGTAGCCAGTAGCCACATGTGGGTGTCGAGTACTTGAAAGTAGCATAACTGAGGAACTCAATTTGTAATTTTATTTAATTGTAATACATTTGAATTTAAATAGCCAGATGTGGCTAATGGTTACCATATTGGATAGTGTAAGTTTAGAATATAATGAAAAGTCACCTAACCTCTCTAAGTCTCATTTTCTTAGTATGCAACAGGTGTGAATTAGGCCAATGGTTCTCTCAATCTTGGCAGTACAATGAAATCACTCAAAGAACGTTAAAAGAATACTGATACTTGGGCCTCCTGCTGTATTAGACTATTTTCACGCTGCTGATAAAGACATACCCAAGACTGGATAATTTATAAAGAAAAAGAGGTTTAATGGACTCACAGTTCCGCATGGCTGGGGAGGCCTCACAATCATGGTGGAAGGCAAAAGGCATGTCTTACATGGTGAGAGACAAGAGAGGCTGAGAGCAAAGTGAAGGGAAAGCCCCTTATAAAATCATCAGATCTCGTGAGACTTACTCACTACCACAAGAACAGCATGGGGGAAACTGCCCCCATGATTCAATTATCTCCCACATGTTGTGTGAGTCCCTCACACAACATGTGGGAATTATGGGAGCTACAAGTCAAGATGAGATTTGGGTGGGGACACAGCCAAACCATATCACCTGCCCAATATTGTTTAGTTAGTCAGAGTCTAAGTATTGAGATTTTCTAAAGCCACTCAGGTAATTCTAAAGTACAACTAAGGTAGGGAACCATCACTGAACTAGATTACCTTTGGGTTCTCTTTCAGTTCTGTAGTACAATTCTATAGATTTAGCTGCAAATTATACTAAATTTAGAATTCTATAAGGCAAATAGGACACTTATTACTAAAGCTGTTGCAATAGAAAACTACATATAGATGCTGGCTTTTTATGAAGGCTGTTTTTCCTAAAATATTTCTAAAATTTAATGATAGAAAACCAATAAGCCATGTTATTGTGGTCTATTCCTCTTTGGAGTTTTTTCTGACTTTCTCAGACCATGGCTTAGGCTATAGACAAGGAAGAGTCTATGTGTATGTACTTGTTTGGGATCTGACTGCAGCCTTGTGTCAAGATTTGGCCATCTGCCCATAAACCTGCATGGGGTGACATCACTGAGTAATCCAAGCTGCCAGTTTATGGAGATCTCAGTAGGAGGTCTTTGGGCTAATCATTTAGAGCACCACACAGCAACTGCTGAGTTTGTATCTTCCCTGGGATTAGAAAAATAAAGTTTTTGGCAAGTCATTCTCTCTCAAAGCTACTATACAAATGGTTCCAGAAGGTATCAGGACAGTTGTTCCCAGGATTTTTAAGGCCTGAAACAAATGTATATTTCTTCTAGCTAATAAACTCCTCAAATAATGAGAGAAATAGGTACAAGTACTCAGTTTTCTCTAAAAACAAAACAAAACAAAAACAAAAAAAAAAAACTATTTGGTTTTAAGAGTTAGTTTGACTCATAACAAGATTTTGTTTTGTTTTGTTTTGTTTTATTTTGTCTATGGACCTTGACTAATTGATATAATATTTCTATATGAGAGAATAGAGGACTACATATAGGGCAAATATTGGAGATTAACTAGGTGTTGGGGGAATCACTTTGGTTTGGCTGTGTCCCCACCCTAATCTTATCTTAAACTGTAATTCCCACAATTCCTACATGTCATGGGGAGGAACCCAGTGGGGGGTGATTTAATTATGGGGATGGGTGTTCCCTGTGCTGTTCTTGTGATAGTGAATGAGTCTCACAAGATCTGATGGTTTTAAAAAACGGGAATTTCCCTGCACAAATTTGCTTGCTGGCAATGATGTGAGATGGGACTTGCTCCTCCTTGACTTCCGCCTTGATTGTGAGGCCTTCCCAGCCATGTGGAACTGTAAGTTCATTAAACCTCTTTTTCTTCCCAGTGTCGGATATGTCTTTATCAGCAGCATGAAAACAGACTAACACACGCTTTAACAAACTGCTCTATTTACCATCACTTTACAATAAAAGAGCAGAGAATGGACCAGTGTAACAGAACAGAATCTGGAACCAGACTCCATATGGGTTTACACATCTGAATGACAAATGTGCTATTATAAATCAGTGGGGGAAAGGAATACTGGGTAAAGCTCACTGAGTAAATGCTTATCTCTACAGAAAAAGTGAAATAAAATAAAATTAGATTCCTACCTCACACCAATACATAAATCAATTCCAGGAAGATTAAGAATATAAATGTGAAGAGCAAAACCTTTAGGCAAATTGTGGATGTAAATTATTCTCCAACTCTTAGGTCATACAGATAAGACAAAAATATCAATGAAAAAGACTGAAATTTGCCTACACAAAACTTAAAACTTCTATACAGTAAGGTAGCAAAAACAAAATAAACACACACACACACACACACACACACACACAGAGAGACTGGGAAAATATGCTTGCAACCCATAGTTGATAAAAATTGAAGGCTCTTGCAAAGAAAAAGTAATAAGATCAAAAGAAAAATGGTCAACTGAGTCACACAAGAGGGTATTATATTTGCCAGTAAATGTGAATAAGATGTACAACCTCTTTAATAACCAGGTAAATTCAATTTTTAAATAATATATAATTTCAAACTTACCAGATTGGCAACAAGAATAAAAACTGACAATATCAAGACTTGGTAAGGATGTGGAACAATGGGAACTCTGAAACACTGCTATTTGGAGTGAAATTGGCACAGCCACTTTAGAAAGCAATTTAACAATATCAGGAAAAGTTGAAGGTATCTAATAGCTATAATCCAACAATATTTTTGTAGCATGTATCCTGCAGAAAATTTTGCACTTGTGTGCAAGGTGACATTTATGTAACTACTCATCAAATTATTCCTTATAAAAGCAAAATATTGAAAGGAAAATTGCTATCAATTGGAAAAATGCTAAGCAAGATATGGTATAATCCTACAAATTAGTGAATTACAACTGTGTGTATCAATATGGATGTGTCTCAACATAATGTTGAGTGAAAACTAGTTATAGGACAAACAAAATGCTATTTATATAAACCTGAAAACAAGCAAAATTATACTATTTATTGTTTACAGGGCTTAGATATGTATGTAGTATAAAAACATTCATGGTTGCATTCACTTTGGGGAAAGGGGATGAGATTAGGGGAAAACACAGACGGTTCCAAATACCTCTAAAAATTTTTTTTTTAAATCAAGTGGCGTGGTAAGTTCACAGGTCTTCGCTATATATAGCTTAAATGTTAAAGTGCTTCACCAAAAAATAAACAGCAGGCTGGGTGCAGTGGCTCATGCCTGTAATCCCAGCACTTTGGGAGGCCGAGGTGGGTGGATCAACCAAAGTCAGGAGTTCAAGACCAGTCAAGCCAACATGGCGAAACCCCATCTCTACCACAAATAGAAAAATGAGCCAGGCATGGTGGCAGGTGCCCAGCTACTCAGGATGCTGAGGCGTGAGAATCGCTTGAACCCAGAAGGCAGAGGGTGCAGTGAGCCGAGATCACGCCACTGAACTCCAGCTTGGGGGATAGAGCAAGAGTCTGTCTCCAAAAAACTAAAAATAAACATAAAAAATAGCTGCAGGTAGACCATCTCCCAAAGAATAATCAATGATAAGATTTTGGTGATTAAGGAAAGAAAACCACAAACTCACAGCTTAAGAAAGTGTACGATACTAGACAACACAGCACAGTTATTGAGCTTATATGTGTAGTAGATGTGAACTTCCGCCCAAAATTCAGGTATGCAGGAAGTAATTCTTTTTTAGAAAAATATTTTAATTTTTATTTAAGGTTTAGGTGTAAATGTGCAGGTTTGTTACACAGGTAAACTCATGACTCGGGAGTTTGGTGTACAGATTATTTTGTCACACAGGTGCTAAGCATAGTACCCAACCGTTTTTTTTCTAGAAACTCTCCCTCTTCCCAGCCTCCTCCCTCAAGAAGGCCACAGTGTCTGTTGTTCCCCTGCTTCTGTCCGTGTGTTCTCATTATTTAGCTCGACTTATAAGTGAGAACATGCAGTGTTTTGTTTTCTGTTGCTCCGTTAGTTTGCTAAGGATAAAGGCCTCCAGCTCCAACCACGTTCTTGCAAAGGACATGATTTTGTTCTTTTTCGTGACTGCATAGTATTCCATGGTATAGATGTACCACATTTTATTTATCCAGTCTACCTTTGATGGGCATTTAGGTTGATTCCATGTCTTTGCTATTATGAATAGTGCTGCAATAAACATACACATGCATATGTCTTTATGGTAGAATGATTTCTATTTCTTTGGGTATATAATCAGCAGTGGGAATGCTGGGTTGAATGGTACTTCTGCTTTTAGTTCTTTGAGGAATTGCCACACTGCTTTCCACAATGATTGAACTAATTTACACTCCCATCAGCAGTGTGTAGGCATTCCCTTTTCTCTGCAACCTTGCCAGCATCTGTTATTTTTTCACTTTTAAACAATAGCCATTCTGACTAGTGTGAGATGGTGTCTCACTGTGGTTTTGATTTTTATTTCTCTAATGATTAGTGATATTGAGTATTTTTTTCATATGTTTATTGGCTGCATGTGTTTTCCTTTGGAAAGTATCTGTTTATGTCCTTTGCCCACTTTTTAATGGAATTGTTTTTTGCTAGTATGTTTGTTTAAGATCCTTATAGATTTTGGATATTAGACCTTTGTCAGATGCATTGTTTACAAATATTTTTTCCCATTCTGTAGATTGTCTGTTTACTCTATTGATAGTTCCTTTTGCTGTGCAGAAGCGCCTTAGTTTAATTGGGTCTCATTTGTTAATTTTTGCTTTTGTTGCAATTGTTTTTGGCATTTTTGTAGTGAAATCTTTGCCAGCTCCTATGTCCAAAATGGTATCCCTTAGGTTATCTTCCAAGGTTTTTATAGTTATAGGTTTTACATTTAAGTCTTTAATTCATCTTGAGTTGATCTTTGTATATGGTGTAAGGAAGGGGTTCAGTGTCAATCTTCTGCACATGACTAGCCAGTTATCCCAGGACCATTTATTAAATAGGGAGTCCTTTCCCCATTGCTTATTTTTATCAGCTTGTCAAAGGTCAGAGGTGTGTAGCTTTATATCTGGGCTCTGTATCTATTTCATTGGTCTGGTGTCTGTTTTTGTAGCAACATGCTGTTTTGGTTACTGTAGCCTTGAAGTACAGTTTGAAGTCAGGCAATATAATTCCTTCATCTTTGTTCTTTTTGCTTAGGGTTGCCTTGGCTATTTAAGTTCTCTTTTGGTTCCATATGAATTTTAGGATAGTTTTTCTCTAGTTCTGTGAAGAATGTCATTGGTAGTTTGATAGGAATAGCATTGAATCTTTAAATTGCTTTGGGCAGTATGGCCATTTTAACAATATTGATTCTTCCTATCTATGAGCATGGAATGTTTTTCCATTTGTTTGTGTCATGTCTGATTTCTTTGAGCAGTGTTTTGTAATTCTCACTGTAGAGATCTTTTACCTCCCTGGTTAGCTGTATTCCTGGGTATCTTATTATTTTTGTGGCAATTATGAATGGGATTGCATTCCTGATTTTGCTTTCAGGAAATAATTTTTATTTATAATAAAGATCGACCTCTTTCCTGTTTCAAGTCCCTATTCAGGCTTCAGTCAGTTGTAAGAAAGAGGAAACTGTTTGGTTTGAAGTGTGACCTATCCTGGTGAACACCTCTGGCTCTACTCTCCTGGCCGGCCTGACTGGTTTTCTGTTGTTGGTTGTCACAAGCCATGCCCTGACCATTTGAAGGGCTCTCTATGTTCTTTCCTAGCCATACTTTGGGAGCAGAAATGCTTCTGTGAGAATGTCTGCCCTGGCCTTGACTGCCTGGGCAGAGGTAGGGTAGTACACATTTGCTGCTATTTAAAAAATATGACTCTGCCATATGAGAGAGTTTAGAAAGAAAAAGGATATATGGGGGAAAAAAAGTAGCTGCTTAGGAAAATACAGCAAAAGTTAGCAGATCAATAATTTTTAAAAGCGCTGACTTTTTTTTAAAAAAGAAAAAGCACACATGCAAGATAGCTAAAACATATTACATTTCAACCCCTTATCTTTTCCGAAACTTTGTTCCTAGCAGGTAATACATGGTAACTATTAAATGTGAACTCAAAAACAAATGTTTTGGAAAATAGGCAGATGCATTGGATGGTCTTCAGATTCAGCCAGAATAGTTTTCCCATTCAGACAGGATTAAGATGTGGGTATTGCTGTGAGCAGACCTACTTGAGGATGAATGAGGCTCTGGGCCTTAGAAAGTTCTTCTATTTCTTGCCAGGTCCCAACTTGGCTGCTTTGTAAGAAGTGCCCTTCTGCCTCCTCAGCCAAACCTGAAGAATAGAACCAGGTTTGTCTTAAGGAGTTTGACATATATTCAGGCCCCTCTTGGTACTTTAGATTCTATCTACTTTTTGGTATCTGCGTATCTTTTACGACAGGAGACTAATTTCTTTTTTGTTATTCACAATTGGAGATATCTTTAAAGACAAGTACCTGGTGAGGAGATAACATTTGCTAAAACTTATTCTCACTCAGCCAGTGATTTTCCAAGTGTGATCCCTAGACCAACAACACCAGCATCACCTGGGGACTTGTTAGAAATGCAAATTCTTGGGCTCCACCTCAGGCCTCCCTAATGAGAAACCCTGGAGGCCCAGCCTTCTAAAATTTGGGAACATCTGAACAATCAAACTAACATTTTCTCAAACCAAACCAAAGAGTTTTCTCTTTCTCACAACTGACTGAAGCCTGAAGAGGGACTTGAAACGGAAAAGAAGTTGATCTTTATTAAAATTAAACTGAACAGTCAACGAAACAGATAGGAATAGTATCTCTTCTACCTCCCAGCCCTCTCATGCTTCCTAGTCCCAACTTGATTGGAGATAAAAGCTAATAGATAAAGCAGAGGAACTTTGGGGCTGGAGGAGAAAATGCAGAAAGCACAGAAGTTGTGTTAGATGGTGTTCAGTGGGAACCATGTGTGAAGGCACACCTATCCTTGGTTGCTCAGCAGAACAGTGTTGAAGCCAATGTTGCCATTTGCAATACGCAAATGTATAATTTGTTGAATGACTGACTAATCACTGACAACCTGTGTACCAAATACAAGAGAAACATGGATGGACCTCAAGAGTCTACTGGGAGAAACAGGTAAGTAATCAAGCAGTTACCCTTGTAGCTCCTGTGTCAGTGTATCGGATCCTGGGAAAGCCAGATGAAAGACCCATAACCCAGACGTGGGGTTCAGGGAAGGGCTTGAGACCTAAAGCATGAGCAGCTGTCAGGTGAAGGGGGTGGGGCTCAGGGTTCAGCTTTCACTGAGTTTTCTTTCTTAATAAAGAAGCTCTGTTTCCAGATGATTTATTAATCTCTGTCATTGCACACCGGACATTTAAAAATACCCAAGACATTTCCTAACTTGTTAAGAAGTGAAATATAATAAACATAACAAAACAAGTCAGCTCCTGATTTATTTGGGCCCTTGAGGCCTTCAGTTTGGCCAAATAACCTTTCACCTGGCTGTGAACACTAAATTTTAGATTTGAAGTTACATAGGAAATTACACCCACCAAAGTCACCATATGTGATAAAAAAAAAAAAAGTACAGGATATCTTTGTAAAGAAGTTACAAATCATGGTTGCTTTTTTGATCAATGTTTCCAGTAATGAGTGGTAGTATCTTTAATTTATTCAAGGAGAGTTTTGTTGAATGATTTTCTTTGACATTCATTGAACATCCACTCCATGCCAGATGATACTGAGAGAGAAACTAATGCCACAGGGTCTTGAAAGAAGTCAGTAATTTTTTTAAAAGTTGTGTTATCAATAAGGAATAAGGCCCACTCCGAGGCTTTACACATACTAGAAGGCCTCCGATACACACTAGGCATTTTTGTCATCACTTCCTTCTCATTCTTTCCACATAGCTTCTTTTGTGGCAATTTTCTCCCAAGAGGGATTTCCCTACAGTGGACCTCCTCCCCAGTGGTACCTTCAGCCATCAGAACACCTCGCTTTAGTTCTGTGCATCCCAAATTTCATCAAATCCAATGCCCATTTCTGTGGTAGGTACTTTGCTATATACACCTTTTACTATCTGGAAATGAAATAATTATAACTACTTTCTTTGTATGTATCTATTAGATTTCCATTGGTGTATTACATTAATTTTTCCTTATACATTTTCTTTATAAATTTCAGTATGTGTAGTAGAATAAAACCTCACTAGATTAAGATACAATGAAGTTATAGAACTTTAATATGTTTGCAGACTCACCTTGAATGCTACAGCTACAAATGCAGACTGACAGTTGTGGTTTTCTCTAATTGTAACCACCTTGGTAAAATTCAAACAAAACAATGTATGATAGTCCCTCAATTTATATGGCAGTTGCAGTCCTGGAAATTTCAGTGAGTATTAAAGTCATACACAAATTCTTTCTTTCTTTTCTTTTTTTCTTTTCTTTTCTTTCTTTCCCTTTTTTCTTTCTTTTTCTCTTTTTCTTTTCTTTCTTTCTCTCTCCTTCTTCCTCCCTTCCTTCTCTTCTACCTTCCCTTCTTCCTTCTTTCCTTTTCTTCTTTTCCTCCCTCCCTACTTCCCTCCTTCCTCCCTCCCTCCCTCCCTTCCTTCCTTCCTTCCTTCCTCCCTTCCATCTTTCCCTTCTTCCCTTCTTTCTTTCCATAAAAGAAAACATAAGCCCTTTGCCTGGGTAATCATAAACAAGTTTCTCAGCAACATGAATGCTCTTAGAACATTACAGTTCCCATAGAGCCATTCTCCGTTGTGTGGAACCATCCCTTTCACCACAGGCAGACTAGCATCTCTGGCCCTTGGCTCACAAAGACTCCCCACAATTTCCAAAATGCCTTCCAGAAGACAGTGAAAACCATCTTCCCCACACACCTTGAGAACTATTATTCTAGAATCTAGATGGATTTTATCTTCCTCTTTCTCAAACCAGGCTTGCAGCTAGCAGTCAAAATAGAAACATCTGAAACTCATTTAACACAAGTGTCTTTGACAACTTTATCTCTTTCTTCCAGGGATAATTTACCTCTTGCTAGAATAAATGCCTAATATAAGGTAGACAATTATAGAATTCTAAAATTTAGCAGCAATTTTGATAATAAGAATTTTGCCTGCAGAACCTTCCAAGTCACCTCTTGCCATTTGTTTTACCTACAAAGCACATGTGAGGCCCAGAAGGCGGTTTTTCATACCTTTAAACTAATGACCATCTGGGCAGCAGCAGGAAGTTACTGACTTCTAGGAAGATGACATGGACCTTAAGCTAAGGCACCTGGGCTGGCTCTGAGACTGCAAAACTGTAAACTGTACTGAAATAGGTATTCATTCAGGGCCCCAAGGGAAATAGCACACTCAAGTTAGGATAATTCAAGGAGGTAATAATAAGGGGGTTGTTTAGAAAGCTATGGTTAGGGTGAGGGAAACCACAGCGATATTACTGTCCCCTGAGCCTGAAGGGATAGGGGAGGGAGGAGTTCCTGAAACCTCTTAAAAAAAAAAAAAAGAAACCCAGCACTCATGGCTGGGTGCGGTGGCTCACGCCTATAATCCCAACACTTTGGGAGTTTGAGATGGGCAGATCACCTGAGGTCAGGAGTTTGAGACCAGCCTGGCCAACATGGTGAAACCCTGCCTCTACTAAAAATACAAAAATTAGCTGGGCA
>NW_012106441.1:668128-678863 GCF_000951045.1 Mandrillus leucophaeus | reverse complement strand
CACTCAGAGCAGAGCAGCTGCCTTCAGAGGACTCATGTACTTTATGGAAAAATGCAGTTAGTCCAAGGAGACCCTACATGAAGGGAGTTGGGGAACTCTCCTTCCTCCTTCTGTTCACTATTGGAGAGGAGAAAGCCAATGAGAATCTAGAAGGCAAGGAAGACTGTTGATGTAGGTCATGGAGGTCCACCTCCTGGGCAGTGGGGGAGAAGGTGCACAGTGAACCTGGAGGGAAAGCAGCCAGGTATCTGCTGTGCTGGACGTTTTCTAACTTCTTTTATGGAACTTCTGGAATGGTAGCACATTGTGAATTGGTAGTCTTAACCTTGTCCCTTAAGGTAAACACATTTACCTACTTTTAACATGCATGGACATGACCCAGTTGAATGTATTGTGCATAGTATACAATTATGTTTGACAAATGAAAATGGAGCAAATTGTGCTTGAGACTACAAGTCAAGAAGATGAGAAGTGTCTTGTCTTGGCCACAGACACAGGGCGATGAACAGAAAGTCATCATTTGAAAAGCACTGCAATAAGAAGTAAACGTGCTGCCACTGTGGCGCTAAGGCCTACCAACTTCAGAGGTTGATCTGTGTCAAATGCAGCCACCCTGACAAGCACAAGAGAAAGTATAACTAGAGTGCCAAGGCTGAAAGATGAAATGCCACCGGGACTGGTCAAATGAGGCACTTAAAAACTGTACACTGCGGCTGGGCAAAGTGGCTTATGCCTATAATCCCAGCACTTTGGGAGGCTGAGGCAGGTGGATCACCTGAAGTCAGGAGTTTGAGACTAGCCTGGCCAATACGGTAAAATCCAGTCTGTACTAAAAATACAAAACAATTAGCTGGGTGTCATTGTGCGCACCTGTAATCCCTGCCACTCATGAGGCTGAGGCACGAGAATTGCTTGAACCTTGGAAGCAGAGGTTACAATGAGCCGAGATCGTGCCACTGCACTCCAGCCTGTGCAACAGAGCGAGACTCTGTCTCAAAAATAATAATAATAATAATTGTACACCCCAGATTCAGGCATGAATTCTGTGAAGGAACAACACCTAAACCCAAAAAGGCAGCTGTTGCAGCATCCAGTTTATCTTCAGAACGTCAACAATTCATCATGCAAATAAATGTTCTAGTTTTACAAAATAGAAATAAAAAACAAGATGCAAAGCAGAGTTAATAGAAAACAGTTCTAAGAGATTACTGTTAAGACTCAAACTATGCACTGATGTTCAGTCCTTAGTAACTAGTCGCAACCCAGTGGAGAGGGAAGACCACAGGCTGTGGAGTTGGACCTGGGTTTGAAGATTGGCTTTGCCTGCCTAGCAGGATGTAAGCTTGGCCCACCGACTTCACTTCTGAGCCTTGTTCTCCTTGTCTGTCAAGTGCAGGGGAAGGGTTAGTGAAATCTGTCTTACATTTTTATGGACACTAATGAGAGTGGGAATGAAAACGAGACGCCCATAAGCATCAGTGCCTCATAGGTACTTGGCCAGTGGTTCTCAAAGTATTGTTCTCAGACCAGCTGTATCAAGATTATCTGGGAATTTATAAAGGAATGGAAATTCTCCAGGCCCAGCAATCAGCATACTAAGCTTGAGAACTTTCTAGGATCTGATGAAGAAGACAGGACAGATTTTGTTAGATGTATTACACAAGAGGCAGGCAACTGTGCACAAAAAGACCCCACAAAAATACAGAAAAAAAGAACACACAAGAGGTGCTTTTTGCTTTGCTCTATAAGCTAATCTGATAAGTGAGAAGTCGTGTTCTTTCTGTAACTGGGTAGATAAGTCTAATTTGGAGGCCAAGTATTAAAGCTCATTGTAGCCACATGTCTAAGCCACCCCCTCCAATTTGGCTTCTATCAATAATAAAGTTAATACTTTCATCTCTTTGCTTGATTCTTGCATTGCATCTACTTTTGAATTGGTTCTGGCAAGGGAGAGAAAAGGAGTTCTTTTAAAAATTATACTCTGTGATAGCCTCCACAATTACCCCCTAATAATCCCAATTCAGGTACTCCCACCCTCCCTTGTGGTTCCAGAGTTAGTTTGTGTGACCAATGCAATATGTCATTAGACATTAGGTCTCTCTGTCTCTCATAGATCACTCATTCTGGGGGCAGCCCACTGGCATGTAATGAGCAGTCCTATGGAGAGGCCCAAGTGACAGTAGCCATGTGAGTGACACTGGAAGTGAAGCCTGCAGCTCCAGTCAAGCCCTTAGAAGACTGCAGCCCTGGCTAACAGCTTGACAGCAACCTCGTGAGAGACCCTCAGCTCGAACAACTCAGCTAACCTCTTCCTGGTCCTCAAAAACTGTATGAGATGAAAAAAAAAGTTTGTTTTTTTTTAGCTACCAAGTTTTGGGATAATTTGTTATCCTAATATATTTTTTAATACCTAGAAGTAAGGTGCTACCATAATAAATACCTAAAATGTAGGCACAGCTAGGAAACTAGACAGTGAAGGTAGCTGGAAAGAATTGAAGAAGCATAGTAGTGAAAGTCTCAAGAGTCTTGAACAAAACATTGGAAAAAATTTGGACTTTGACCAGGCTGCTGGTGGAGGTTTAAAAAAAAGTGAGAAAAATCTTGTTGAAAACAGGACAGGGAATCCTTACTATGGAGTGGCATAAATCTTAGTAATATTGTTGTCTGCAGTAATGTATGTGGTGGAAATGTACCTTAAACTGGGTGATCTAATTTGCTATTCATAAAGACATAAAGACTCTCAGCTTTTACAGATAGTGAAAAATGCTAAAATTAAGAAATGGCTGAAGGACAGAGGTCAAATCCTGGGCACCATCATGGAAACAGAATCCAAAGATGAAGCTGAGGTGTGACTATAAATCCTTTGTTATGACCTCAGGAAGATCAAAAGTGGATCCTCAGAGTACAAGTTTAGTCACACAAAGGCCCTCTAAAGTTTTTAAGGCTATGACTCATAGATTCTTTCAAAAACAGGGCTCCTAAGAAGCTTAAGAGCATAGTTTTTCAGCAGAATCACAAGGTGGGAAAGGGATTATCTCAAAGAGATTTTTGGGTGTGACTTTTGTCTAATGGAATGTACCCCTAAAAATTCGTAGAAGATTCACAAATTTTTAAAAAGAATTATATTAGTAGAAACATGCCAACTAGAACTCAAGGGGACAGAGACAGTATAAAATGAAAAAAGGCTTTCGTACTCACTTTGCCCCTGTTTCACTGCAGGTTAAGAAAAAATTTCAGCTGCATACATGTACTAACTTGCATGAAAAAGAAAGAATAGCCAAGTATGGTGACTCACTCCTGTAACCCCAGCACTTTGGGAGGACAAGGTGGGAAGACCACTTGAGCCCAGGAGTTTGAATCAGCCTGGGCAACATAGCAAGACTCTGTCTCTTTAAAAAAAAGGATGACTCAGAAGGGGGAGCTAAGAGTCTCAGAGAATAACTCATGCGTAGAAATAGGACTAAATCCTAAGGCGCTTCCAACATTTGCCTGGCTGGATTTCAGAGCTGCTATGGGGACATAGTAGTATGTCCAGTACCTTCCCTTTTTGAATATTAATGCATATAGTGTTTATTTCTGTTCCACCATTGTGTGTTTGGTGTGTGTGTGTGTGTGTGTGTGTCTATGTGTGTGCATGTTAGTTTCAGATTGAGAGGAACTATACCCAAGGAACTAGAGTTAAGAAATTATACCTAATGAACCTCTGTGTACCTGGTCCTGATTTAAATGACAAGACTATAGACTTTGAGTTGATGCTGTAATGAGACAAGAATTTTAGAAGTGTTGGGATGGAGTGGATGTGTTTTGTATGTTGGAGGGACTTGATTCATTTGAGCCTAGAAAGCAGACTAGGGTAGCCAGCCCCCAAGATTGTCTCCTCCTGGTATTCATACCCTTCTATAATTCCCCTCCCACAACGTACTAGAATTTATCTGTGTGACAGAATATGGCAGAAGTAATGATATGTCACTTCTGAGATTAGGTTATAAAAGACATTGTGGCTACCATCTGTCATCACTCACTCAAAGGGAAGCCAACAATCATGCAATGAGAATCTCAGGTGATGAGGACCTGAGACCTGTTGTCAACCATGTGAATAAGCTTGGGAGCAGATTCTCCAGCCCCAGTCAAGCCTCAGAAGGCTTCAGCCCTAGGTGACAGCTTGATGATAATCTCATAAGGCAGAACCACCCAACTAAGCCACTCCTGGATTCCTGACCCTGACACTGACCCTCAAAATGGTGTGAGGTAATAAATGTTGTTTTAAGCTCTTAAATTTGGGGGTAATTTTTTAACGCAGCCATCAGTAATTAATACACACCTCTAATGTATTTGTACTTAGACCACATACCATGGGATCTCACAAAAGAGCAATTTTAAAGCTTGCTTGGGTAGTCGATATCTTTATTTTCAGAACATATTCTTCATGCATAAAGAAGCAAAGACTCTTTCCTTCAGTATAATCCTTTTGATAGAAGCAAAAACTTAAGTCTGGCAGTGTTCCTAATATATGTTTTTCACACTTTTCCTTTATTTTAGGCAATTCTAAATAGACAAAATCAACTTGAGAGTGTTCTTGGATTTAATTTAGAAACAACCCCAGTTAAGCTCTTCATAAAACTTTTAAATTGGGCTGGCTTTTATTTTAGGAATATGAATGTTCTTGAAATTCTTCCAAATCTCTAAGCAATAATCTTTTACGCAATCCCCTTTATTTTTTTCTGAAAAAAAGGAGTCTAGTTAGTTCTTTTAAGTTTTACTTTTTTGTAAAGGTATCTTTAAAACACCCAGATGCCTCTAGACATTCAAGATAGAACGAGTCACTCACAACTTCTCTCTGCCCATGTTTCATCTATTTTTCTGTGCTGCTGTGTGAATTTTGATGTTTTATTTTGTCAAGAATAGTGGTGAAAAACCAATGAATTTTTAAATGATTCAACTCTAACATTTCCTACATTCTCCTTCCACAAAGTAAATACACAGTAACCATCATTCATTGTTACCTTCTCCATCTCACAACTGCCTTTCACCCCTCAAGTTATTGTGCATTTCACATTCTTTTTTCTACCTAGGACTAATTTGTCCAATCAACTGGACATCTGTTTTTCTTCCCCCTTTTTTGAAAACAGGCTGCTTCTATGTTTTCAGAGCCTTCCTTTCTAGAACATGTAAGAACTTGTTCTCAGACTACTTGTAAGCAAGACACTCTCTCTGAGTTTACAGGTCTGGAAGCACTTTCTGAGAACAATGAAAAGATCTGTCTGCCTGTTAGTGCGTTCCATGGGAATGTTACACTGTTTGGGAAGAAAGCTTTGTGTAGGCAACAGTCACTTCTACATAGACAATACAAATGGCACCAAATAGCACTTCGTTTTATTAACATTACATGTCTAGATAACTGACTGCCCTTGGAAAAATATATATGGAGTGAGGCAAGCTTAATAAAACCTAAATAACTCTGAAGATCTCTTACTTGGTCTGTAAACTTTCTACTCTTATAGCTCATGTATTTTCACAGGAAACAAAAGCTCTTAAGGGCCAAATTTCCACAACAAAACAGTGAATCCTTTCAGCATATAATCCTTCAATTCTTTCCTGAGTACATTTAGATAATTTTTTTTTTTTTTTTTGAGATGGAGTTTCACTCTTGTTGCCCAGGCTGCAATGCAATGGCGCGATCTTGGATCTTGGCTCACTGCAACCTCCGCCTCCCGGGTTCAAGTGATTCTCCTGCCTCAGCTTCCCGAGTAGCTGGAATTACAGGCATGTGCCACCACCCCTGCCTAATTTTTGTATTTTTAGTAGAGACGGGTTTTCACCATGTTGGCCAGGCTGGTTTCGAACTCTGGAACTCAGGTGATCTGCCCGCCTTGGCCTCCCAAAGTAGTGGGATTACAGATGTGAGCCACTGCACCCAGCCCTTTTAGATAATTTTTGAATCAGGAAATATATGATGGTGATGACGACATGTGACACCCCAGCCATGAATAAGTTCTTGGCCTTTCTTTTGACTTTAGCCTCATTCCTCCCTTTATTTTCTTTTTCGTACTTTCTTCACCTACTTCTCTGTTTCTCCATTTCCCTTTTCTGAATCACGCCATGATGCCGTAAAGGAATCTCCTTGGGATCTCGTGCTGGATGCAGTCTAGGGGGTGCCCTTTGTCAGAAGAGGGTGAGTGGAAAGGAAAAGTGGCCATAAGCAGGCTGGTCAGTTCCCAGGCAACCAGGGAGGAAAGACAGGGTAGGAATCTGAGGAGCCTCACCAGGGAAGCCCCAGGCCCTGGGTCCCAGCAGTTTGCCTTGAGCCTCAGGAGAGCTCCCATGAGGAGAGTTAGATCCAAGGCTCCACTTTCCTTTCAGTGTTGTGTTTTTAAACTCTCCTCATGTCTGACTAAATGTATATGGGTGGCCACATTGGAGAGGAACTAAAGGGCTCTAGGAGTTTCTCACCAGGTTCCTTTTGTATCTCTTTTCACTAGCAGAAGTGTCTGCTATGGGTAGGATTCCATCTGGGGTTCCCTTTGACCAAGCTTCTGCAGCCAGAAGCACTGAGGAGGGTACTGGGGTGATAGGACTGACCCTGAGGCCCTGGTCACAGTACTCTGAAGTAGGAGTTCCTCTGAGGTGATATACTAGGCCTTGGTTTATCAAACCAGCAATGAGATGTCTGGAAAAGTCTCTGGGGGGCTGCCGGGACTCCTTCTCAACATACCATGTGTTAACCTGCATTAACACTGAGTGAAGCAGGAACTTAACAGTTTTCTGAGCTTGGCTCAGTTTGTCTGTAACAACCAGGCTGAAGTTTCAGGGGTGGCTCCGTTTGGGGTTTAACCTACAGACCAGAAGGAGGGAACAATGAAAGACTAGTTGTGTTTATGTGGTCTGGCAGAGGAGGTGAAGAGAGCGCAGGATAAATCACTGAGTGCTCATGTCAAAATATCTGCAGACTGCTCAGCTTGGTTGCTGTCGAGCTCCCTAGCTCAGCAGCAGCAGGTCGAGGACCAACACTTACCCTTGGATAATAATAGCTACTATTTATTCAGTCCTCCCATGTGCTAGATGACATATTAGGTGCTTTATGTATACAACTTTAGCAATCCTTTAAGAGGGATGATATTCCCATTTGTCAAATTTTAGAAAGCTAGTTAGATAGTCCAGAGAAGATTAGTGGTTTGTTCAATGTTAGGCTTCTAATAAGTGGCCAACATTTTAACTTTGGTACACAGTTATCTTTGCTATTGACATCATATGCATTCCTAAAAAAAAAAAAAGTCACACTTTTCAGTTAGCAATATACTATACTTAAAATAATAGGGCTTATGAGAAAAATGGGGTTAGTGTTAGAATTAGGAAGTAAAAAACGCAAGAGTATGACACAAATAGAAATACTAGCATGGCTGAATCTCTGTAAACATTTGCGTTTAGCATCAAAGACAGCCCTTTGCAGCCTTATGTCCTGGGACTCAGGCTTCTTGTAGGTCCTTGGGGCATTAACTGCCAATAGAGAACATAGGCATCAATATTAGAATTCTGATCTAGGGTTTCAATACAGAGGGATGTCTCTTCAAAGCATCTTCAACTGCACTCATAGCTTCGCCAGATGTAATAGAAAACTTAGTGGCTGGTTTAATGGCTTCAAGAATCACTACCTCATTGAAGGTCTTCACTGTATGGATATACAGGTTTTTCCCTAAAGTACTCATATATTTCTTAGACTTTCTCCCTTCCTGTAAGAAAATTTACCCTGATCACCTCAAATGATGTGTTGGCAAAAATCGCATATTCACCACCACAACTTTTGCATCATGATCTTCACTCCCCAGTTTGCCTGTCACTTGTGATATATTGTTTCATGAAAGGAAAGAAATGCTGCTTCAGATAGAATCAGCTTGTTTTAGAGCCCATGTGCTTTCTTTTGTGTTCTAAAGAGTCCTCATTGGCCTTAAGGGAAGTTTAGACTGCCTGGAGCTTTGCTAACTGATAAAGACTATTTTTCCTCCCCAGGCAACCACCATGGCATGATGCTACTCAGTGAAATGTACAGTAGTTTTTTCATTTCATGTAATACTGAGACTATATTAAGATTTTATGATAGTCTCAAATGCTTTTTACAGCTGGTTTGTTCAAATTAGGATCCAAATATGGCCTAAATATTGCATTTGATTATTATATCTGCTATGTATTTTATTCCATACCCTTCTGCTGTTTTTTAATACAGTTGATTTGTTGGAGAAGCCCAACCTTCATACCACAGAGTATTCCATATTTGAATTTGGCTGATTGCTGTCTCATGATGGTTTTAAAAAGTAGTTCCTCTATTCCTCATATTTCCTATAAACTTATTGTTAGAGCTCAAAACATGTTCAATTTGATTGTTACGAATACTTTGTAAGCGGAGCTTTGTAGTTCCTATGGCATTGTATCTTGAAATACAGTGTCAAGGCCTATCTAACTTGAGTGATGCTAAAATTGATCAGTGCATTAGGAAGTGGCAGCTGGATCCCTCCATTATAATATTTGTCAACCATTGATTATCCTAGATCCATAGTATCTCACTGAAATTGAAAGATCATGATTTTCTAAGCCCATCATTTCTTCTGCATTTGTTAGCTAGAATTCTGTGAAGTACATGACCTCAAGTCTTTGGATAAATGGAAATGCAGCTTATTAAAGAAAAGTAAAATCTTGATTCTTCCTTTTTTATCAATTTTGAGAGTAGGCCAGGAACAGTGGCTTCCACCTGTAATCCCAGCACTTTGGGAGGCTGAGGCAGGTGGATCACTTGAGGTCAGGAGTTTGAGACCAGACTGGCTGACATGGTGAAACCCCGTCTCTACCAAAAATACAAAATTAGCTGGGCGTGGTGGCACACACCTGTAATCCCAGCTACTCAGGAGGCTGAGGCAGGAGAATCGCTTGAACCCAGGAAGCAGAGGTTGCAGTGAGCTGAGATCACACTACTGCACTCTAACCTGTGCAACAAAGGGAGACTTCATCTCAAAACAAACACAAAAACAATTGAGAGTAGAGTTGGTGCCCTAGCCGACTCAGATGGTGACCAATGAGTTGGTCCCTGAGTATTGTTGTGAACTACTGAATTTTATATATTTATGTTTCAAGCACTTATATTGTTCCTTTTGGCTCGAATTGTCACAACTTTGCCAGCAGAAGCCTTTTCAGTGTAGGTCCTGTGTACTTTTGACATGACCTCTTCAAATTTGATTATTTCCTTGCTTTCTGGCAGGAAAATATGTCTACTCATCTTGTAAATGTCCTGATGTGGACCTAAAATCAACTGTTTCTCAAAAGGAATTTCTTTTAGTGGAGAATGATATTTAAAAATCACAATTCAGGCACTAAAGGGGATTTTACTCTTGAACAAGAGCTGATTGCAATCACATAGGTTTTTCTTGGTGCCATTTCAATTTTCTAGCTGTGCACTAATAGTTATAAATTTTTTTCCTGCAATTTCTTTGAGAGAAAATATCGTTATTACAAATATAAAACTTGGTATTCTTGACTCCATTTTTCCTTAGGAAAATTTTTTTTCTGCTTCTTTAATAACGTAAGTATTCTTTAGAAATAAAACTATTTAGTTTAGCCAAATCAGTTAGAGAAGTAAACTGGTAGCAAGTACTAGGGAATACCCTAGGTATTTCAAAATGCTCAAATATGAGGTTTTGGACTCAGAAGCTACGCTTCAAAATTTGTTTCTGTTTTCAAATATTAACAAATGTAAAAGCATAAACATTTGTTCATTTTTTGGTTGCAACCTTAATGTTTGCCATTTTGTAGATTATTTTTGGTATATGGATATTAACTATTTTGTTTCTATCCTTGGTTCAGAAATCTGTTCATTTTATTTGTGGCTGTCATTTGCAATCCTTTAAATTAACATATGAAAAGAGATCCAATTCCAACTTTATTAGTAACCAAATGATATGCAAATTAAAACAAGAATATTTTTATTACAACAAATTAGCAAAGACCTAAAAAATTATACTCCATTCCAGGAAGTTTTAAATGACAGTCTCACTTTTTATGCATGTCCTGCTATCGTATTTCTCGGTTTTGGGTTTTTTTCTACTTGATGTGTCTCCCATTTTCTCCCTTCCTCAATTACAGTATCAGAGTCCCCCTTACCATGCCCTCTATTCTGACCTGCCAGGGTTGAGCAAACACAAAGATGCCCAGCATAAAATTCAGGGGCCCATGAATTATTCTCTGTAAAGGGCCAGATAGTAAATAGTTCAACCCGTGAGAGCTAAGCAGCAAAATCAAGATATTATATAGGTGCTAAGAGTATGGTAGCTCACTCCTTTAATCCTAGCACTTTGGGAGGCTGAGGCAGGAGGATTTCTTGAGCTCAGGAGTTTGAGACTAGCCTGAGCAACATAGTGAAACACCGTCTCTTTCTCTAAAAAAAAAATATATATATATATAGATAGATAGATAGATAGATAGATAGATAGATATAGATATAGATATAGATATAGATATAGATATAGATATAGATACAGATACAGATACAGATACAGATATAGATATAGATATAGATATAGATATAGATATAGATATAGATATAGATATAGATATAGTGGCTTGTACCTATAGTACCAGCTACTCAGGAGGCTGAGGCAGGAGGATCACTTCAGCCTAGGAGGTTGAGGCTTCAGTGAGCCATGATCATGCTATTGTATTCCAGTCTGGGCAACAAAGTAAGACCCTATCTCAA